>NC_135384.1:22985000-23335625 GCF_049243985.1 Paroedura picta
GGGAAAGGGGGTCTATGCGGATAGATAATGAGGAAAATAGTAGGGCTGAGCGTATACATCTTTCATTTGTAACTTGGTGCATGCTTTTCCATAGATTTGCTTCTCACTCATCTCCCAAAGAATCTTTAACGGGAGACTTGTCAAGAAAACACCACGATGTGTTTGGTTTATCTGTCCCGAAAGGCAACGGACATGACTAAGTACACGTCAGTTCTGGCATGCAGGATCTATTTTTATTTGGACCATGGACATGGAAGGTTGGTTAATAAAAGAAGAATAACTTCGAACAGCTATTTAGCACTCCTAAAAGAATACAGAGTGTATTGCATGCTCTCAGAAATCCTGACAACAAAGAAGGCCAGTGCTCTCTGTAGACCCAGGGTGCAAAGTGCTGTTTTCTCTAAGGCTACCTGTAAGGCTAGTTTCTGTAAGGAAGTCCAGAGGGAATCAAAAGGGAATAAAAACTGGGTAATGGGAAATCTAAGATCAGTTTTCTCACTTTTTAGTGATGTGGGATGAGGCACGCGTACTGCGCTGGTGACACAGTGTTAGAGAAAGCAGCTTTGACGCTCCTTTGCCAGCTCTCCCAATTCAAATCTCCCAAAGGTGTTTGCTGTGGGGGGAAACTTAAGTTAAATCAGACAAGATGCTGAGAAATCCATGAATGGGTTGCTGTGGGCGGGGAGGGAGCTTAACCCTTTCCCTCTTGCTGTTCTGCCAGTTGTAATTATTTATTTGAGCATGTTTGTGCTGTTTTTACAAGAAATTCCAAAATATAATCACAAAAGTCAATTTAAACAATACAATGAAAACAAATAACAAACACACATACACACAAATGTTTCCCAAGAGCTGTCTAGCACAGGCCTCAAGCTGTGCCAATCAATCTGTGATTGAGCGCACTCTGAATATCACAAATACTAACCTCGTGGTGGCGTCCCTCGAGTTCTCCTGGAGTTCTCATATCCAGACTACAGTGATCATTTCCCCTAGAGCAGCCGTTCTCAGCTTTTTTACTGTTGAGAAACCCCTGAAACCTTCTTGAGGCTTCCAGAAACCCCAGAAGTGCTGCAATTGTGCATAATATAATTGGGAAGCTTAGCTGTGTACATGCCCACCTGGGGCCCCTCCCCTCCCCATCCCTCCAAGCATATAATTGGCCATTTTGGGAGGAAGGGACAGGTCAACATGACCATATATGGTCATGTCTCCCAAAAATGTTTAACAAATATATATGTGTGTGTGTGTATAAGAATTAACTCCCACCCATTTGGGAAATCCAGGGCTGTCACAAAACCTTGGTTGAGGAAAGGAAGTTGCAGACAGTGAACTCTATGGTATACCATAGTCTAAAATAATAGAAATCCTAGAGGGAGCTCAATACTCTCCACTGACTACCTTACTCAAATTAGGTCATCCCCTGTCCCTAATCTCCAGGGACATCCCAAACCAGAACGAGCAAGCCAACTAAGAGTTCAGCTGCTGCAAGCAGGACTGTTTCCACATCCTTCCCTACCACAAATTCCTATGGCTCTCCACAGTGCTGAGTACCTGCAAGCATAGGAGAAACAAATTCATCCCAGATCTTCTTCAACAGCTGGGATCTTTTCTATTTTCTCCCCTATCAGCACCAGCACTGAAAGGAACAACCCTCTCTTTCCCTTCCAGGACTAATAACAGTACGGGGAGACCGGTTTTTGGCAAATTCACTGGGACCCCTTCTCCCCACCTGCAGCCCCAAACATGGCTGCGTTCCCTTCTTTTTAAAGGGCTGGTGTTTTGTGTTTAGTCTTGTGTTTAGTTTGGCCATTATAGGTACCTGATGCAAATATTTATTTATTTTATTTACTATTTCAATTTATATCCCACCACTCTCCGTGGACGCGTGGCAGGTTGCATAAAACCAAATAAACCCCCCAGTAAACAATCACGACCCCTAGTATCATAAAACACACCAGAGCCCCCTTTCTTCCCCCATCCCACCATCAATCATCGCAGGGTAGAGGTTCGCAGAATGGTGTCACATTGGCCGGAGGAGGGGCCCTCATTGTTCCTGGTCCCACCTTCAAGCCAAGACCTGGTTGAAGAGCTCCATTTTGCAGGCCCTGCGGGTTGGGGCCAAGACCAAAAAAGCTGAGTGGGCCTTGCAGAATGTTAGTCCTGGGAGTTGCCTGGTCTGGGGGGGGGGGAGTCCCCTGCTTTCTAGACATACCTGGCTCCTCCAAACTGGAAGAGCGTCGGATTTTAATGTGATCTGCTTGACATCACCTGGAAGTGACACCAGCACATTGGGGGTGATGGAGGGTGATACTGTTTTTTGGGCCAAACACTGACTTCATTTTGGGGTGAGGTCAGCATGTCGCATAATTCCTCTCCACTCTCGGAAAGCCCCCTCCATCCCCCACCGGCAGTGCCTGTGGACTTGGCAACCCTAGATCCAAAACACAGAGCAACCCTGGTCGCAATCTCCAGGATGTGCCAGCTTAATTGTAATAAAGTGGGAGCTGCATAGGAGATGACAGCCATGTCCTTGTGTGTTTCCCATTCATTTCAGTCTGCTAGTGCAGGGCAGCATCAAGGTGGCAATCCCCTAGTCTGCTACCCCTTAAAACAGGGGTAGTCAAACTGCGGCCCTCCAGATGTCCATGGACTACAATTCCCATGAGCCCCCTGCCAGCGAATTGGAAGTCCTCAATCTGGAGCCAGCGCAGTGGGAGAGCACAGGTAAAATATGTGCTCTCCATGCGGTCCCATGCCACTGTGTTCTGGGCCAGTTGACGCTTCCAGAGCAGCTTCAAGGGTAACCCTGCATAGAGTGAGTTGCAGCAGTCCATTCTGGAGGTAACCATTGCATGGATCCCTGTGGCTAAGTTGGAGGCTGACAGGTAAGATGTCCCTTGCCACATCTTGTGGAGTTGATTAAAATACCTGGCTTGGCAACATTTGTGACCTGGACATCCATTGATAGAAAAGAGTCCAGGGTCACATCCAGCCCAGAGTTGTAAATTGGACTCCATCAAAAGCCAGGAGCTGCACTGAGTCACCTGGAGCATGCTGATCCAGCCAGAATCTTAGCTGGATTCAGCTTCAGCCAGCTCTGCTGGAGCCAGTCCACCACAGCCTCCAGAAAACTGGCCTATGAATTTGGGAGTGTAGATGGATGGCCATCCATCAACAGATACAGTTGGGTGTCATCTGCATATTGATATCAATCCAGCCTGAAACTTTGAACCAACTGGGCAAAGGGGCACAAGTAGATGCTTAATGACATTGGCGAAAGAATATATCCCCATATTGTGGAGATGTTCCCTCCCCTAGCGTCACCCTCTGTCCCTGACACTGAAAAAAGGAATGCGGTCATTTAAGGGCTGTGCCTCATATCCCCGTGTCAGCTATTAGCAGAATTCTTGGTTCTTATAAGACTCTCTAATGGAGCAGTTCCGAAAACTGCTGAACGATACGTTTTTGTTTATGTGTGTGGCAGTCGGAAGGAAGAAGGGGTCATTCAGAGTTTTGAGAAAGAAGGAAAGCCACGGTTCTGTAAAGACGGTTTTATATCAGTGTCTCAATCTCACTCCAGCAGGAGCGTTATAAAATCTTTACTCATTTTCCTCTGCTCCTCTTACTATGGCATCTGGGAGTTAATTGATGCCGAATTTCTCTGAAAAGTCTGTTGATGTCGGGAAAGCGCTTTTGGGAGGAGAGGAGCAAAAAAAGTATGGAGTTTTGCATCATTTTCTGTGCTGTTTTGCAGAACCATCTTGAATAGTGAAAAACAATGCAATTAATTTTCTCCAAGTGCAATCATGCATAGATTTAATAAGCATCCAAAGGTGGGATCCATCTGTAACGTATGTGCTGCCTTCTAAATTACTTCGCTTCTGCTATTTTTTTTCCCTTTCCAAACCTTAATTAATTGAAGGAAAAAAATTGTTTATTAAAGTGGGAACAGGCTGGGCCCTGTCTTTGCATCTCTGGTTCAAAAGTTCATGCAAATCCCTAAAGACTCATCTGGTTTTGTGTTTGTGTGTACGTGATTCTGTGTGTGTGTGTGTGTGTGTGTCAGAGACACACACAGAGAGAAACAGTCTTACAAACAGTATTTATTCATCCCTTCTCATGGGTGCTTCTTCTCAGTTTCTCTGGATCTCCCCCCACCCCATGTCTGCCTTTGTTTCTCCTCCCCTCCATAAAGCAGCTATTCCAAACCTTTTTTCTGTTGTCCAAGTCTTCAGAATCTCAGATCTTAAGCAATCCCAGTGATTGAAGAGAGAGCTACAGAGAACTTAATTTACAGAGAGAGGCATGTATGTATGTGATGGGGGGGGGGGAATAAAACCTTCTAGATTTTAGAATTGTCTGGAAACTCTGCGTCCGTCCATCCCGTCCCCCCACCCCCAATTTATATGTGGACATTCTCTGTAGTACACAATCCACACGCATTGGATAATCCACTTTCAATGTGTTTTTGCGGCTGGATTTTCCCGTGCGAAACACCACACGTTATGGTGCCCAGACTGAACAAGAGCTGTTGGCTCCTTTTCTTGAATCTGTACTTGTGGAGGAGCTATAGAGCAAACTGAAACTCTATCTTGGATTCATCCCCAAGTCCTGCTACCTTGGGCTCTATTGAATGTCTTTGGAAAATAATATCCACAGCCCTGAGGCTCCTGATTGCAGGAATCTAATCACTGGCACAATGTGATTTTCTTTTCTTTTTTTTTTTTTGGGGGGGGGTTAGGGGTACAGTGGTTGGTTAAAACTAGGACAATGTAGGTTCAAATGCCCCCTCTGACCTTGCATCTGTGAGGACCTCCCCACTTGTCACAAACTCTCCGGTAGCCCTGCCTGTGCTTAAACAACCTCAGAATTGGTATGCAGTTAACATTTGGGATGGAAGCTCTTGGAGGATAGAGGGATAAAAACATGACAGAGGTCAGATGATAGAGTTCTACAAGGTCCCAGACGGTTAGGAAAATACCAAACAGAAATTAAAAGCTTGAAACCTGTGCATGGAACCTAATGAGAAATCTCTTCAAGGGGCCTCTGTGAGTAGAATTTTTAAACAAGATTCCTCTGTAGAAAAGCCATGTTTGGAAAAGGAACCAGCAAGGGTTGGAGCCTGTTCTTCTTGACTAAAAGAAAATTACCAAAATAAATGTGGAAACATCCCAGTGCGTTCTAGCTCAGAAGCTAGAAAGCAACTGCTGTGAAGCCCTGGACTTCACCTCTCTTACCTGACTGATTTGATAACTGTTCTCTTCCACACACACAGGGTGGAAGAACGTGCCCAAAGTTTTTGGCCTGCCTCTTAGGTTTCTGTGGAAAGGCTTTGGAGCCATGAGAGACAGCTTGGTGTAGTGGTTAAGAGTGCAGACTTCTAATCTGGCGAGCTGGGTTTTATTTCCACACTCCCCCACATGCAACCAGCTGGGTGACCTTGGGCTGGCCACAGCACTGATAAAGCTGTTCTGACTGAGCAGTAATCTCAGGGCTCTCTCAGCCTCACCTCCTCACTGGGTGTCTGTTGTGGGGAGAGGAAAGGGAAAGCGATTGTAAGCCGCTTTGAGACTCCTTCAGGTAGAGAAAAAGTGGCATCTAAGAACCAACTCTTCTTCTTCGGGTGGCGCCAAGCAGCGACCGAGAAGAGATGGGTGGCAAAAAGGACTTGACCCCATACCCCTGTGTGGACTATCCACGTCGCCGCTTTGGTGGCTGACCACACCACTAAGAGGATATCCCTGACATTATCTTTTAGAAGTTTACCCGGGCTTCTTTTGGTGGAGTACAGCCTGAATTGTCTACCCCGTTGAGCCAGTGGGCACTTTGAGAGTTTTGAAAACAGGTAGGAGGAACAAGACCAACTAACAAAGGCCACAAACAGAACAAAGCAGCTGACCTATGCAAGGGGGTTGGGGTGGCCAACCCCAAAAGGTGACTGTCAAGGAGACATGGGCTGATCACAGACTGTTGGGAGGGTCTTAGCTGTCATGATAAGACGGAGGTGGTTGTTTGTGAATGGGGGCTCCCGACAGACCCAAAGGGCACATCTGGCTGGCTCTTTTTGAGGATTTCCTGCTCCGTTGAGATGTAGGGAAAGCTCCTTGAGATGTAGGACTGGCTCTTTGTTTGAGGGGAGGGATGTTCTGGAGAAGAGGGAAGTGGATGCCGAGGAAATATAGGCGAGCATCCTTGTGGAGCACTGCAAATGTGCAGCGTGAGGATCCAGATTCTCTTTGGACTTGGGATCTGTTCAGAGCAAGAAGGGACCATGTCACTGTTCTGCCCTCCCCCTTCTCAGGACTGCTTAAACCTCACCGCTGTCTAGCTTCAGCCCTGGTTTGCCTTTCCCTCCTAGGAAGTTTCATTTGTACATAAAAACAGTGCAAACCTTCACCACCACCTAAGTATAGTGCCTCTGGAAGCATAAGCAAAATACATGACGGGGGCCAGAATCATCCTTGGACCCTCTGATAGTTTCAGTCAAAAAAGTTCCAGCCGTCATCCGTACCCCCAAAGCTCTGCCCATCAATGAGCAAAAGCCAAATCTTCTGCCCCTACATCAGAGAGGGAAGGGAGAAACTGCACATTAGACTTTTGGTGAACGTCGGCAGGTTGGGTTCCCCCAGGCTTGTTCTCACGGGTGCTTGTCTTCCCACAGTTGAGGACAAGAGACAATAGTGAGGTGCCTTGGACTTCCATGGTCCTGACAAGCTCATTCCTCAAATACCAAATAGGTACTCTTGCTTCTGCTCAATGCGCACATTCAAAGCCCAACCTGCACCTCTCTATAAATAGGAATTGGGCCTTTTAAATTGTAATTCTAGCTGTCTGCCTGGAGCTGAAGTTAAAATGAACAAATGCCTTTCCCTGGGTACAGGGAAGTCCACTGGGCAACTTATTCTTGCCATTTTAAGAGAGTCGGAGTCCTACTCAGGCTAGAGTGTGATACTACAAGCTAGGAGCCCGGGTTTGAATCCTCACTCTGTCATGGAATCCGGGTCCAGTCACACTCACTCAGCCTAATATACCTCACAAGGTTGTTGTAAGGTTAAAATGGAGGAGGGGGGAGAATGTGAGCCATTTTGTGTCCTCAGGGGGTGTAAAAGTGTGGTGTTGATGAATGAAAAGATAGTGGGGTGGGTTCACATCTGTCTCCCAGAGATGTCTTTCAAAACAGATGCGCAGCTGGATAACAGGAAATTGCCAGGTTCTCATAGTAGCTCAAATTCCGCTTTTGTCAACAGAGGCATCACATCAAAATTGCAAGATGTCCTAGTCCCACTGTGTAGCACCTTGATCAGACCCCACCTGGAGTCCTGGGTGTTTAACAGTTTTATTAGTTTTATTGCTTTTATGGCTCATTTTATCCATGTAAAATAGTCAACGACTTCTAAATGTTGGCTTTTATGGTGAAGAAGTTTTAAGTTTTATTGTTGATGCATTTTAAACCTTTTAATGTATTACCTTCCCTTTACAAACTGCTATTGTATAGTAGTGCTTCAAAAATTTTGGTCTCAATGACTGTAAATAAATAAAGTAAGAGTCCTGGGTGCAGTTCTGGAGGCCTCACTTCAAAAAGGTTGTGGAGAAAATTGAGAAAGTTCAGAGGAGAGCAACGGGAATGATCCAGGGACCAAGCCCTGTGAGGAAAGGCTGAGGAAATTGGGAATGTTCAGCCTGGAGAAAAGGAGGTTGAGAGGGGACATGATAGCCCTCTTTAAGTCTTTGAAAGGTTGTCACTTGGAGGAGGGCATGGAAAGGTTCCTGTTGGCAGCAGAGGAGAGGACCCACAGTAATGAGTTTAAACTATGAGGAGAATGGCACTGGCTAGATATTGGGGGGGGGGTCACATTATAGTTCAGCATTGTAATGGGCTGCCTAAGGAGGTGGGGAGCTCCCCCTCACTGGCAGTCTTCAATCAGCAGCTGGACAGATCCATCCCCTGGATGCTTTAGGCTGATCCTGCATTGAGCAGGGGGTGGGATTAGATGACGGTCACCATAAAGGGAAACAAAAAATAACCCAACCTGAAAAACAGGCCAGAACCAAAAGGGTTAGGGATGAAAACAATTATAAAAATAGAAACATTTTATTGGAGCTCATATATTTAAAATCGTTTGTTATATATTTTTCTAACATATATATTTAAAATGTTTCTGTTTTTATCATTGTTTTCATCCCTAACCCTTTTGGTTCTTGATTGGACTCTGGGATTGTGTGAGTCGAGTTCAGCAGTGGAATGGGCTGCCTAAGGAGGCAGTGAGCTCTTCCGCGCTGGCAGTCTTCAAGAGCAGCTGGACAGTTCCTTCTCCTGGATGCTTTAGGCTGACCCTGCATTGAGCAGGGGGCTGGACTCTATAGCCTGTATGACCCAACTCTATGATTCTGTGATTTTAAAATATCAAGTCCTTTTTAATCACCCTGGGCATTCAGTTCCAGTATGGCTGTTAAATCTTCTTCAGTGCAGACTTACCCCTCTAAAACAGTTGGGTGTGAACACCTTACTCCCCTGTCTGTTTTTGTTTGTTTGTTTTAACCTGGCCCTAGCTTTTACAGGGGTCCCTTGCTCTCCCACCTGCTTAACCATTCCACTTTTCAGCATTGCAAATTGGGTACAGTTTGCATGCCCACTGTGGAAATTAACTGTGACCCCCCCCCCCACACACACACACACAGGATAAGTGTTTTTCTCAAAGTCTGCTTTCCCCGCATAAGGCACCTGAGGGTCCCCCCTGAATTACAGGTCACCTTCAGACTACAACAGGTCACTTCCTCTGGAGAAAACAGATGCTTTGCAGGGCCAGCTGTATGGCATTGTACCCTACTGAGCGCTCCGGCCCCCTCAGGGTTCCTCCCCAAATCCAGAATTTTTGAGAAGTCGAAGCAATGCACTTTGGGAGCCAGCTTGATGCAGCAGTGAGCGGCAGCCGCCAATCCGGTGAGCCAGGTTTGATTCCCCGCTCCTCCTCCACCTGCAGCCAGCCGGGCGACCTTGGGCCAGTCACAGCCCTGTCCGAGCTGTTCTCACCGAGCAGTGCCTCTCAGAGCTCTCTCGGCCCCCCAAGCTCCCAGGGTGCCTGTCCCGGGGAGAGGAAGGGAAGGCGATTGTCAGACCCCTTTGGGTGGTGCCAAGCCCTCCCTTCTTCTAGATCACCCTGTTTTAGCCAGGGAAACCCGCCTGCAAAATTCACCTTGCAAGCGAATTGGGCAAAGTGTGGCCGGATGGGCCAGGAATCTGGCTTGCTGCTACCTTTTGTGTGCGTGCATGTGTGTGCCTGTGTGCGTGCATACTCTGCGCCATGCCCCCTCCCGCCCTTCTCCCGGCTGCTGCTTCCTGGCACTGGAGCGCCTGCTTGGGTAGCATGGGGGCGGCGGGGGGGGGGGGCGTGCGGGCGACTGTTGTGGCCTCCAGCCGTAATCAGCCCGGTTGCTGTCTGCTTTCCCAGACTAATAGCCGAGCCCCAGAAGTCTGGAGTTCAACCGGAGGTTATCTTTCCCAGGTAGCATCTCGCTCGACGAGAATTTGATTCCCGCCCCCCCCCCCTCCCTCTCTGCTCTCTCTCTCTCTCTCTCTTTCTCTCTAGGACTTTACTCCATTAGATTAATGAAATTGCAATGAGCGCCCGGCACCCCCCGAAGCTTTGTTAACAAAACAAATGGCGGATCTGTAGGTGAGACAGCCGCGAAGGTGAACCCGCTTCGCAGCCACATTGATCTCGATTGCGAGCCGCCGATTGGATTCTCTCCCTCTCTTCCTGGTTGCGGGTTAATTATAAATGATTGATTGGCAGGGCTTCCCCTCCCCTCCGCAGACGTGTCCTCTCTGCCACCCCTGCCAGCTTGCTCCCCCCCTCCCTCCCTCCCACCTTTCCTGGCTGCTGCGGCGCCCACGCGAACACCTTGGCGTGCTGCTGGGCGCGGAGGGTGATTTTTTTGGGGGGTGGGGGGTCTTCATGCTAGAGAGAGAGAGAGCGATCTTCCACCGCAGGTGCAGGCTTTCCTGCCTCTGGAGCGGCTCCTTTCTTTGCAGATGAAAGGGATGCCAATTGCTGTCTTTCCCTATGAATTTGACTGTAGATGCCTCTGTTCTCCCCGGATTTACTCATTTCTATACCGGCTTCCTTCTCCGGGTCTCTTTCAGTGATCATCTTGTGTGTGTGTGTGTGTGTGTTTGTTTTAAACTCTCCCATTTCCTGTAGATGATCTATTTGTTTTTTGTTAAAGGAGCCCCAAAATGTGACAAGAGTTCATTCAACACACACACATAGACACACACACACACCTGACAGGTGCCTGTTAAAATATGCTCCGTTCGAACCATATTGCCATAATTAAAACAATAATGCGTTGGACCTTAACCTTAACCAATCAAAAAGGACAGTGGCAAGAGCATCTCGAGTGGGAGAAACCGTTTAGCTTGCCTGAATTTGTGGTTTGAAGTTCCTGGGATGAGACACTGTCCAAATTTGTTCTGCGTCAGGCTGAAAGAAGAGGTTTTCGTCGCCGGTTGCTGCTCCCAAGTTATTCCTGTGGAAAATCGCCGTGTACAATCTGCGTCCGTTTAAATAAATGGCTGTAAACGATATCTGTATAAAATGGCACAGGATGCATTCCCACAAGCACAAAGTTCCTCGGTTTGCCCAGTGACATATAAAATGAAGTGTTTCCTTGCAGAGACCAGCTAACCCCAGGGATCATTCTGAAAACCCTCAGCCTCACTGAAATCTGCATTCCTTTTGTGAGGCCAGCTGTACAATTGTCTTTGTGTGTCTCTGTGTGTGCAGCTACAGTGCTCGTTGTATAATCTTGTAATGTACATTTGCCCACAATAATACCTTTCAGGTTGGGCTAGTGCCCAACCGTTAATTTGGTCACATCTCGACGACCCATGCTGCACTGAGAGTTTGGATTATGCAGGGGTTTGTGCTGCAATAATGTGTAATATATTTATAAATTCTTTCCTATTAGTAGCTTCTGGTTTGGCCCTCCAAACTCCTTTATAAACAAACATTACAATGTGGCCAAAAGTACAGAATGTGATAAATACAACTTCTGCACTGTGAACTCAGTCAAACTTGCATCCTCTTTCTATATGAGCTTTCAGGGAGGGTGGTATATAAATATATAATAAATGTGGGACAAGAAGCTCTGTGAATGAAGGTAGTGGAGATTCCCACGGAGCACCTGTAGATATATTGTGTTCTTTCCAAATGTCTATAAGGGTCCATACCTAGAAATGCCCCAAAGATAAGTTGATGCATATTTTTTTAAAAGTGTTATGGGCGGCAGTTAAATATACATATGTTTTCTGGAGAATATTGTTTGCAGATGTGCATGTTCAGACAGTGATGTTCAAAAGCAAACTGTGTTGCTGTTTTTCACACCTACAATTGAGAAGTGAGTGTAAAGTCTGCATTTTTGCAGGCTCTCCTTCCTTCTCTCTTGATCTTTCCTGTTTCCTCTGTGCCATGTTGGCCATTGGTGTGTTATATATATCAGGCTATTCCCTTCATGCTGTGGGCTGGTTCCTTTCTATTCAGTTCAAACTTTAGTCTTTCTGATGCACTTTCTGGATTATTCTTATTTTGTTATCCCTTGTTTGCTTTGCTGTGTGGGGGGAAAGTCTTACATTTCTCAGTCAGCGTGCGTAAGTGTATACTCAGGGAAGAGATTAAAAATTCACCGGTCCTTTGGTGCAGTAGGACACGTTTCATCTAAGTATCTTTCCTGCCTGAGCTGCCAACTACCAATGGGGGTGCCACACAATTGCCCCTGCCCTAAAATGCTAATATGCAAAAACAGCCATTAGACTCAGCAAACAGATTTCCAGTCCCCCCCCCCACCTCCATGAATACAACTCTAAGTTCATGATCAAATACACCCACAATTATCCTCAGTTAGCTTCAGTGCTGGCATTCACGAGGTGTAAATGAGGTGGGAGACTTAGGAGGCAGGCTGACCGACCAACAGATATTGGCCACCCTCCACTTTCGTCAGATAAGCCACCGGTATCTTTCTTGCCCCAGAATGGAAGCTACTCCTTTCATTGCGGTGAGCCAAAAGGCGTCCCCTCCCTCAAATCTCAGGCAGAAGCTCATGTGTGGCCTTAAAGAGGCTGGTACTCCTTCAGGCATGGGCCCTTGGTGTTTATAACACTGGGGCAATTGTGCAAACCTATTTAACACTGGATTACTAGATAAGCTTTGAGTGTTTATGGACACTTGAAATTACTCCCCCAAGCCACCTATGCTGGGAGGGAGGGAGGGAGGGAGGGAGGGAGGGAGGGAGGGAGAGAGAGAGAGAGAGAGAGAGAGAGAGAGAGAGAGAGAGAGAGAGAGAGAGAGAGAGAGAAAGAAAGAAAGAAAGAAAGAAAGAAAGAAAGAAAGAAAGAAAGAAAGAAAGAAAGAAAGAAAGAAAGAAAGAAAGAAAGAAAGAAAGAAATGGTTAATGGGCTTTGGTGGCTAGAACCACTTTGGTGGCTAGAGTTAAACTCTTGCCTGCAAGGATGACTGGGCTATTTAGAGGGGGACTGGAAACTATCTTCTTTGCTAGTATTTATACCTGAGCTTGTGCTGGAGTCCCGCAACATGAGAAGCTCCCTGCCTCCAAGAAATGAAGTACGCTCACTCCACCCTGCCAGTCAGAAATCTCAGCCAACTTCCATTAATCTATCCCTTGTGTTAACCTCCTTTCCAAACCTGTAAGAATGACAAGCCAATTTGAATCCCAGCTCCAGCTCCAGCCCCTCGTCCCTCCTGCCCTTTGCTAGGAATTCTGCCTCTTGCCTCTTCTTGCTCTCCCAGAACGGTGTCATCTTCTTGTTCTCGTGGATGATCATTGGGATGTCCATCCTGATGCTGACCATTCCTATCAGCCAGAGCTGAAGTCACCTGTGATGTACTGATTCCATGTGGTACAGCCCTGGGAAGACATACAGCCATGGGAAGATGTAATCTTGGTCCTATTGAGAACATTTAGTGTCTGTAGTTTTAAAGCAGGGGTAGTCAACCTGTGGTCCTCCCAATGTTCATGGACTACAATTCCCATGAGCCCCTGCCAACAAATGCTGGCAGGGGCTCATGGAAATTGTAGTCCATGGACATCTGGAGGATCACAGGTTGACTACCCCTGTTTTAAAAGGGTTCTGTAGACCAGATGTTACAAAAGACCAAGAAATGATTATGGTTTTTTTTTTGAGTCCTTGAGCTGTCATCTTGGCAGAAATCTCTGCCCAGCCGCATGCACTCTAGGGTTGCCTTCGGACTGTGGTCTCAGTTTCTCACCTGTCCAATAGAAACCGGAACCTCTCCCATATTTTCCTTAAAAATAAAGAAAAGGTTCCTTATTTACTACTCAAGATCATTAGATCAAAGGAGCTTGAAGGAAAGAAGAAGAATCTCCAGCCCAGCCTCTGGATGGTGCAAGGATGACCAATATTGTCTTGCATATTAAAAGGACAATCTGAAGGACAGATGCCATTCAAAATAAATAACAGGGCTCTGAAATCCCCCATTGTTTAGGACAGAAGCAGAGCTTTTAGCATGCCTGTTTTGAGCTGGCCATGTGGCATCTCTGCAGGAGTCTAATTCTCTATCTGATGAGCATTCCCTTTTGAAATCAAGGGGTTGGCGGTAGTCCTGGTCGAATTTTCCCGGGAGGGACTCCATCGACAATAATGTGCCTGCCCTGCTTTAGAGAATGGGATTCTAGCAGCATGGCCTCTTTGTAAGCAAAGTACTCGTGAACTTGCAAGAAGGGAAGACTTCTTTCCGTGTGTGGGGGGTTGTTGTGGTTGTTGTTGAGGGTTTGTTTCAGGAACTGAGGAGTTGAATCATGGGGTGGTGTCACTTCCCTCCTGGAGACTGGGATCCCTCTGAAAGCTCGTCTGGGAGCAAAATTTGTGTGGGTCAGTCCTACAGGGAGGTGGGGTTGCCAGCCTCCAGGGGAATCCTGGAGATCTCCCTATTTTACAGCTGGTCTCCAGACAACAGAGATCAGTTCCCCCAGAGAAAATGGCGGCCTTCAAGGGTGGACTCTGTGACATTGTACCTTGCTGAGGTTTCTTCCATAACCTAATCCTGCCTTCCACAGGCTCTACTCCCATAGATCTGGAATGTAGTTTCCCAAAGCTGAGCTACCACATCTCATCTTAATAACAGCCAAGTGTAGGGGTGGCAGGTTACAGTAGATGAGCGATTAGGATGTGAGTGTCCTGCATAGTGCAGGGGGTTGGACTAGATGACCCAGGAGGTCCCTTCCAACTCTATGATTCTATGGTTCTATGATTCTAGGTGTGCAGAATTTTGTATGTCACTTCCTATACAGCTAGAAACTTATGTATACTGAAGGGACGCATTACAGTTCTATTTGTACCCATAAAATATTTAATGTGTGCAGTGTGATGTAACTCCAGTTCTTATGGGATATTTTTTTTTCCATGTGCTTTATGCTCAAGTACAATGATCTGTGTGTTCTCTCTTTTGTGTGTGTGGATGGAGGGGAGTTGTTCTGATACACACCAGCTTCATGAATGTGGTTTACAGCCAGATACTATACTGGCATGGCCATTCTAGCATTACGAACAGCGTATGTGGAATTCGACAAGAACGCATGCAAAAAAGGAAACACAGCGTGAGATTTGGACCTGGAATGGCTTCAAGTCTATAAAAAAATCCGGGAAGAAAATTGTTGCTGAGCATTTCTTTCCCTTTAACGGATTGGCGCTTGAAAATTGGCGTCTTCGACAAAAAATTTAGCTGAGTGAGTGCGGCATCGTTGAGTTCCGAGTTTCTCCTTTTTATTTATACTCGGCCATTAAAAAAAAAAAGAGAAGAAGACAGCATGGGAAGGAAGTAAAAGCTGCATATGGGAAGGGAGGGTATCTTCCATTTGTGCGGCTGCGTTCGGCTTCATGCTGATATGGTTGGGGGAAGAGTTATTATTGCTGTTCTTCATGCGGTACTTAGTGGGGGAGAGCCTAAATTAAACATGCAATGTTTATTACTTAATGGTTGAATAACAGCCCCAAGCAAATGTATTTAATTTGACATTCTTCACATACACGTCTCTTCCTCCTCCTCCTCCTCCTCCTCCTCCTCCTCCTCCTCTAACACTTTCTTTCTTTATAAGCTTTCCTGTTTTGAGACTGAGAACTAGATCCAACTGGCTCTCTGGATTGTGAAATATCCAGGAATAGGGGGGGGGTCCCCTTTAACAGTGATTAGGTTTGGAATCATGGGACCTTCATGGATAAAGGCCCCATGGGATGGAGGGACAGTAGGAAGGGGGCGAATTGGCTAAGATGGAGGAGAAAGCTGGATCCAGCCCTAGGTTTTGCCTTCCAAGGATCTATGGGTAGATAGAAATGATTGTTTTATGTCAGGGGTAGTCAAACTGTAGCCCTCCAGATGTCCATGGACTACAATTCCCATGAGCCCCTGCCAGCGTTCGCTGGCAGGGGCTCATGGGAATTGTAGTCCATGGACATCAGGAGGGCTACAGTTTGACTATCCCAGTTTTGTTGTTGTTGTTGTTGTTGTTGTTGTTGTTGTTGTTGTTGTTGTTTTGAGCCGCCCCTCTCTGCATCCAGGTTGGGGTGGTTTAACATTTTGAAATCATACAAAACACTGGGAAACCTATTGAAACCTAAGTTATAGTGGATACAGTTTCCGAGGCATTTGATGCGTCTAGCTACAGATCGCTGGACCATCCGTCATCTCTCTGCCTGTAGTCCAAGTCGGACCTGCCCTTTTCTTTCTCCTCCTCCGCCGGCGATCCTCCTATTCTCATCCTTAAAGAGAACAATCTGATATTTGACATTTTTATGTTCTGGAAGGAGCACAGAGAAATCTAGTGTTATTGACAATCATAAAAAATGCATTTAATAAAGTCTGCTTTCATTAAGGAGCTTCCAAAAGGACGGCGCCCTAGATCTTCTCAGATCACTCACAGGAAGGGTGTCCAGCAACCCAGACCAAAATCGGAAAAGCAATGGGATTAAAGTAAAATTGAAATACAGTTTAATTGATCCATTGCCTAATGGGTCAGTTGCCTTATTAGTCTTCATCTCTGTCATGCTTTGGTTCTGCCCTTCTTTCAAAGGGCTCAGCGAAACGTACACCATTCTCTGTCTTATCCTCACAACAAACCTGTGAGGTTGGTTAGCTTGAGAGAGTGGCGAGATCATTAGCTTTATGTCTAAATCGGGATTCGAACCCAGGCCTCTCTGCTCAAACTACTACTTCTTCAATACCTGGCAGCTGCATTCTGAAATACACAGGAAATGACTGAACAGCCAATTTCTGTGGGAATTCACTTGCTTTAGTTCCAAAAGTGTTGCTTTTTTTCTTTCTCTCTCTCTCTCTCTCTGCAATATTCCATCTGCTGCTGTTGTTGTCGTTGTTCACAAGCATTTGGACGTGTGAACTTGGTGCATTGTGGGTTTTGCAGTGCGTTGAAATTCTTGCGTAATTCCATTTAATATATGCTATTCGGCACTGCGTTTAGGGTTTTACCGTCTTAGAACTTGTCATTCTTGTGTGGGAGCTGATGCACAGATTCCGAATAGGGATTGGGGTGGCTTGGAAAAGCTGAACCCACTGTGAAAATGTAAAATGTGATTGTGAAAACAGTCAAAGGCTTCCTGATTAGAAAGGAACAGCAAGGCAGTTTGTAACTTCAGAACAATATCCTCCTTTGATGGAGCCTCACTATTCAATCCAAACTCCATTATCAATGGATTATCAAATCCATAATGGCAACTTGAAAAAAATATATAGTCTAGTCGTACAGCACACACTTTATATGTATAAAATTAAATGGCTTACATTCAGACTGTGGCATCTTCAAATAACTTATGTCCTGAGTAGCAGGGCTGGGCCAATTATATGTCCAGCCAAATAACCACCAGGAAATGTAGACAGTACATGAAGTCGATGAAGATCTGTTTTCCTCCTGTTATTCTAACCTTACCTGTAGCTGTTGAATAGGTAGGTATTGGTGAACAGCAAAAGCCATGTGAGTTCCGTGGAGAGAATGTTTGCTTTTTAAATATGAGATATCGAGGAATTTCAGCTGGAGGAACCATTTCCCTGTATTAAACTGCACGGAATGAAATGAGACTTCTGAATAGGCATCCTTAGACTCCCTCCCTAAGTTAACTCCCAATGTCAAACAACGATTATGGTTCTTATGAAGGAATTCAATTAGCGGTGCAATCTGCAACAACGTTAAGTCCTCCTAAATCCATTGGCTGCAACAGATTTAAAAGGGCATAACTCAGGTTAGGAATAAGTTCCACTGAATTAAGTGAAATTTACTTCTGAATAAAGATGTTTATTTAATTTAGAGTGTTTTTATTGTCCTCTGTCCTGCTTAATCAGCAATAACTTTTAAGCAGCTTAACAATGAATTTTTAAGTTCAAAGCTGTAAATGGTTTTACAGTGCAGTCCTAAGCAGAGTTGCTCGTTTCTAAATCCATTGACTTCGGTGCATTCAGAAGGGTAGAATTCTGCATTAGGGTTCTACTGCTGCCCTCTGAAAAATTGCAATCATAGATTGATATTTAAAAAATACTCCTTGGAACTGCAGCAACCACATGTCTGAATAAGGTCTTATGCTATTTGCTGAGCATAGTTCCACATTCCACGCAGCTGTAATATATTTAAAAAAAGAAGAGTCCTGTGGCTTCCTGAGATCTAGGATGAATCCCTCAGTATCCCTGATGTGTAAAATGGGAAGAAACATCCAGTCTTCATCGAGCGTTACATTGCTTTATTGGCACAACTAGTCCATTTCTTCTCTAGGATCTCGATTGGAGATGCCCACTTGGGGAACAGGTATTCTTTCCACCCATCTATGCCCCCCTTCTTTCTTTCTTTCTTTCTTTCTTTCTTTCTTTCTTTCTTTCTTTCTTTCTTTCTTTCTTTCTTTCTTTCTTTCTTTCTTTCTCCCCAGACCTTGTGTTTGAAGATGACGATGCAATTAATGAAATTGATTGCCTCTAGCTGAAGGAAAGCTGTTATCTTTTACGAAATTCCATCAAAAACAGCCCTTATTTTGAGGAAATTGTCATCCAGTGTAATTGGCTTGATCACAAAGCCTTCAGATAGACTAAAATACTCATTGTGACAGATTTCGGGGGGGGGAGTGAAAGGATTTCAGGACTGGAGAATCATAGCATATCCCTCTCCCCCCCCTTTTTAAAATTGACTTGAAAATTCTATTGAATCTGGTATCTGTTTTGCTTGCCCCGCCTTTAAGAATCACCTAAATAATGTTTTTCATTAACACGTTTTCTAATTTATGAAGTCCCAACAGGCTCTGCCAAGGTTAAATAATTTAAAGAAATAAGCTCCCCCCCCCCTCTTCCCTCCACCTTATCTGGCTTAGTGAAGCTAATGGAGAATCCGAGGCGCTTTCTGCTCACTCCGAACCACAAAATAGATCCCGAAAAAAGCATGAGCAAGGAGCAGACCTGAACCTACAAATCTCCTCATAACTGTGTAGAAAGACATTGTGAATTTTCTTTTTTCCCCTTTCTCTCTGTCTTTTAACGGGGAGGGGGGGAGGCCCATAAAAGCAGATAAACCATTCACCCAGTAGTCTCTGCTCTCCTGGATTACAAAAGGATGTTATAGGAATGAGCTTGACGTTCCCATAAATTAAAAATCAATTCTTAATGATGAAGCCGACTTGTTTTAGCACATTACCCAGGTTAAATGGGAGCGTGTGGAAACATCAAGCCCCATAAGATGAGGGAATATGCGTATATTAATATGATTTAGAGGATGGTCTACCTCGATGGAATAATTGTTGTTATATCTATCCAGCCAGATGGTACTTGGGGTAAACAGCCGCTGAATACCTCAAACAGGACGGCCTTCAGTGGCCGTTTCAGGTGTCTGCTCCGTGCCCTGTTTTTTTAAAATTTTCTCCCTTTTGTCATCAGGCTCTTTGGTGAATTTCTCTGCAAGGAGAAAGAAATCCTTCCGATGTGTTTATTTTTATAGTCTCTCTCATTAAATCTCTAGTGTGTTATCCCCCTCCCCCAAATTCCCTTTTAGGAATAGATCATGCTCCATTGTAGCTATGACAAAGATAATTGTGATTACTGCTCCAAATCCTTTCCCCCAAACAGAAGGAAGTTCAAAGGCAGTCTCTGTATAGCCATCACATTTAGAGTTTAAATAACGTTTTGCAAAATCAGCAAGGTTTGGGGATATTTCATTTTATTTATTTATCTTTATTTATTTGAATTTTGTACCGCCCTCCTGTACGGCTCAGGGCGGTTTACGTACAACGTTGTGGGGTAATATGTGGAACGACCTAAGCACAGAACACAGTCAAAATAACATCAACAATAACCCAACAGTGGTTTAAATTGACATAATATCAATGAATTAAGTCAACAATAATATAACAGGAACAACAACTTTGGTAAACTCCCAAAGTGGTCAGACTGGTGTAGGCCATGGAGGAGGGGTCTGAGGGGGGACCTGTAGATGTTATTGGGTTGGTCAGTCTCAGGGGAATGCCTTGTGGAAGAGCTCCCTTTTTGCACGCCCTGTGGAATTCTGAATTTCTAAATTGAGGTTTTCTTGTATGTATGTATGTATGTATGTATGTATGTATGTATGTATGTATGTATGTATGTATGTATGTATGTATGTATGTATGTATGTATCGGGTGATATGGTCCTATATGGTCAAGTTGACATGCCCACCCCTCCTAAAATGGCCAGTGATGGGCCTAGGAGGAGGTGAGCCCACATGGTCATGTACACAGCCCTGCTTCTCAACTAAATTCTATACGATCATGCCTCTTCTCTGGTTTCTCAAAGCCTGAAGAATGCTTCAGGAGCTTCTCAATGGTAAAAAAGCTGAGAATGGTAAAAAAGCTGAGTTTTTCAATGGTAAAAAAGCTGCTCTAGAACAACATTTGGGGCTCTTTTCTGCCTCAGATTCTCTAGAGTTCACTATGAGTTTGCTGCCGTTTGTCAGGCTATGTCATGGTGGGCGGGAGATGCATTGGACAGAATCATAGAACCTGAAGAGCCCCCCCCCCCAAAGCATCTAGACTAGGGGTGTCAAACATACGGCCCACGGGCAGGAACCAGCCCATCCAGGGCTCTTATCTGGCCCGTGAGCAACCTGTCATTAAAGAGGCTGTTTGCAGGATGTCCCTGTATACTGTCCCAGTGCAGATGAGAATTGGGTGATGGATGTGGGAGGGTGGGCATCAGGGAGAGACTTTAAGGAAATATTGTAAGTGTGTTAATATTGTAAGCATGTTTGAGTAAAAAATGTTATCATCAGTTGTGTTTTCCCGCGTCTTTTATTTATTTTTATTTGTTTATTACTTGCATTTCTAGACCACCGCTCATGGTGGTTTACAATAAAACGTAAAACATTAAAACCCCCAATGCAATTGGGCAATACAATTGATAAAATCAACACAGTTGATGGCGGCAATAAAACAATATCCTGTTCTCTCCCGCAGAGCCTCCATTCTTTTGCTCACAGTCTATCTCTTCAATAGATGACTCCAGGCAATGTCGGCCTCAGGGGGGGCTGATCATGAAAGGGAAGGGAGGGACCTGTTCTTACTGCCCTGGTGTCCAGCCTGGCCTCAACCAAATGCCTGGTGGAAGAGCTCCATCTTGCAGGCCCTGCATAGCCCAAAGAGCTCCATCAGGGCTCTCAGCTCTTCCGGGATCTCATTCCACCAGGTAAGGGCCAGGACCGAAAAGGTTTATAACTCTGGTACCTGGCATTACATTTAATCATAGAATCATATTGTTGGAAGAGGCCATACAGGCCATCTAGTCCAACCCCCTGCTCAATGCAGGATCAGCCCAAAGCATCCTAAAGCAGTGACACACATGGTCCAGCCCGACAAAGTGACATGTCAGATTTGGCCCTCCTAACAAATGAGTTTGACACCTCTAATCTAGATACTGGTCCATTATGGATGCACATCTGGCTGCTGATTTTCATACCGGTAAGCCTTTAATCTTGACTACAGGATCTATGCCTGCCTTATACACCATTCTTCCCCCCCCCCTCCATTGTATTTATTCTGCAGCTGAAATATTTTTTTAAAAACTTGACTGAATCAGGGTGGAATGTTACTTCTGACATATTGGGAGGGGGGGGGCATAGCCACATAATAAAAAGCCTGTCCCATGTGGGTTGCACTGTATCTTCCAAACAGATGGATCCCAAACTATTCTTAAGTTTGTCAGTTGCAGCTCAGCTACCATTTTAATTTTAGGTTTTCAGTGTCTGCCACTTGGTTCACTAAGTGCTGCACGAAAAAAGTGGACGATTCCAAAATTGTAACAAAGGAGAAACAGAATCTATGCAGTGGCTTAATTGAGTATAAGAAAATAAAAAGTCTCTTATGTCATTTATTTAGACTTTGACTCTGCCAAAACGGTCTCTAGATTCATTTGTTTTCCGTTTTCAGTTTGGCTTTCATCAGTGGCAATGAGTCCGTCCTTGTTCATGTTTGAATATAATGAGGCAAATGCTCCTGTATAATGGAGAGTCAAGACTATGAGCTCTTGGCCTCCAAAGCTCATAGCCTTGACTCTCCATTATACATTATTCCCATGGGAATTGTAGTTCATGAACATCTGGAGGATCACAGGTTGACTATTCCTGCACCAAAGCATTCAAGCGGGACCTGTCTCCATAGGTTTAGGCTTCCATCCCAGTGTCCCCCTCTCTTTACATCTCATGTGCTAGCATTTCCCTACCTTATTTTGTTTGCATGCAGAACTAAAATCCTCCTTCTCTCTCTCACACACACACACACAAAGACACACTGGGGACGCTGGTGTTTGCTAATCCAACCCCCCTTTAAAGTCAATACCAGCAGGGAAGAAAACCTCACAGTTTCTTTTAAACTTCTCTTCCCAGTCATTTTCATCTTTTAAACTAGCAATCTGAGAGTAGTGATAGTCTCATATTGCTGGATGCCTGCCACTTGTTCAAAAAAAAAAAACTTAAAATGAGGGGGATATGGTGCTTGTACACTGATGAAGTGGGGGAGGATGGTGGAAGGTCAAATGTGGGTGGAATGACTTCAATGGGAGAGTGGGTAGTGACCTCCAAGGGGCTGCAAATGGACAGGGAGAAATCTGAGGGAATCTGTACACTTTTGAAGTATCTTTGGATTGGAAAAAACCCCACACATAGCATCCTCTGAAAACATGTGGAAACAGTGACCAGAAAGCAAAGTGAGCTCTGAAGAGGGTGGGGGTGGGAATCAGTGCAGAACAACAAAGGAAACCTGATTTACATGCGCAGTGAAAGTGAGGGGAAAGATCCATGTATAATGGGCCACTGAAAGAAGAGTTTGCTGGGGAAATGGCATCTTAAAGATTGTGATCTGAAGAACTCTCCTATGTGCACAGAGACAGAAATTGTCACCTTTCTGTGACTAACGCTTAAGTAAAAAGAACAAGGGTCAATATACAGCAAGCTTGTGGAAATGACCAGAGCTACCCTTTAGCACTCCATGGTTCTAGCTGAGCATGTTTTCCTCCAGAGTTGAATCTCAAGACTTTGTTCTTGCATCGTTCCATCTTGACCTTGGGACTTGGTGCTGCAGAGGGGGCAAAGCTATCAGTTCAGCTTCAAATTCATTTCAAGGATTTGATTTAAAAAAATAAAATTTCTCCTTCCCCATCATGAAAGTTCCAAACGTGCTGTTCGTTTTCTTTGTGTCCTCTGGGAGCCAGAAGACTTTTTCCCCAAAGTACTGGCCACACAGAAACACATGGAGCCATTGCAATGTCTATATGTTGTTTTGGGATTCCTTAACAAAAGCACACCACTCGCCATTAAGAGCAAACTTATTATTTAAATTCCTGAAGGGACTCTCTAAGATCCGTCTCTGCAAACAAGACTTTTATTGCTCGGTCTTTTCGGATGTGTAGCCTTTAAGGAGAATGGACAATTTCCAAGTTTCAGAAGAGAGCTGTGGGATTTCTCTCACCCCCTCCTCCCCTTTTGGCTGAGCCATCTAGTACTGCGTTCTCCTTCAATTAAGATTCGGGAAGTGGTTGTGTTCTGTTTTTACGGGGTGCTCTCCTGATTCTAATTGAAACTCCGATAAGGTCAGTTGGTTGCCAATTCTCCTTCTACGTTGCTAAGGGATACAAAGCCTTCGCTGGCGTCGAAGGGTAGAAGATCCCCCAATCTAGTTAGAGCTATTTATTTCTCTCCCCACACCTTGTCCTTTTTAGCCATGTAAGGCTGATTTTTTTTTTTTTTAAAAAGACTTCTGAAAGCATACTTAGTTTTAGAAGGCCCCAGACAGGCAATATTTCCCCAGAGGCCTGAAGGTGATGTGATAGAGAATCATTGTCTGTAATGAACACACACTTCCCCCTTGTCCCACTGTTATCTTTGGACAAACAGGTTTTGTGGGTCTTTGAAGTATTGATGATGGGAATGGCTGTCAAATCTCACCCAACTTACGGCAACCCTCAAGGTTTTCAAGGCGAACGGTGAACAGAGGGGGTTGGCCATTCTTTGCCTCTTTGTAGAAACCTGGGACTTTCTGGGTGATCTCCTCTCCAAGTCCTAATGAGGGCCGACCCTACGTAGTTTCCAAGGTCTGGTGAGATTGTGCTAGCCTGGGACATCCAGATCATGGCCTTTGCATGACAGGCATGCAGTTTAAAACACTAGAACTGTAGCCTTTCCATTCCAGACACGGAACGTGCTCATCACAAGCGCATGTCATCAGAGCCACGTGACATGAAGAGTGGAAGTGTCATGAACCTAGATGTGACCCCAAGAGCGGCAGAAAACAAGCTGAGGCATCTCATTGAGAAAAGCCCCAAAGCTGTTTTATTAGAGTCCACAGAGAGTGTCTTCATGGTAGGAAGGCATTGCTAAGAACAGTTTGTCAGTTCAAACCCAGGGTTAATATAGACCAGGGGTAGTCAAACTGCGGCCCTCCAGATGTCCATGGGCTACAATTCCCAGGAGCCCCCTGCCAGCGAATGCTGGCAGGGGGCTCCTGGGAATTGTAGTCCATGGACATCTGGAGGGCCGCAGTTTGACTACCCCTGATATAGACAATCCCCTTTCCCTTCCAATCACATATTTTGTGTGGCAAAGCACTTTCCCACAGAACACAGCTTCTTCTCTTCAAAGCTACTGCAGAGCAGAGAATTAACACCCAAGTACCAGTGAGCTGGCACAGCCATGTGGCCTTCAGAGAAGACAGGCAAGCATAAACAGAAAACACCGCAAAGAAACAGGACTTCCTGGTAACGTAGTGCTAGGGGCAGGGAAGTCAAAGTGGCTAACCTCCCTCGAACAGCAAAATAGGAGACTGGAGGGGAAAAAAAAAACAGGCACGTAGCCCAACACAGACATGACAATTAAGGGTTTTTTGAGGAGGCTGGAGTCTCAGATCATGATGTCATCTGTTTGTTGTATGGTTTTTTTTTGGGGGGGGGGTTATATTGTATTGTTACTGTTTTATTGTAAACTGCCATGAGACGGTACTCCCAAGAGTGGTGATATATAAATTATAATATAAATAAATAAATAATTTGGCAAATAGAAACGGTTATTGGTTGGACTATTTTTGGCACTTGGGAGCTTCTTCACTTTTTCGTAGTGGAGATGTAAACTAGGTTCCCTTTCCCAAAACAAGGCTTAGGGGATCTTTTAAGTTTGAACCATTTCTTGTATTTTGCTTTCCCAAGATTCCTGGAGTTTGACTGCCCACTCCTCCAGTGCAGAAGGAACAGCATCCTTCTCCCATGTCTAGGGCAGGAATGTAGGAAATGGCCATGGTGCTTAGCCATAGACAACCTTGAAGGGGGAGAATCCAGTGTTCCAGTTGTTGTATTGTTGTATACATTGTTGTATACATATTGGCCAAGGGGAGCATCGAGACCAAATCATTCTGCTCGTAATTTATGAAACTGCAGAGGTAGTGCTCCAGCACCTGATTGACCCACTCGGTCTGACCATTACAGGCTGGATGGTAGGTGGAACTCAAAGCTTCCCATCCTTCCCCTCCTCACGGTTCTTGATCAGATTGGTAAGGGGGAAAAATCACACAAATTGCATAATTGCCGGGGGGGGGGGGGGAGTGAAATCACAGTAGAATTTTGCAAATCATTTAGAGGACTGCAACTGCCTATGGATTCTAGAGAGCTCCCGGTCCAATAAGTTTTGGACCTCAGCCAGATCCATCTCAATTCCCTGATAGTCCAGGCACTCCTGGTGGAACTCACACTTGGACAGCTAAGCATACAGTTGGCTATCTAGCAACCTCTCGTGTACCTCTTTCACAAGGGGAATGTGTTTTTTCATAGTCCATAGTCTTGCTTTACACCAAAATGTCATCAGGATAAACAACACCCCTGTAGAGTAGATCCTTCAGGACTTCATTAACAGCATTCATAAATATTTCCAGGGTCCCACTGAGCCCAAAAGGCATTATCAAATACTTGTCCTATGTCAGTATTAAAAGCCATTTTCCACTCATCCCCTGCTGTTATTCTTCCCTCAGGTCCAATCTAGTAAACACCTTGCCCCACCACCTACTGTCCCAACAGTCTTTGGATAAATATTGGAGCTGGAGATCACGTTAATGGCTCTATAGTCCATGCACAGGTGGAGCATGCCATCTTTCTTATTTGTAAAGAGAATCAGGGCATCCATGGAGAAGGTTGCAGGGCAGATAAAACTGCATTTCAGAATCTTCTGCAAAAAGTTCTTCAGCTTCTCCAGTCCCACTTGGCATGTAGTCCAACAAAGACAGGGGTGGGAGCTAAATGACAGGAAGCCAGATTTATGACATTATCAACACATGAAGCTGCCTCTTGCTGAATCAGACCTCTGTTGTCCCTTCAGACTGGAAGTGGCTCTCCAGGGGTCTTTCACATCCCCTTTCACATCCCCTACTACCTGGTGTTTTTAACTGGAGATGCTGGGGATTGAACTTGGGAGCCTTCGACATGCCAGGCCGAAGCTCTGCCACTGAGCCACAGCCCTTAATTCAGTGCCAAGGCCAAAATTGTGAGGAGCAAGGCAAAAGGCCAAGCCATAGAAACATCCATTCCATTGTTGAGTGACCTCATCTCAGCATCTTAATGTTCCTCTGAGTGTGCCTGGAAAGAGCTGTTTGCACGAACACACAACCAAATGGTTGCAAATAGAAAGGCAGCACAAGAGGGGCTTGTAATCCAGCCTGTGGAGATCCATAAACCACCAAGGGTCCCAATCCCTGGGTTGAAAACGACTGCATCAGAAAATGACAACGTAAGAAGAGCTCTGCTGAGTTAGACCTATTGTCTAGCCCTCTGGTTCCATCAGCAGCCAGCCAAACGCCTCTGGGCACTTACAAGTGGAGCATGAAGGTAATAGCATTCCCCATTGTTTCCAGCATCCACTCTTCAGATTAATAGTGCTGCTGTACATGAAGGTATTTAGCTGTCATGGCCAATAGCCATCAGTGGGCCTTCTCTTCTGTGGATTTGTCAAATACTTTTTAAAGCCACCTAAGTCCGTGGTTGCTGCTGCATTGTGCGGCTGTGAATTCCCTAAGTTAATTATGTCTAGGATGAAGAAGTACTTCCTTTTCTTTGCCGTGACCCCATGGCCAGTCATTTTCATGGGTAACTACAAGCTTAATTACCATGCCATTCATAACTTCATGGAGCTCCATCATCTCCTCCCGTAGTGGTCTTTTTTCACTTCACCAAATGTCAATCCCTAAACACATTTAGCACTTTCCAATCCAAATTGTCCACGCTCATCATTTCCTGTAGCCGTTTCATCACTAACTTTATCAAGGTTGTTCTTTGTGCAGGTATTTGAGCAGGCTAGCGTGCAGGACTCACAAAAGGTATCATTGTTTGTGTGAGAATCAGTTTGTGGAGTGGATGGAGTACCAGGTAATCTAGGGCCTATTCCATTGGATAATGCACTTTCAATGCACTTTTGCAGCTGGATGTTCCTGTGCAGAACAGGAAAATCTACTTATAAAGTGCATTTTCTAACATGTGCGGAATGGACCTAGGACCAGGGACATCAGTGTTTAAACCCACCAAGCTTCCCAACCTGCTCTGAAGCTTGCTCAGTGTCTTGCTTAGTCTAACCTACCTTGTCAGTTCGTTGTAATGAAAAATAGACGAGTACTATTATTAGACCGATGGAGAGGCATCTTGCATTCAGAGCAGGATTGTGGCCAATGCCTATTTTGACATTTGCAATAAACACTATTGAGTTTCGAGTTTTAAACTTTTGTTTTATTAACTGATCGGCTTTATCGTCTGCCTTTCGTTAGGATGATCCTGCATTGAGCAGGGGGTTGGACTAGATGGCCTATAGAACCCCTTCCAACTCTTATTATTCTAAATTGCTTGCACGAGATATTCTGAAAGGAGAAATACAATAAATTTGGGTTAATGCAAATAGCTTCTGTAGCGTTATGTTTCTGCTGGTACATGGACTCTCATTTGTGGGAATTCTGCTCCGTACCCAAGTCTATAAGTGATTGATTGATTGATTGATAGTTCCATTTATTGATCACTGCTCCCAGACCCTTCCAGCTTGTGGTGGCTTACAAAGATTTATAAAAACACATAAAATACAATTACAAAAAATATAATCCTATAACCGGTGGCAAAACCCGATCTCAAACCTCCCCTACCCACACCTGACCATAGTGCACAGAGCCCCATGCTGCCATCTCAGGGGGTGGGGGGTAACTTATGCCCAGATAACTAACACTTTGGGTATATTGCTAGTGAGTCATTTTTTTGCAGAAAGGAACCAAGACTGAAAAACCAGGAATCAACATATTGTTGCAGTTTATTTGTATTTATTGTTTGATTTCTTAACCACCATTCCTGGGCCAAGCTGGCCTGTGGTGGGTTACAGTAAAATCCCGATAAAACAAAAATAAAAGAGCAGCAATCCCCCAGCAGTATAAAATCTTACTTAACCCTGTCCCTACACACCAGTCCAGCATGGACCAAAATGACCCAGCCCTCCACCCACTGCCTACAGACCTCGGGAAGTACAATTTGCCAGTTACTGATCTTTTGAAATACATTTGTTGTAAGTCATCACGAGTTTTTGGAAGCGGTGGGATATAAACCTAGTAATAGTAATAGTAATAGTAATAGTAATAGTAATAGTAATAGTAATAGTAATAGTAATAGTAATAGTAATAGTAATAGTAATAGTAATAGTAATAGTAATAGTAATAGTAATAGTAATAGTAATAGTAATAGTAGAGCCTCTTGTGGCGCAGAGTGGTAAGGCAGCAGACATGCAGTCTGAAAGCTCTGCCCATGAGGCTGGGAGTTTTATCCCAGCAGCCGGCTCAAGGTTGACTCAGCCTTCCATCCTTCCGAGGTCGGTAAAATGAGTACCCGGCTTGCTGGGGGGTAAACGGTAATGACTGGGGAAGGCACTGGCAAACCACCCCGTATTGAGTCTGCCATGAAAACGCTAGAGGACATCACCCCAAGGGTCAGACATGACTTGGTGCTTGCACAGGGGATACCTTTACCTTTACCTTTAATAATAATAGCTTTGCATTCTGTAGGATTGCAGCATTAGGAGCCTCAAAGGACTGGGGAAAGGGAGTAGGAGGGAAAGTCCCATGTGGATGTTGTGTTACTTTTGCGAATGCGTTCAGGATTGCAACAACGGTGGGAGGAACGTGGAAAACAGTGGCCTTGTAGAAGCAGCCCAAATCTCCCTGATCTATTTGTCTAACTACTTGACCGCATTTTTGAACGTGAGCAGATAGTAAACGGGACCAAACAGAATGCCTGGTGGCAGGATATTAAAAAAAAAACTTACATAAAATATTTCAAAAAAGAAAATAGCTCGATTGTATAAACGTATCTGTACGGTGGTTTGCGACAATTCCAATTTATGGGATGGGGTTTCTCGAGAGCCACTCACCTCCGGGCGACAGAACCGAGAAGCCAAGCTGAACGACGCAGCCAATCTGAGACGGCAGAGCCTTTTATGACACACAAGTCAGGTTCCCCCTCGGGGCACTGGGCTAAAATTACATTGCAATGAAACCAACAAGCTAAGTTAATTTTATTGAAATTAACATTTGAGTTCCCTTTTTCCCTTCAGCGCATAGTTAAGGTGCAGCTGATATTCTAAGGCCAGGAATGCTAAGGAAGACAGCGCATGGAGCGATCAGGTCTTGGAAAAACACATTCTTTTCACCTTTTTAAAATGCAAAATCTCAGCAGATGATGTACGAGGGATTGTCAGGACCTTTTGCTCCCCCCTCCTCTTTGAACCCCTCAAATTATCTTTTAGATTCAACCAAGTATAAGATCAAAGTTATTCAGTCAACCCTTGTGTGTTTAGGCACATGGCTTATGATGCTCAATAGGAAATCTGTGATTTTAATACATTCTTTATTCTAGCAGGAACGTTCTGCAGAAACGATATGGCGCTTGCCAGAGGGCTTAACATCCAAAGCGACACTAAACCACCCCTCAGTGTGTCCCCTTAGACTTCTTCCCTCTCCAATGACTGTCCAATAGCATAGAGGGCTTTGCAGAGATTAGGCAAACAAATGGAGGATAAATCTATTGCTGACAACGAGCTGCAACAGCGCCAGATGGGACCTCCAATTTCAGAGGCAGCAAACTTTGCTTCAAAAAGGATGTGGACAAAACTGAGAGGGTTTGGAGGAGAGTGGCGAGGATGATCTGGGGTCTGGGGAACAAACCCTAGGAGGAAAGGCTGAGGGACTTGGGAATGTTCAGCCTGGAGAAGAAGAGCTTGAGAGGGAACATGATTGCTGTCTTTAACTGTTTGAAGGGTTATCACTTGGAGGAGGGCAGGGAGCAGTTCCTGTTGGCAGCAGAGGATAGGGCCCCCAGTAATGGGTTTAAACTACATCTAGAATAGTAGATATTGGGAGGGGGGATTCACAGAGTAGTTCAGCAGTAGAATTGGCTGCCTAAGGAGGTACAGAGCTCCCCCTCATTGATGATATTCATGAAGCAGCTGGACAGATACTTATCCTGGATGCTTTGGGCTGATCCTGCATTGAGCAGGGGGTTGAACTAGATGGCCTGTGTGTCCCTTTCCAACTCTATGATTCTATGATTCTAAACCTTTCATGGCCATCCAGAGAGAAAAGTGTGCTGTTCTGTCAGTGAACTTTTGGAGGGAGAACCGGACTTGATGGATGTTTCCTTTCCTTTGCTACATTGACTTTGAGCAGTGAATAGTTGTCGTTTCTCACTTGTCACCCAATAGAACAAAAGGAAAAACAACATTTTGCAACTTCTTGATGTCTCTGTCAAGTGAGATCTGAAGCAGAGTGAAGGCTTGATTTTTTTAATCAGGAAGCATAAGAACTTGGAATCATAAAGATCCTGTCATCCTGATCCTAATTTTGTTGGGCTGCTTGTGGTATTTAAGTGCCTGTCTTCCTGTTGTGTTTTCCTTCTGTCCTCCCCATATCCTGGTGATTAGACGTGTGCTATGAGTTCATGCTTGCAACTCAATTCCCCAGTGTGCAGGAGCCAACTTGGATTAGGACCACAATAGGTTTGGGGGGGGACATTAAAGTCTTCCACTCATTCACTATTTCTCTTGAATAATCCCATAGCTAACTGTTTTATGCAGCTCATCAGTACATATAGTTTTCCCACTGGGGGAAATCTCAGGTCAAGAAACCAGCACGAGAGTGGATTAAGCATGCTGTAGTCCAAAACCAATTCCCCCCCCCCCAGCACTCCTTCCATCCTTCCTTCCTTCCTTCCTTCCTTCCTTCCTTCCTTCCTTCCTTCCTTCCTTCCTTCCTTCCTTCCTTCCTTCTCCTCCCTCCCTCCCTCCCTCCCTCCCTCCCTCTCTCTCTCTCTCTCTCTCTCTTTCTTTCTTTCTTTCTTTCTTTCTTTCTTTCTTTCTTTCTTTCTTTCTTTCTTTCTTTCTTTCTTTGTCATCTATCTACCCACCCATCCCTCCATCCATCCATAAATTTTCTGAGACTCCCCTCCCTTTGCAGCAGGCTTTGTGGGTGGCTTACAACATAAGGTTTATACACAATTAAAATAATAAAAACACTGTATGAAATATTTCAAGGACCAGTAGTTAATTTGACTAAATAAGAGTAGCTCTCCTATAAGTAGGTTGGTGGGGTTGTTTAATTACTTGATGCCTAGATATAAAAGTGCCATTTTACAGGCCCTTCGGATCTTCGGTAGGCCCCAAAGGGCCTTGATCTTCATTGGCAGCTTATTCCACCAGTCTGGAGCCTGAACCACTGAGTGGCAAGGGGGGAGCTCTCTCCCTGGTCTAGGAGGATCACTTCTTTTTCATCTGCGATATGAAAAATCTGGTTGTGGTTTCTCAAGGACAGGATGCTCAGGTGTCTCTGCTGTGTTCCTTGAATGTGCATTCACCTGTTCCGGGGTTCGGCAAAGGTACTGAGCACACTTTTTTTGTGATGGTGTGTTTTTCTTAGGCCAAACAGACAGCTGCCTGTATTCAAGGGGAAAAAATCAAACAACAAGGATTCTTGCCCCTTATGTGGAAAACCCACATAAGGGATGAGAATCCTTGTCCCCTGCCCCCTCCTTCCTCCCCTCCACCCCCCATTCCTGTCCTTACCTGATGGCGTGGCTTGCTGGGCTGTCCCCGCCAGTCTCTTGAGGCTTCCTCCACTCTCTGTAGGGCAGGAGCAGCCTCAGAAGACCGGCAGCAGCAGTGACACCAGAGCAATGAGAGTGCCTCACTGCTCTGGCAACACTGCTGCAATCCATCTAGTGGCGTGCCCCTTAAGGTGGGATTATAGACGTCACATCCGTCTACATTTCCGTTTGAGGGAGCGCACCAGTAGATGTTCCACATCACCGATGAAACTACACCGAAAGCCACTTGCAAGACAATGATTCTTACTGAGCTCTGCTGGGTAGAAGCCTTTTAATCTTTTTCTCTCTCCAGTGAGTTTTGACTTTGAAGCTTGAAAGCCTGCACAGAGAAGCACTGATATCGATCCGGAGGCTCTTTGCCCACCTTTGAGTATTTTCTTTGCCTGTGTTTGAGTATCATTTAGGGTCATTGCTTCTGACCCAGGGCTTTCACCTCTCCCTCTCCCTTAGAGCAGGAAACTTGGAGTTCCAATTAAAAGATAGGAGGGCAAAGCTTGGGGATTTTGAAAGACAGTTCTGTTACCCATGGGGTGCTCCATGCAGAAGTAAAACCAGTGAGCCATTCCATAGCGAAGGCTAGAGCTATTAATTTGCAAGTCAAGATGGATTTTTTTTCCAAGGTGATGTTATTATAGATTAATTAACATGGAGTGCAAAGGTGTGACCTTGTGCCTGCAGCCTATTTTATTATGCATTTTAAAGCAAAAAAATCACCAGCTGGTACCTAAAAGTCATGGAGTGCAATCCAGCAGAACATTCTCTTGTTGAACCCCTAATTAAAGGAATGGGAGCGGTGCAGGAGGACAAACCATGCTTCTGCACAGCCCTACACATTTCAGTGGGGCTTCTGTCCAATTGTACTTGTGGAAGTACACTTTATTACTGTAAATTACTTAGACTCCTATGATCTTCAGTATAGAAATAACTGCTTCTCACTTTGTTTTCTCCTCTTCATGTCCCTCCATCTTTAAAAACGTCTCCTCTTTTCCTATTAACTCCTCAATGCTTCTTCTGTTGATCAAAAATGCAATTAATTTTTGTTTGTTGTTGTTTTTGGTAGAGGTACAGAATAATGCTAGGAGCAGTTAACGGCAGCAGGAGAAGAGGAAGACCCAACATGAGAAGTCATGAGGGCCTTCAGTTTGCAGGACCTGAGCAAGGGTGTTGTGGAGAGGGTGTTTTGGGGGACAGCTGAAACTACCTCCCCATCTTTGATGAAGGACAGGGGCTACCACTGTACAGATCCCCAGGGCCACCCAGAGTCTGGCCCTTCATCAAGTGTCTAGTGGTTGGCTAAATTTACCCAGAGATGAGAGAAAGCTACTCCAGACATTGCCACATATTATTAAACAGGCATATTGTCACATTCTGTTGTTTACTACATTCCCCTTATAGCATTAGTGTGTGGAATGGCTTCTTTGGTGCGTTCCATTGTCCATTCAGTCAACCAGAAAAAAGGCACAAGGTTTCTGGCACACAACCAAGGTTGAAGCAGTCCCTCAGTATCAGCGCTGGATAGCAGGGAGCTGTCCAGGAGAGCTGCTGAACCAGCAGAGGCTAGATCTTAACAGGAGTCTTATATAGTAGGTTGATAAACCTCCTCCTCCTGGTAGTGAAATTGGCTCCTGGAGCCAAAAGATCTTGGGAATGATGCCCTCATCCTGCAGGTGACGGGAATGTGGAATGCTTCGGACTGGAGTTGGACACTCCTTCACCTGGTCCAGATGTTTTTGCCTCCTTTGTTCCTGGGAGGGACCCTAGAGGCTGGAGTTGGATGGGTTCAGGTCTGATAGTTCGACTGCTCCTTGTGCCAGAACTTGCTTGTAGTAGAGAAAGCTGGGGAGGAGTGTCTTCCTGCAGAGGCCCTGGGATACAGGGGTGCCTTACATATAGAAGAGACAGCAAGCCCCCTCTGCCATTTGAGGAGTGTTCTCACACATGGGGACTGGGCACTGACTTCAGCGGATTTAGAAGAAGAGAAGAGAAGAAGAAGAGTTGGTTCTTATATGCCACTTTTCTCTACCCAAAGGAGGCTCAGAGTGGCTTACAGTCGCCTTCCCTTTCCTCTCCCCACAACAGACACCCTGTGAGGTGAGAAAGCCCTGATATCACTGCTCGGTCAGAACAGTTTTATCAGTGCTGTGGGTAGCCCAGGGTCACCCAGTTGGCTACATGTGGGGGAGTGCAGAATCGAACCCGGCATGCCAGATTAGAAGTCTGCACTTCTAACCACTACACCAAACTGGGTGTAGCTCAATTTTGGATTGTGCTGCGGGTTGCCTTCTCTATTGCAGAGAATCTTGGTATGCTTTTTGTCATGGCAAGCCTTGACTACAGCAATTTGTTTTTAGTGGAGCCGAGCTTGAAGATGATTGGGAAGCTACAGCTGGCCCAGAATGCCCAGAATTCATTGAGGGACGTATTGAGTTTGTGCTGTAGGGCAGGGCAGTTGCACAAGCTGCCTGTGAGCTTCTCAGGCTGATATCCCTTAGAACTGTGACTCTCCAGAGGGCCATTCTGTCAGTGGCTCATGGGAATTGTAGACCATGGACATCTGGAGAGCCACAGTTTGGCCACCCCTCCCTTAGAGGCTACTCCTCCCTATCTGACTGTTTTAGTTTGGCTGTCCAGCTGTTGTTCCATGTGTCTTCTCCATAGGAAGAGAAAACATTTTCTGCTAGCAAAAGAACATTTATTGCAGTTTCCTGGTGGCTGTGAAGTGACCTTCATGGTCGGATCAGGAATTGTTCTTTCTCCAAACTCTTCCATGAAGGATGTAAAAATGATCTATTCCGGGCTGCTGATTCAGCTACGGGAATGTTATAATATATTTGTCAGTTATTATTTTAAAGTTTCGTGGTTAGATGCATTTTCCCCTATCAGTCTGAATATAGAGCTAAAAGGGGTGGATGAAGCCCTTCTCCATGAATTCCATGGCCTGATTGGACAGCATAAAAGGTAAAGGTAAAGGTATCTCCTGTGCAAGCACTGGGTCATGTCTGACCCTTGGGGTGACACCCTCTAGCATCTTCATGGCAGACTCAATACGGGGTGGTTTGCCAGTGCCTTCCCCAGTCATTACCGTTTACCCCCCAGCAAGCTGGGTACTCATTTTACTGACCTCAGAAGGATGGAAGGCAGAGTTGACCTTGAGCTGGCTGCTGGGATTGAACTCCCAGCCTCATGGGCAGAGCTTCAGACTGCATGTCTGCTGCCTTTACCACTCTGCACCACAAGAGGAATTGGGGTGAACCCACACGTTATCATGTTACATCTGGCACAGTGTGGGGATGCCAGACAAAACCTATACATGCGGCAATGTGAGAAGTAGTAGTCTAGAGAAGGGGAAAACAGAGTGGGGGGAGATAAATTCACTCTTCCTCCTTCTCCTTTGTGGCTGCTAGTTACAGAGGTGGGGTCACTCAGGGAACTTCCAGCATTTGGGCTATTTTGGACCTCACACAGTTGTTCCCCAGTAAAGGGAGCCTAAAAGACATTCTGAATGCCAGCTTGTGAAAGGGCTGCTTCAGAGGCTCGTGCACTATAATGTAGACCGAAAAAGGGGGAGTGGGGGAGTGGGAGGGCTTTTCCGGAATGTGCAGAGCCATCTCCAATGGTCTGTGACACACAAGTAAATCGGGGCTCTAATGTAAAAGGCAATAAGCCGTTTGCTGGCGATGAATTCGCAATTAAAGTGGTTATAGTTAATTTAAATAGTAGAAAATGAGGTTGATTTAATGCTTATTGATTTGACGATGAGTGTCTGCTGCAAATGACCGAGAGACTCTGGGTCAGCTGTGGGGCACCTAAATGAGGACATAATTCTTTTTCAGAGCAGACGTTGTGGCCCTCCACACTCCAAGGTGTCCAAGTTAAAAAAGCACGTTTTGAAGAGGGCCGTAACTTACGTCCTGGCTTCTCTTTCCTGAGGCTTGTGTGCTGCTCTGGAAGACTCCGGGTGAATTTATGAATGCTGGTTACGTAGGCAGAAAGATTCCGGTGGGTAGCCCCATTGGTCTGAAGGCACAGAACAAGGTTCGAGTTCAGAGACATCTTTGAGATCCACGAAGTTTAATTCTGGGTGTAAGTCAGGGATTTTATTTATTGGTTGGTTTGCTTGTTTATGATTACATTTATATCTCACCACGCCCACAGAGTGGCTTGTGGCGGGTAACAATGCAGCACCTATTGGGAATCCAAAACCAGACTTAAACAAGGTACATCTCAAATGCTGAAACAGGCCTAGGCAAGCATCGTTCCTGTGGCAAAAATGACCATCCATTTTGGCGAGTCTCCTTCCGGAAAACTTCCTGGTGGATTGTGCTCTGCAATAATTAGTGGAAGGAAGGACGCCACTCAGATTTTCAGCCTGGAGCACCCAAATGCCTTGGCCCAGCCCTGCCGCTAGTATTTGCATGTCTGTAGGGATATTTTAATTAAAATTGATTTTGGACGAAAGCCCTAACTACCCTTTCAATGGGCTCCCATCTCCCCCCCTTCCTCTTTGAGTTAATAAGTAGCAAAGGAAAAAGCAGTTGAGAGACACATTTTTCAGACATAAAGTCATTCTCGCTTGCTCCCTGTTCTGTTCTTTGGCAAATCTGCTAGACTGTTCTGCACACTGGCTTTCTTCCTTTGAGAACTGTCCATAGATGCCCACTTAGAGACAGGTTAACTGAGAAGCTGGTATGGTAGGTGCATGAAAAGATGCTGTACCTATTCAAGGATCCAGGGCTGAATCTGCACAGAGCTTTTAATCTAATCCCAGGTCTATTCAGTCCCTGCCGTATCCACTGAATGCGATTTCTGTTTTGATTTTGTCCGATTTAAATTTTCCCTCTGCAACAAGCATGATTGATCCAGAGTGACCCTACGTTTTCCCTGCAATATCCTAGAGTGGATATAACCCTCAATATTTGAAAAATCAGCATGAGAAAGCTGCTGCTGAGCCTCTGTTGTAGAAAATCCCTGATTGGCCAAGGCTTCAGTTCAAAGGCTTCCTCATTCCTAGGCTGCAAGCTTGCCTTAAAGGGGAAACTTAACTCGGTAGAGATTTCTCTTGGTTTTTTTCTCCCTTCTCTGCTGTCTCCAATCCTCCCCCCCTTCAAGAAAATAAAGAAAGAGGGTCCTGCTGCGCTTTGCTCCCCCCCCCCCTTCTGAGCTTCCCTAACCATGTGCAGAACACTTTTTTGTTTCAGGGCGGGGGGGGGGGGGGGTAGAGGAAGACCCAAGTTCAAATCGATCTGGATTCAGCAGGATTCACAACGGAATAAACAAAGTAAGTGTAAATTCAGCCCAAGTGGCCTATAGGGACTTCAAAACACAAGTGTCCAAAACACAGGTAAGATCCAGAGGCCCCATCATTTCTCTACAAATATTGATAGTTTGGTGGTGAATTTGGTCCGAGTGGATCATTTAAACTGGTCTGGGCCCTTGGCCATATTCTTGGTGGAGAATTTAGCCTTCTTAGCTATTTGAGTTCAGTGCCAGTGCTTGAATCCCACAAACAATCCCCGCGTGTGCTGGACAGCCTCTACCACAGAGCATACTTGTTCTTGCATTGGCACTTTTTGGTTCATGCGAAGAGTGGTTGAAAGCTTTAGATCTTGCTCAAGAGGAAACACAGCAGGAGCCCTCCTCCTGAGCACACAGAACTCACTTGGACTGGGAAGTGAAAACAGCCCTGCAGCAAGCCACCCTGTGGTGGTACAAGACAGCCTTGCAGGAGCTGCTGGACTCAGTAGGGATCACAATAGGCGACAGTTCACCCATTGCTCCCCCCCCTTAATCTGGCAGCTGGGCTGGTGGAAAAAATTGGTGAAGTTTACCCTTGCCAAAGAAGGGGTCTGAGCCCACTGCCCCCACCCTGAATTGCAGAGGCCTGGCTCTGCTTGTTCTTGACCGCCAGTGGCCCTGCAGGAATTTTTCCTCTAAACGAAATGACCAGTCCACCTCTGCGCAGGACTCAAACCTAGAATTCTTAACCCCTGCTGGTGACATTAACGTACTAGTGATCTTTGGCCCAGGGGGAGGCTGTGTTTGCATGCCAGCACTGAGCATACATGAGCATGGAATAGGCTAGGCCATACAGAACCCCACGGGAAAATGCTTTTCCCATGTTCAGGCTCATAAGGACATAAGGACACAACAGCCTTGCTGGCTCAGACCATCATGGCCTGCTTTCTGCACTGGGGTTCAGAGCTTGACTGCCTCTGAATGTGGAGGTTCCCTTTAGTCAGCTTGCACAGTAGCCAATGGGTGGACCTAGCTCCCATCAGTCTCTCATGTCCTCTTTGGAAGCTGTCCACGTTCATGGCCATGATTAAATCCCATGGTGGCAAATTCCACAATCCAGTTACTCATTGAATAAAGGAATGCTTCCCTTTGTCTGTCTTGACTCTATTGTTCCATCAGCTTCATTGGGTGCCACTAAGTTCTAGCCTTATGGAAAATGAAGGAAAAGTTCTCTTTGTCCACTTTCTCCACCCCGTACATAATTTTATAAAATTCAGTGGTGTTCCCCCTTTCTGTTGAACCAGAGTGTTCTCTGATCCTGAGAACTTTAGGAGAAGCAGAAAGGTCTACAAATGCAGAAAAAACATTTGGAGTATCAGACCATCTCGGTGATGAATGGCATTCTTTGCTCAAGAGAAAGACTTCTAGAAACCAGAAGCTGTCTTTTTGGTTCTTGTTGCGTTGCCTATGTTTTCGTCTTTGGGGCACATTTCCCTCTATTTCTACTTTGGCTCCAGCTTGATGGAGGTGGGAAGGATTTGGAGCAGACATTCCAGGGGCTAGGTGGCTGCATTTCCCACATGCCACAGGCATGAGCATCTAGGCAGAGGGGGTCTCTGAGGTCAAGGGAAATCAGGTGAAAAGGTTACTGTCTGGGAAGGTTAGCTGGACCCCCACGCCGGAGTGGGAAAGGTCAGGCACGCAGCACTGTACAGCAAAAACAAACAGAGTGACCAGCCAAATGCCGGCCCATGTGGGTAACTGCTGTTGATGAAGAGCTATGCATGGCTTTCTCAAAGGGATTTGAGTACCAGGGCTTCATTCCAGTTGTGCAGATTGTCATTTACATGCCTTCTGTCATCTCCCACCAGGAGTTGCCACCTTTAGGGAGTGCATGCGTGGATTTCTGGGGGTGACAATGGGGTTTCCTTTGAGGAAGGTAGAAGCTTGTTATCCACCCAGTCTACAGTGTTGAGCACAAGGAGTCTTCCACCAGCCACTTTAGGGAGTCTTTCGCCAGCCTCTTGGCTGATCTGAGGGGGTAGGATATAAACCAGGGCCTACTATAAACCTAGGATGAGGCCCAGAATTTATTTTTTTTAACACCTAAGCCTATATTAGAAGATATAGAGAAGAAATAAAGAATTTGGGACATTGTAGAGGTGGAAACTGGCTGTCAGACATGACTGTCAACAACAACACCCCTCCATAAATGCATGTAACTCGAGCAGGTGTCCCCGACATCATGGCCATGCACATGGGCACCTCTTTGGGTGACTGACAGTTGTTTTTAGAAAGTGGGCAGGGCCAAGAGGACTATTGCCCTGGAAGGGTTCTAATTTATCAGTGGAGGTATAATGGGCTTTGTGGATTTTTGAAAACATTGCTTTGGGGACAGCCGCCACCCCAGTCCCTCTGTGACTGTAGGTAAGCCGTAGCAGCCTTTTTATGGTTGCACCTGTCACTCTGTGTCCAAAGGTTCCTGCAGGATCGAAAAGGTCGGGGGCCTCAATCTAGAGCAGCCTTTCTCAAATTTTTAACCATGGAAAAACCCCTGAAACATTCTTCAGGCTTCAAGAAACCTCAGAAGTGGAACGATCATGCAGAATATGGTTGGAAAACATAGCTGTGTAGATGGCCACCCAGGGCCCCTCCCTTTCCCATCCCCTTTAGGTCCATCATTGACCATTTTGGTATGGAGGGCAGGTTGACATGGCCTTATATGGTCCTATCATCTGATAAATGTTTCACAAATTTAATATATATATTAAAAATAACTAACTCCCACCCATTCAGAAGAAGAAGATTGGTTCTTAAATGCCAGTTTTCTCTACCTGAAGGACTCTCAAAGTGGCTTACTGTCACCTTCCCTTTCTCTTCCCACAACAGACAACCTGTGAGGGAGGGGAGGCTGAGAGAGCCCTGATATTACTGAAGAAGAAGAAGAGTTGGTTCTTATATAAGAGTTTGTTCTTTTCTTTATCCAAAGGAGTCTCAAAGCTGCTTCCAATCACCTTCCCTTTCCTCTCCCCACAACAGACACCCTGTGAAGGAGGTGAGGCTGGGAGAGCCCTGAGATTACTGAAGAAGAAGAGTTGGTTCTTATATGCTGCTTTTCTCTACCCAAAGGAGTCTCCAAGTGGCTTACAATCACCTTCCCTTTCCTCTCCCCACAACAGACACCCTGTGAGGGAGGGGAGGCTGAGAGAGCCCTGATATTCCTGCTTGGTCAGAACAGCTTTATCAGGGATGTGGCCAGCCCACGGTCACCCAGCTGGCTGCATGTGGGGGAACGGGGAATCAAACCTTGCTCACCAGATTAGAAGTCGGCATTCTTAACCACTACATGAAGCTGGCTCCCCTATAACATTCAGGGAATCCTTCCAGGGCCATCAAGATACCCCAGGGTTTCCCTGGATGAGAGAGCCTGATCTAGACTAATTATAAAGAGTTCCATTGAAAAACATGCTCTTTAGTTAGGCCTTTGTTTTAAAAAGAGGCATCTTGATAGGTGACTTTTTACACTCTGGGTATTGCCTCTATACCAGTCAGCTTCCATATATGTCAAAAAACATAGTATTTCATCATTGTTCCCCAGACCAATTATACTGGTTTCCAGGCATACTTATATGTCTATTGTCTGGCATTGTAGCTTTTGTGATACTGGCACTGTATCTGTATATCTTTTTGGTGCCAGGCTGGCTTGCATCATTCATTCATCCATCCATCCATCCATCCATCCATTCATATACCATCCTCCCCTGAGGCTCAGGGTGGTTTACATAGAACTTAGCGAACAGGGAACAGCCGAGATAACTTAATTGTGGCAAACAGAAACAATATAGTGATAACAACATGACAGTATGCTGGAACAGTAGAACAATGGTGAGAACAGCAATTTAACCACAGCGTACTGACAGCCCCGTGGGTTGGACAAACTGGTGGTGGCTTTCATGGGAGGAAGGCTCAGGGGGCAATGGAAGGTGATTTGTTCAGGTCAACCTCAACCAATTGCCTGGCTGGAGGAGCTCCCTTTTGCAGGCCCTGTGGAATTGTTCAGTTTCTTTCAGGGCCCTGATATCCTCTGGGAGGTCATTCGACCAGGTGGGGGCCAGGATGGAGAATGCTCTGGCCCTGCGCTAAACAGCCAAACAACTATTGAAGTATGAACCCTTTTGCAGAATGAACATTCATACAGGTTTATGTGGAACGAACAACACAGAAATCATAATGCGGCGTGGCTGCAAAGAAATGTTAGACGGTTGAAAATATTCAGAACCTCTATATGGAAACATGGAGATGGGAACGTAAACAAACAAACAAAAAACTTAAACAGAACTCTGCTTGGTAAAGAAGTTTCCCTCCATAAATAATTGTATAGCTTAGGATGGGGAAAATAGAACTGAAAAAGAAATTCCCCTTTATATACTCCTATAGTAGCCAAATTTTTAGCTTCCTTATATCTAAACAACAAATGCCAGGAGTATGCCTACATTCACATGTTGCTTATGGGCATCCAGGTGTATCTGTAAAATCAGGCCATAGGATGCTGCCAGGGTAGGGGTAGGCGCCAAAAGAAGCCTGGCTAGGGCCAGATCAGCCGTGGCAAATGGTGGCCCTCGGTGGTAGCCACCAGCTTCAGCTCTGCCACCTAGATGTCCTGCGTAAGCCACTGTCGCTTTGGAGTCCAGGACAAGTTTGCCCGGCCTACCTTTTCCCAGCCCCCCTGAGCCTCAGGAGGCGGTATATAAATATAATAAGTAAAATAAAGAAATCAGAGAGAAGGAGGAAAAGCAGGTAGCCACAGGTGGCTCCATATATACCTGGGCTGCAGTGGGGTGAGAACCCAGGGCAGGGCAGCCCTACATCTGCCCAGTTTGCTATGGGAGGGCACCAAGGTGATGGGCCACCTGGAGCGCCAAAATTCTTGGGTCCCGCCATAGATGTCTGGCTGGCTATCACACAACGGCATGCTAGATGGATCGTCGCCGTCTCCAAGCAGAGCGATTCTCATATTAATACGATTTGTCAGTGTGAAAAAAAGAAAATTGCATATGTACATATTGATATAGTGATAAACGCAGCCAACCATAGATGCCACGATGTAATAATAGATTTGTGAGAGGCAAAAGGTGTATTTCCTTTTATTTCAGTAAGGGGGGGGGGAGTTTGCATTGGAAAATGAGGATTTCCTTCCCTGCAAAGGTCAGGCTGAATCAAATGGTAATTTCGGTGCAGCTGTCCCTTTGATGTAAAGAAGAAGAAGAATAAATCTCAGGCTGGAGACTATCGGAACTTTGGGGGTCTCTTGACAGAGAGAGACAAGTCACTCTATATCTTCTCTATCCATGAACCCTCCTGCCTTAGCCTTGGGCCTGTACCCAGCAGGGCAAGGTCATAGCTAGACTCAATGGAGAATAAGCAAGGCGAACAGTGTCTGTAATTTGGGGAGGGGGGGGGCGAAAGGAGTAGGTTGTCCATCAGGCCGGGCAGTCCGCGAGGTCACCCAGCGGTCAAAAGCAGCTAATTTCAAGCCTGTCCTGAGGCGGTGGGAGCTCAAAGCCTCAGAGTTCACTGTCCCTTGTCATTTTGACATCCTTTCCCCTTTCGAGTCTCTCTAGCTCCCCCTTTCCCCAAAGCCCTGGGAGAGCATTTCCTCCTTAGCAGCTGTCCCTGTGGGTACTTGTTGTCATGATACAGCTGATTAGTGGATTCTCCAACACGCGGATGCATTGAGCACCTGCACACACGAAGGCCAAGAGTCGATTGCGTGCGCACACACCTCTGCCCCCCACAGTCTATGAGAGGCCTGTGCACATTCTTGCAAATATTGGCTTGATTATTTAGCCACAGAGCTATGGCATCCCCCATGAAAATGGCTGCAGAAGCCTGTTTCTTCCATAAGACCGGAACTCAGAATCACCCAGTGAACTTGAGGAATCTGTAGATACATGAAGCATGAGCAATAGGTGACTATTGAAGGAACCCTCCATGTCCCTGGAATGAATTGTGGCCACTACGGTGGCTGAACCACGTTCTGGTCCAGTGGCAGCACTAAGACCAACAAAGGTTTCTTCAGGGTATAAGCTTTTGTGCACACACTGGAAGTGTCCAGCTCCTACATACAGTTAGAGCAGGGGTAGTCAAACTGCGGCCCTCCAGATGTCCATGGACTACAATTCCCACGAGCCCCCTGCCAGCATTCGCTGGCATTCGCTGGCAGGGCGCTCCTGGGAATTGTAGTCCATGGACATCTGGAGGGCCGCAGTTTGACTACCCCTGAGTTAGAGGATAAACAGAAAATTAGCATACAGCAGGGGTGGCCAAATGGTGGCTCTCCAGATGTCCGTGGACGACAATTCCCATGAGCCTTTGTGGGTCTGTACAGAACTGCTATGCCTATACTTCTAAATAATTTAAGCCAAGTGGTATGATGACGCTGTTAGCCACTCAGTCATAGTCCAGCTCTTGGCAATCCCGTGGCTCATTTGTTGCCACGTCTTTCAATCCTGCACCACTTCTTTTAGTTGAATAATGCTCTGGCCAGTGGCCATTTTGATCATGTCTAACCATCATGTTCTTGGTCAGCCTGGTTTCCTTTTACCACTGACCAATCTTAGTTTAATTGTTTTGTCCATTGAGTTGGATCGCACGATGTTGCCAAAGCCAGCGAGCCGGAATTTTGTGATTTTGCCTTCCAGTGATAGATCGGGTTTTATGCATTCTAGTATGTCCAAGGTAGGGCTAGGTAGGGACTGGCTGTGCAGATTAAAAGGATTCCTATTAAAACAGACCTTCTGATTGAAATGTTGAAGAGGTACTGTCTCCACCTCCTTTGACATTTTATGATTTTGGTCACCACCCTGTGTCAAAGTCACAGAGATGCCCACAGGCTGTAAAAGGCTGTGGACTCCTGTCCTGGGCTGGTTCTGCATTTACTTTGTTTATTCCATTGTGAATCCTGCTTAATTCAGATGAATTTGAACTCTGGTCTTCCTCTACCCCCCTCCCTCCAAACATAAAATTGTTCTGCACGTGATAAGCTCAGAAGGGGAGGGGGAGCCAAGCACAGCAGAAACCTCTTTCTTTCTTTTCTTGAAGGTGGGGGGAAAGGATTGGAGACAGCAAAGGAGGGGGAATAAATTCAAGAGGAAAATCTCTGCTGAGAGAAGTTAGGGCTTCTGGAGCTTCTGCTGAGAGAAGTTAGGGCTTCTCCTTTAAGGGAAACCTTGCAACCTGGGAACAAGGAAGCCTTTGAATTGATGACCTGGCCAATCAGGGCTTTTCTAAAGCATTGGAGACTCGGCAGCAAGTTATTTCGGGGAAATCAGTCAGCTGCATGCTTACTCATGCCAATTTTTTTAATATTGAGGGTTATATCCACTCCAGGATACTGCAGGGGAAAGGTAGGGTCACTCCAGATCAGTTATGCTTGCTGCAGAGGGAAAATTCAAATTGCCCAAAATCAAACTTTGGCCTATTATGTATGGATATTTCCCCTGGTTTTCTGCATTGATTTTCATCTCTTCAGCACTCTGTTCACTTTCTTGTTCCTGTTTCCTGGAGCTTTCTGAGCTTTTGTGCTGATTTTCAACTTGTTATGCTTCCAAGCTGAAAGTAATTCAAAAGCATACAGATTCCTTCAGATTTCCCCCACCACCTTTTGCCACCACTTGAAGGTCACTCACCTACCCACACCAAGGTTGTTCCATCCACTTACCTTCTAACATCCTCCCCCTTCTAGTATTTCCAAGGTAGGGCTAGGTAGGGACTGGCTGTGCAGATCATCGTCTACAAGTTCAATTTTCCCCTCCTTTAAATCTTTTTTTGACAAGCAGCATGAATCTATAAATATGAGACTATCGCTTGTCCTGGATCGCTCAGTTAAAAAAAAAAAAACAACTGGGGAGAATTTAAAAGGAGCTGCAAGAAGTTTAGTTCCTTGCTGGCATTGACTTGACTGAAGGATTTGCAAGGAGGAAAATAACACACACAAAAAAAGGGGGGGGTCAATGCTGTATGCAAATAAAATGAAATGGGGGATTGTCAATGTGGAATGAAATTGACGTGAGATGTAAAGAGAGAAAGACACTGGGATGACATTTTTCTCTAATGCTTTAGTGAAGGTCTAGTTTAGTTTATTATGACGATGATCTTAAAACAGCAGTCAAAAATATCAAAATTGCATTTTTCATTGGTTCCTCCCCTAGGCAATTATCGCCAGAGGTCAGCAATTGGGCATTGAAACTGGGAATGGAGGAATCAAGGCACTGGGGTTGGGTGAAGTTTGGTGACTGTTTGCTGCCATTAAGTTGCTGTGATTGAATTGTAAGTTGTTTTTAAGCATATTGTAGGGGATTTTTAAAATGTTTTTATCTCTTAATGTAAACCACCATGAGCCAGTCTGGCCGAGAGTCAAATAACAAACAAACAAACAAATATATAATATACAATGGATGCGTAAAATAGATATTCTGTCTAAAAATATACAATTAATAGGGATAATAACATAAGACACTAGACCATGTTCTTCTGCCTTATTATAACATATATCTTAGGACTTCTTCCCTCTCTACAGACGTCTGCAAGTGTAGGGGGGGGGGTCTGAGATGAGCGGAGGTGAGAACCCAGAATTAAGAGAACTGACTCCCTGATCTCTCAGCCTCTACTACCTCACAGGGACTGAATCTGCAAGTGGGCAGGTGGGGGGGGCGAGATGTGACAGCAGCAGCCTCTCACAGAATGAGGCAAACCTCTGCTGCAAGAAGTGTGGATTGTGGAGCACAGTCACCTTAAACCTTAAACAAAATAAATCTTGCAACCAGGAACTAGGAATTCTTTGAACTGGTGCCCAGCCAATCAGGGACAGACTTCCTTGTTACACCATTGGAGCCACGAGGCAGCAACAAATTATTTCAGGGAAAAGCAGAGAGCTGCACCTTTACCCATGCCGATTTTTCAAATATCGAGGGTTATATCCACTCCAAGATATTGCAGGGAAAAGGTAGGGTCACTCCAGATCAATTATGCTTGTTGCAGATGAAAAATTTAAATCACCCAAAATCAAAATGGAAATCTCATATAGTGTAGACGGCAGGGATTGAATCAACCTGGGATTGCAATAAAAGCTCCATGCAGATTCAGCCCAAATTTCTATCAGGGAGATAGTTTCCAACTTCAGAATTACAGAAGAATTGTGTTCACTGCAAAGTTTGAAAGGCACCACAACTGCAGAAAACCTATTCTTGGAAGCATGTAAATCAGTAGAAAATCTTGATCTGAGTTGGGATAAATTGAAAAGCATCACAACTGATGGTGCAAGAAATATGATGGGAAGTAAAACTGGTGTAGTTGCAAAAATCAATGAAGAGATATTGAAATTAAACAGTACACTTACCTGTGGACTGTCGAGTTCATCTTTTAAAATTAATGTCATTAGTTTCAAAACGATTTTATATTAATATTTATTCTTGTTGCTTTTGCTACCCACTCTGGGTCCACTGTGGAACATGCGGCCTATAAATTGAATGTATAAATAAAATAAATATCTGGATAGAACTGAGTTAATGTACAGAATGAAATTGACTTGAGATGCAAAGAGAGAGGGAAACACCAGGATGAGAAGCCTAAAGCTTTGGAAACATCTTCCCCCTTTCATGCTGTAGTGAACAAAGTCTGGGGTAGGGGGTAGGGGGCAGAACCATTTTGGCCATCTCCAGAAGCCCAACAATAAAATGGAGGCTGAGCTTCAAGGACCTTCTGCAAATTGCCAGACTTAAGAATCACTTGTCATCAATCAGGTTTGGAGGACAGAGAGCAACCTGCACAGGGTAGGTTCTAAAATACTGCCAAGCTCATGACCGGTGTGCAGGATCCAATTAGAGAATCACAAAGAGGAAATTATGCAAAGAAAGGGCAGGGAATTAGTGTTGTATTTCATCTGTGCTACAACGTTGGCGGAAATACCCCCCATTTTTTTCCAGTGTAGTGGTACAAGACTAAAAAAGCTCTCCAGAGCTTTTGCCAGAGGACTCAGTAGCAGAAAAGCTGTTCTGTCCCAACATTGGGTTCCCCCCTTTGACTGTGTTCCTTTCTGTTCCTTCTCATTCAACGAAGTCATGCTAAAATGCATGCACAAAACCTCAACCACAAGGATTTAAATGGAAGGTGCTTATTGGACACTACTGTGCAGCTGCAATAGGACAATTGCATAATTTTTTAAAAAACTTTGGACCCCCTTCTCATGTCACCACTGATGTTCCACCCTGATTTAGATTCTTTTTTTTTAAATGTGGTTGCAGAATAAATACACCAGAAGAAAAATAATAGCACATAAAGCAGGCACAGAATCTGAACTCAAGACTTACAGCCAGCATGGTTAACAGCTGGAGAACTGGGTTTGATTCCCCATTCCTCCATATGCAGCCAGCTGGGTGATCTGGGATTAGTTGCAGTTCTCTTAGTGCTATTCTCACATAGCAGTTCTTTTAGAACTCTCTCAGTCCCTCACAGGGTGTTTGCTGTGGGGTCAAGAAAGGAAATGGTGTTTGTAAGTCACTTTAGGACCTCCAGGTGGTGAAAAGCAGGCTATAAAGATCAGCTCTTCTTGCTGCTCTGAAAATCTGCAGTAAGACGTACATGCGTAATGGGCCAGTGCCTTTGAAGGTTCCATCCGGTGTAGCTTTGTGTGAATCAGCCACTATTTTGCTGCTCTGCGAGATGCTGCTTTTTAAAATGCCCCCTTACAGGAAAAACCGCTGGCCAGCAAAGAACTAATGCATTGGATAGACTGCATTAGGTGGCGACCCTAGATGAGAGTGGCAGCCCTAGCATATGTGGAATGGTGATACATTTTTAAATGCTCCCTGGCCGTGCTCATGAACACCTGAAGCTTCAATATACTGAGTCAGGCCCTTGTTCTATCGAGGTCAGTCTTGTCTGCTCTGCCTGGCAGTGGTGGAGTCTAAGGGGGAAGTGTTTCCCTTCTACTCACAGAATATTTTTTGAAAATGGGGTTTCTAAGGACTGGACTCGGGACTTTCTGCATGCAAAGGAGGCACTGTGCTATGGACCTTTTGCATCACCTCCTACCTGATCCTTTCAGCTGGCGATGGCGAGGTTTGAACTTGGGGACCTCCAGCATGTTAAGTTGTTGCTCTGCTACTGAGCCATGATGCCTCTTCTGTACAGACAGGTTGCCATTGTCTCAGGGATGGGGAAAAACAGCTCCTCTCTTTTCCTGGTTTTCTAGAGATCACCAGGGAGGGCAGTATACAAGTGGAAGGAAGGAAGGAAGGAAGGAAGGAAGGAAGGAAGGAAGGAAGGAAGGAAGGAAGGGAGGGAGGGAGGGAGGGAGGGAGGGAGGGAGGGAGGGAGGGAGGAAGGATGGACAGACGGACGGACAGATGGATGGATGGATGGATGGATGGATGGACGGAAGAAGAAAGAAAGAAAGAAAGAAAGAAAGAAAGAGAGAGAGAGAGAGAGAGAGAGAGAGAGAGAGAGAGAGAGAGAGAGAGAGAGAGAAAGAAAGAAAGAAAGAAAGAAAGAAAGAAAGACTTGTCCTTTGAAAAGTCTCCTATCATACCAGTGACTAGATATGACATGCAACACTCTGGGGATGCTTTAAAAACAACAACAGTCAGAAGTTGAACATGTTGTATGCATAACTGTGGTGGCCAGCCTCCAGATGGGACCTGGAGATTGCTCAATATTACAACTGACCTCCAGACTACAGAGATGAGTTGTCCTGGAGAAAAGGGATGCTTTGAGCGGTGGACTCTATGCAATTCTGCTGAGGTCTCTCCCCTCCCCAGCCCTGCCTTCCCCAGACTCACCCCTCCAAATCTCCAGTCATTCCCCCAACCAGAGCTGCTACCCTTTTCCTTCCACCTGTTTCTCCAATCAAAACCAGCTTCCCCAAACTGCCTTCTAGTCTTGTCTCTCCATCCTTTAACCATCCCCATTTGGTACCACTCATTTCCTTCTGAGACTCTTAGACTGTTTCTGCTCTGGAGGGGGGGGGGGAGGCTGGGCCAGTACAAGCAAGGCAGCGGGGCTAATCACCGCTTACACATGACGTCGGCCCCGGCCCGGCCCACTCCCAGCCCTTTAGGGCATGCTACGCCCATGACAAGGGAATGTGGATGTTTCCACCTTCCCTTTTTCACTGCAGGGGCCTTTGGCAGCCATGTCGGGCCAGGCCCGTGCTCCTCCCCTGCTTATGATGCCTTGACAGGGACAGAAAATGCCCCATTAGGCTCTGTGGTACATCTCATTGGGGCAGAACCAAATGGGGTGGGATTTTTCTTCCATGAAGGTGGGATTGCACTGTGACGTAATCTCACCTTCACAAAAGTAACCCCCCTCGCCGCTGCAGTGAAACGTGGCGGAACCTTTCTGCCCTGGCTGCAGGTGTGCATGCAGAAATCCAGGGCGGACCATGTCCGGCGGTGGAAATCTTCCCCCGTTCATACACAAGAAACACGCCCCACTTCAAGAAGCTGCCAGTGGCCCAGCGCAGCCACTGCTGTGCATAATCGGACTTATTTAAACAAACTGATAGAAACCAAAAAGAGATTTTGAGCATGTACAGAGTGCTTCCCCCTTCCCTGTTGAGCATCTGCAGCAGGCAGGGATTCCATGTAAAACCCAAACGCAGGATCTCTCTTTTTTAAAACCATCAAGTATTGCCTCTATCTCCTGTGACAATATTCTGATGATTGGAGTATTTCAGAGAGCATGCTGGCACTCCATCAGTGACCTGACCTGTCCATCAGTGACCTGATCAGTGACACTTTCACCACTGTGTAATGTGCATAGTACAAACATTGTAAGTCTCCTATGTCCTGTGATGAAGCATGAGAAACAGCCGTGTAGCCTTCTCCGTCAGACTGAGCCTGGAGGTCGTGGGTGGCATTGACCCATGCTCCTCATCTTCGTTTTTTTCCTGGTCAGCAGCTGAAAATCATACACATGTATCTCCTACCCTCGCTGACCTTGGGAGGCAAATTTAGGACGATTTATTAGTCTGCGCACGGCAGCCGAAATCTGGGGAAACATCACTTTTGGTTTAGGAGAGAGAGCAGGATGACGGCTTGCTGCTGTGTTCGCATTGTGTGTAATAACATTTTGCTTGGCCCATTCTCCTTAATTCAATTGATATTAATTATGGTGTATTAAGAGAGCTCTGACGGTAATGCTTTTCCATATGGATTTCCACCCATGAATCATTTTAACTCCGGTGGCTTTGGTTAATGGGGGCCCTATAGAAAGAAAATATTACTAATGAGTTACAGTGCAGGTCTTGCGTGGTCTCCCCCCCCCTCCATGCCCCCCCCGCCTCAACACCCCGCAAGCCGGCACTGAAATTTCACAGCAAAAAGCAGCTGATGAGGTATTTGGATCCGCAGGCTTATTCGAACAGCTTAGAAAATAGATAAATTTTTCTTCTTTCTGTGATGGCTTCATTTATTCACTTCTTTTTTTTTTTTTGCAATAATCTGATACAGGCAGAAGAGTTAACATTTGGAAGGCCCATTTGTTTTCTGTGTTTGTCACTGCTGGAAGACTAGATCCCTCCCCCTCCCCCCACACACGCATTTCTCTGCCTTTTGCACATTTGGAAAAATCCGTCCAGCAATGGCTACAGTGCCATCTACTTGTGACTTCAAGCTTGACAAGCGTTTCGAGTCTCCTTTTTAAAAAATCCAAATGATTGCTTCCCCCACTAAAGTCTGCCCCATCTCAAAGAACTGCAGGAACAGATGGGCCCAGAGATCATTGGCAGGTAGCATGCTAATTTGTGGTCAAGTGGCTGAATGATACACTTGTGGATAAAGGGATGCAAGTGCATAGTTCCTGCCACATAGCTGGATGTGGCCTTGGGTTAGGGGTAGGGAGGAAGGGCTTTTAATATGGGCCATATTCTGGGTGGGACTATACCACTGCTTTATGGAAATCCATATGGAAAAGCATTGCTGTCAGAGTTCTCTTAATACACCATAATTAATGGAATTAAGGAGAATACAATCACAGCAGCAAGTCGCCATCCTGACAGAGCAGTTCCTCAGTGGAACAGGTTTCCTTGGGAGGTGGTGGGTTCTCCATCTTTGGAGATTTTTAAACAGAGGCTGGAGAGCCATCTGACAGAGAGGCTGTGAAGGCTCAAGGGGGTGGCAGGTGACAGTAGAGGAGCGAGAGGGATGTGAGTGTCCTGCATACTGCAGGGGGTTGGACTAGATGACCCAGGTGGTCCCTTCCAACTCTATGATGCTATGATTCCCCCAGCAGCCAAGCATGGCTAGGTAGCCTGCATCTTTCTTCTCTCTTCCATTTCACCCTCTTCAAGATCAGTTCAGGCTGAGAGAAAACGATTGACCTGTGAGACTCCTGCCTGAGCGGGGATTTCAACCTCGGTCTCAGGTCCCAGCCCCCATCCCACCCCCACCACTGGCGTTGTCACATCCCAAAAGAAAGGGGGTTGCAGACAAATGTCCAACTAGGCCTCCGTGTGGCTGATTAGGGCCAGGAAAACAACACCTTAGAAGGCTTTATTGAAACATTTAGACTATTTCTGCGCCATGTCTTCAGAGTCCTCTTTGAGGTGGCTTACAATTAATTATTAAAATAATATATGAAACATGATGTTCCTGCTTCCTATGGGGAACAGTCCACTCCAGATCCTTAATCAGGCTCCGTGCATCCCCGTGCATTTGGGAATCGAGTTTTACCTGGCAACTCCCAGCTTCCGTTTGCATCAGTGGACCTGGGTCTGCTGACAGGAAAGGGAAGTTACATCAAGACAGGAAAGTATTTCATAATTTTTTTCAATAAGTAACTAAATTGCAGTGGAGGGAAGCAAAGGTAACAAGGCTCGGGAGTGGGACTGGTTCTAAAGGGGACCTGGGCTTTCTGAAATAGGTGCAATAGCTCAGAGTTCAGGTCCTAAAAAGCTTGGTCAGAGAATGAAATTCGTCTCCCAGCTTTTTAGGACCTGGACTCCAGTCCAGGTCCTAAAAAGCTGGGAGACGAATTTCATTCTCTGACCAAAACATCCAACTTTTTCTTTTGTAAAAACACTGACCGTCAGCCCTGGAGGTGGGACGCTTGGTTGAATCAGGAAAGAGAAAGAGTTTAAGATCAGGTGGGAAGAGAGGTACCCAGATTGCATCTGTCATCACCTTACTCACCCAGCCTTAGTAGCAGCTTAGGCCAAGGGAGTCTTTTGGAGAAAGGGTTAGAACCTACTCTAGCAGCACCTGAGAGACCTATAAGAGTTTCAGAAGATAAGTCCACATACCCTTCATCACATTAGCCACCCCGTTTCCGATTCCTTCTCTCCCATGCCAGTTTTGCAAGGTTCAAGAAAACATTTTGGGGATCTACTCCTGGATCTCCTATGTAAGGCGTATGGTGGCCAGCGATTTTGTAAATCACCGTTTTTGGGAACTGAAATGATACGTACGCCTTGTTAAAGAAGCCATTTCTGCCGAATCCCAAACGCCTGGTGGTTACAGTGAGAACAATGCTCTGCACTTCCTCTAAGCACTCTGTTTATTCACATGTCTCAGGAACACCCATGCCTGTGTGTGTATGTTTGTGTGTGTGTGTGTGAGGGGGAGAGACTGTAGCACCATTAAATTTAACGGGGGATTCCCAGGGTATTCACCTAAGTGCCTTTGCCAAAGCGAAGCCCATAGATTTGAGGTTCCTCTGTAGAATCTTGCAACGATGCTTGCCATGTTCAAGATTGTACTAAATGTGCAAGGATGCGCTTCTCCGTGTTCCAAGCCCCTTTACACAAAGCTGTCGCCACACCACGCACCCCCCGCACGCCCAACCCTCTTTATTTATAATGGCAACCATTTTCTAGTTAACAGTCTAAATAAAAGAACCATTTCATAAACTGCCTTATTCATATTAGATAGCAATTACCATTCCTTGCCATATTCCTTAATAACCTCTTATAAAACAGGTTATAAAAGTCACCGGTAATGATGGCCAGGGGGGGTGTGCGTGGGGAGGGGGTGGCGTTTCCGAGCAAAGCTTCCACGCTAATTATTGTTTGCATGCACATCAGTAACGGGGAAAAAAAAAATCTGTTGTTTCTTCCCAGGGATATATATTATTAGGGATGGATGCATTAATTGATTAATCAGTGTAGCTAATTGAGGAATTCATTGGCAGCGATCCTGTGTACTTTTTCAGTTGATTTCCATTGCAGCCGCCATCACATGAACTAGGCAGAAGAGTAATTGATTTCAGCTAATTGATTTGAGTGATGGATGGCCAGCCACTTTGCTGCTGAGAAGGCTGCACTTTCAACAAGGCCAAAATGTTTTTGCTCTTGAGGTTCCTTGGATTGCATCCTTGATTTGTGCGTATTTCGCATCAGCGCCGGGCTGGAGCTGCCTCACACAGCCCTTTCTGAGCAGGAGTCGTCACCGGAAGGAGAGTCTTCTCCCTCTGTAGTAATCACTGGGTAAAATGGTCGCCCCCATCAAATTTCTGATCATCTTGTCCACCAACCTGTTTATGCTCTTCCCTTCCTTTCTCAGAACATAATGAGTGGTTACTCTGTTGGGGTGCTCCCCGTGCCTCAAGCCCATGCAGGTGTTCAGTCTGGGACCTTTGGTGAGATATGATTGACTTCCTCGTATTATTTTATTTGTTTGTTTCTTTGTTTGTTTGACTTATACACTGCCATTCCCGGACACCCGGCTCCTGGCAGTTCACAACAAGATAAAAATACAATTTAAACCCAGAAACTGCCACCCCACCCACCCTGTCCCTTCCTGCAGCATAATGGCTGTATACTCCACCTCCCGCCATAGGGTGTGGAGATTTGGGGGGGGGGAGACAGAATCAAGGTTCTACCACCCATACTCAACCAAATGCCTGCTGGAAGAGTTCCGTCTTGCGGCCCCTGCGGAAAGTCGACAGGTCCCGCAGGGCCCTCAGCTCTTCCGGGAGCTCATCCCACCAGGTTGGGGCTAGGACTGAAAAGGCCCTGGGCCTGGTTGAGGCCAGGCACACCTTTCTTGGACCGGGGACCACCAGTCTGTTTAAATTTGCAGAGTGTAACACTCTGCTAGCGGCATAGAGAGACAGATGGTCCCTCAGGTACACTGGACCCAGACCGCAGATGGCCTGGAAGGTCCAAACCAAAACATTAAACTTGATCTGGAACCCAACTGACAACTAATGTATTAATTTTAAATATTCTGCTCTGGATAACTGTAAACACTTCCTGAGGTTTAGCCTGAGCTCTGGCTAAAGGAGGTCAGCTAGAATCAGGGGTAGTCAAATTGCGGCCCTCCAGAATTATAGTGCATGGACATCTGGAGGGCCGCAGTTTGACTACTCCTGAGCTATAGATAAATGCCAGCCACCAGAAGACTTTTGTATGTCACGTGTAGCTTGCCCTACAGTTACCAAAAGACTACCCTTGCCCCAAGGAACAAATTTGCAGGGGAGGCAAGGGATGGTGGGAGAGAAAGAAGTGCTGAACAGAACTAAACTGAGTTGTGGGTGCATGGCTTCTGAAGAAGACTGCAGTTGAGCTGAGAGCTTCCTAGAAGAGGGTGATTTGTGTTGGCAGAGTTCAAATATGCCCATAGAAGGAAGCACGAGGTTGCTTAAAATAATAAAATTGTTTTATTTAGAAGAGAAAATAGAATTTGTATTGAAAGAGGAGAAAGAGAGTCCTGTCCAACTGTTCTGTTGTGTGTATTCATTCCGTCATGCTCCCTGTAGGATATTTTTCGTCTCCTTTAAAATCATGTGCCCTACAGTTTCCAACAATTTGCACTGACCAAGAAGAGCCATGGGCTTAAGGGACAGCAAGGGAGAGTGGGTGGAACAGGAGACTTTTGGACAGCTCTGGGCCATAGGGTTACAGTGCAGTGCTTTTTCCTGAATGTAAGGTCCATCAAAAACAACTTAGTAAGGTTCTGAGAAGGTTTGTTTAGGATGGATCTCTTAGATGGATATACAGAGCGGTATGGAGACTGGGGGTTAAGGCCATAGAGTATTTTAAAGATGGGCAGGTTGATACTGGGAAAGGATGGTAAGCCCATGAAAGGGTTTGAGGATGGGCATCATGAGAGAAGGGGAAGACTTTGGCAACAGAGTTCTGCTTAGAGGCAAGACTTAGAGGTCTGAAGTGTGACAACGGAAGGCCAAAGAGGCCAAAGTGGTGTTTGGCTTCATTGCTGGTTTTAGTCATCTTACTTGTGTGCGTATTTTTTAAATTGGCATTGATGATTTTGATTGTTTTGTCACCTTGGAGAGCCTAAGTTGGGGGTAGAGGTGGCAGCCTTTTTTATAAAAAAAGAAAAAAGAAAGGAAGTGGAGATCCACTGAACTGCTATAGGGCTTATTTGTGTGGGACAATCTGGGGCTCTGAATCAAGCAACTTGATCATAATGCACATAGATCTTGTATGTGGACTGGATGTATTGGGAGCACATGTGATATGAGAAAAGAAAGCGCCTACATCAAACAATTTTGGGAATTGAAAAGTGGCATTTTAGTCCAACCTGTGACCGTTTGTCTACTGTAAGAGTATCCCAGATGACATTCACCCACCCATCCATCCCTCCCCTGCCCTTCCCTAGAGGCTTGGGTTGGCTTACAAAAATTTTAAATATACAACAATCATTAAATAGATTTTAAATCTCTAAAATTTGCAATTAAGATTTAAATCCATTCCATTTAATCAACCGTCATGTCTCTGGCCTTACGAAAAACATTCCACGTATTAGAAAAATAGTCGTGAAACAGCTTTCGATGACTGGAGGCTGGAACTGTGTTGATGATGATGGCTGAAGAGTTAGCCAATAGGTGCTTAGCACAGCCAGCTTGCCTCCATCCCCCCCAAAAAGGAAGAAGAACAGAACTTCTCAGTATTCACCTAACAGTCGAAAAACATCCACACGTTTGGGCAGGCAGCTCCCAGGGCTTGTCAACCACATCTATTGCTCTTAAATTTTATAACTCTCTTCACCCAAACTCACAAAGAGTTTTACACACACCCCCCGCAAAAAAAAATGGTTTCACTCTTGTCCTTTGCATCCAATTCACTCCTCACAATATACAAAAGGTAAGGAAAGATGTAGGAGAAAACAGGCAGAAACTGCCGAATGACGCTTGACTTCGCAGGCTAGTTGGGAAATACGGCCATGTCGGTCTGATTTCATTTATACACTTTGTTTTATTGAGAAATATTGGCTAAAATAAATTTTCTAAACAAATGTAATAGCTTTCCTCCATCTTTCCCCTTAGTATGTAGCCGGCTCTCTCTCTCTCTCTCTCTCCCCCCCCTTCCATAGGAGAGCAAGAGAGAATGAAATGTTGGAGGGGGGGGGAGCATAATTGCAAATCACTTAGCTAAGCAAACCCTGGAATGTAGGAAAGTGTGTGTGTGGAGAGAAGGGGGTGGGGGTGGGAGAGAGATTTTAAGAACATTAGAATAACAATGGGGCATTTCTTTAAAGCTTATGCTCTCTGATCATGCTATTATTTTTACCATTATTAATATTACCATGGAGGGCCATAAAGTGCAAATCTGTAGATGGAATGTGCTGCTATCCTAGCGTGGTGGTGGCGGAGGAGGGGGCCCGTGATAAATCTCGTAGAGGAATGGCTATGCGTTTATTCAAGTCCTCCTCCCCCCCCCCCCCCGCCTTAGGTACACCTAAGACCGTATTTCTGCTGAGTTTATTTAGCCGTACATTTGTATTTATAAGGATGGGCGCATATACTAGCAGTAAATGGGCTAATCCGTTTTAGCAATGTGAAAAGTGGGAGGTGATGGGCAGGCAGGGAGCTCAGGGAGTGGGGAGGTCTCGCTGAAGCCAGGGTGGCTTTTTGCAGCATGCTTCTGTTTGGATGTTTTGCGCAGCTCGGAAGTATATCGGTCAACTTTATGGATCGGGCGTCAGGGCCACGGAGGAGAGCTGGTGGTGGAACAGTGCTATTGTTGGGGCCTGATATTATGAGGGAGGTTCACTGTGCACAAGAATGTAAGGTTCACCTAGGTCAGGGGTGGGCAAACGGTGGCCCTCCAGATGTCCATGGACTACAATTCCCATGAGTGAATGCTGGCAGGGGCTCGTGGGAATTGTAGTCCATGGACATCTGGAGGGCCACCGTTTGCCCACCCCTGATCTAGGTTACCGTCATGTTTTTGACAGGAGAACGTCAGAAGCAATGTGGACACTGTGTGGCACTCCTTCCATAATGGTTTTGCTCTTTATGCTTTGGTAATCTACCTGTAAACCAGGGGTCCCCAACGGGGCACCATAGCACCCATGACCACCTTTCCTTGCACTCACCAAGTATCTTTAGAAAGCAGGTGGGACCAGGTAGGCTCCTGCCCAGTACAGCTTCTGATTCCCCATTGGAGATCTGATTGGCTGTGCAGATTGAACCAACCAATCAGCAGTTGCCACTACAGTGTTATTTTGCCCTCTCTCTGACGCCTCTTTCCCAGTGTACTTAAAAACTGTCCTCCTCTTGCCCTGTGCAATTGGGCCTCCTCTGTGCATGTGGCTGGCTCCGCCTCCCATGGTGGCCATTGCTGTGGTCGCACATTCCGCCCAGTGCCAGAAATCCAAATGTGCCCACAGGCTCACAAAGGATTGGGGACCCCTGCTTTAAATATCATTTGGAGGATATGACTAGAGACCAGCCTGCCCTGGCCATCCACCTGAGGGTGTCAACCAAGAGCTGAATGTTTGGAACACAGAGGAAAGTGTCCAGCCAAAGAAAAATGTGCTGTTGAGTTGCAAATGACTCATGGCGGCCCCATCCAGGGGGCATTCCAGGCAGGGATGAGTAGAAGTGTCTTGCCCTTGTCTTCCTGTGCATGACAGCAACCTGAGTCTTCCCTTTTGAAGGTAAACCCAATTGTTATTGGACTTGGATTGGTCTAGAATACATGTAGGATCAAAATTAAAATCTCCTAAACTGATAACCAGCATGACTGGAAAGTAGGCAGAGAGCCTGAACATTCCTGTAGACCAGCCTTTCTTAGCTTTTTTACTGTTGAGAAACTCCTGAAACATTCTTCTGGCTTCCAGGACTCCCAGAATTGGTGCAATCGTGCAGAATTTGGTTGGGAAGCATAGCTGTGTACATATCCACCCGAGCCCCAGCCCCTTACCACCCTTTCCAGGCCTATCACTGACCATTTTTGACATATCACTCGATAAATATTTAACAAATTTAAAATATATATTAAAAGTTACATCCCACCCATTCAGGAAACCCTTCGAGGGCTGTCAGGAAACCCCTGGGGTCTCATGAAACCCTAGTTGAGAAAGCCTTCTGTAGACACTGGAGTAGAGGTTGTTTCAGACAAGACTGCTAGGTGGAGGGGGGTGAGGAAGAATATCCAGGGTACAGGAGCAGACTAGAACTGAGAATGAATGAGAGGCAGTGATTCCATTCCGGTGTCACAATAAACCATGGTTTATTTGAATTGTTTCTTTGTAGGATGGAGTTTTGTTAATCCAAAGTGCTAAGAAAAAAAAAATCCCTGATTGTACATTCAACTCTGGTTTGGTTCTTCTCTCCCCCTTCCTGGTACAGAGAATATCCTCCTCATATGGTCATACAAGGGGCAGAGGTACTCAACAAACTCAGGTTTGTGCGCACAGACTTCACAGAAGCCCGCAGGATTTGACTGGCCACATAAAGGAGGGAAGATGTCTAATAGAATGCAAAGAGGCTTTGGCAGTTGTGCAGAACTGTTGTTTAAACGGGGCAAAAGACCAGGTCCCGCATGTGATTGTGGTGCAACCCGCCAAACTATTGTCCCTTCCCTTGTCTGACACACTAACCACAACATCACACCAGTTCTACCTAGTGTTTCTACATTCCTGTGCTTTATTGTGGCCAGTAATTCTTTGAATTTTGCCTGCCATGTTGAGTCAACAGAAGGGTTACCATATTTTGAAGGAAAAAAACAAAACAAAAAAGAGTTGTATTTCCCAGTTGACAAGCGATCGATCACTCTGGGCATTTCCGCACATCAGTAAAATATTATTGCACCTCCCAGCCCCTCCTCACCTTTTTGCTGTCTCACTCTTATCTTGCCCTCCACAACTGCTGCTGGAGATGGTGGAAGAGAGCAACATGTTTTATACGCGACTCTCTTCTGTCTGTCAATCAATCCAGGCAACCAATCCCCTTTCTCCATGCTGTAAAGGTCCCACGATGCCTGCTATTTTTTTTTAAACATCATACTTCTCCGTTTAAATGCCTATGCATCTAATCATAGATGCATAGTGCTTTTTGAATGCCACCCCTTATGGAATCACGTGTCTTGATACTTTTGAACATTAATCTTGTTCTTGATTTGGGAGGGGGGACTTTAGAGACATGCTTTGAGTTACAACTTTGAGGAAAAAAATATTTGTCTGCACACTAGTCCGCCTATTCGTTGCTCCAGGAAGTTAGCCATTTTTTAAAAGAAATTCTCATCCCCGGGAAGAAGGGACAGGGAGGCGGGTGCGAGGGCAGGACGAGGCAGGTGCCTTTAGTGCATTTGAGCCTCCATACCTTCCCTCTGCTGGTTGCCTGCTGGTTGCTCTCCCTTACCTAGCGCTAAATGGATTGGGGAATCCACTTGATGCGGTTCCCCAACTAGCGCTTTAAAATGGAGGATGTAGCCAGCCGGCAACGTCATATGGAGGGGCTGGAATATAATGACTACGTAAGGTAAGCATTTCGCTACATTTAAAGGGTGCGGAAATGTCCTGTAACAAATCTCATTTTAAATACCCCTCCTGTTTAAGCTGTGATAATTGCTACCAGCGAGGAATATCCTTAGCCTTCCAACCCCAAAAGGGACATTTTTCTTCAGTGTTTTTAAAATACAGCAGCAGAGAGGGTGGGCACACTCCCAAAAGAGAACATGGCTCCAGATCAGCAGAATTTGGAGTGGGAAATAGGTCATTTAAAGCGATACCAAAAATATCATCTCCTCCTGCATCAAAGGACCCACCTAGGCACGAAGGAATACTACACAAACTCCTTCAATCACTGCACGGGAAGTAATGAAGGATCTGGTCTCCAAATAAATGGCGTGCGCTAGCAATCCCATTGACGAAAGCACGAGAACAGAGAAAGAAAGGTCACAGAACTGGCGGGGAGAAATATAATAAGAAAAATATATAAGTGTTTTCTTATGAGGAAAATATTATGAGTTCTTCCCCTTCTTTTCAGCTTTTATGGAAGGAGATTCTGCCAGTTCGCTCAGGAAAAAAAGAAGAAAAAGGAGTTTTAAAATGAGATTATGCACCTTCAGGGTGCCATTTGGAAGTTTTACTGTACTGAGATGACATGGGAGCGCTGGAATTAATATCCTGGAGATGCTTGAAACCTGCAATAGCAATTATTGTAGTACGTGTCCCTGGATAAATAATAGGGCCATTCAACTAATTAGCTCCAGTGATTTCAACTCCCTGTAAATCCTTTCTCACCCAGCTATAAAAATAAGCCTAGGCAAACTTTTGGTAGCAGAAAGGAAACTTCTTCGGGGGGGGGGGGGGGGGAAACTGGGAGAAGAAGAAGGGCTTCCCCCTTTTCGGTCTTAATTCACAATTGCCTTCATAACAACCATGCGATAGCAAAGGCTGGAAATATTAACAGGCTATTATATATATAAAGGCTGTTATTAATTGCCACTTAGCGGTAATAAAGCTATCGCAGGAAGTGCTGCCCTGGCGCATGCGCAGCCCTGTTAAATTTTAATGGGAGACCTGTGCGTGTGAATTGACATTGCGCTCTCTCTCTCTCTCTCTCTCTCTCTCTCTCTCTCTCTCTCTCTCTCTCTCTCTCTCTGTCCACCAGCTGGAATGAGCAGATTAGACATTTTACAGGACAATTTGCAGTATTTGGAGTCTGCAGCAAAGTCTCCCTGCAGAGGCATCAGATGCTGCTAGCTAGGGATGTGTGTAAGTGTTTGTAAATTCCTACCGATTGTTTCTCACGGCAGGTTTTATGTGTTTCTTTGAGGGGCAAAGACAGGGGGGCTGTCCTTTGCTCTTCTCCTTGGCTCCCCAACCCGATCAGAGTGTCTTATGGTGACTGATGATGGCGGGGGGCCAATGAGAACATGCCCTTGCTGGATGCCAAGGAGGCTATAGCTACATCCAGAAACAACCCCCCCCAAACTAGCCATGTAAACGAAGGAGTCCATTGCAGGTATGGACGCTCGTGTTTGCTGAATGACATCCCAGGAAGGTAAGCCAAGACGAGAGCTTCAGAGCAGTGCCCCCCTCTCAGCGCTGTGGGTGAGCCAACGCTCGTGAACACAGGAAGTCCCACTCAGCAGTGATCTGGACCCACGCAGGGTCTTGCACTGCCCACTGCCCCTTTTAAGCAGTTATATTCTGCTCAGAGGCGGAGGAGTGGGGGAACATCTAGACTCTCTATGCAGGCAAGTTGTTCAGAAAGCAGGTCAAGCAGCCAAGGGTGGACAGCCAAAGAAAGTCAGCTTTGAGATTTACCTCAGCACTTCCAACTTTCAGAGAAGAACGGACTTCCTGGGGGGGCTTTGCTGTGTAGTCTAAGCTTCAGGCTACAACTAGTCAATAAAAACCATGCGGGCAATGCGTTGGCACAAAGAGAGCCAGAAAAGTCCAAGTTTAGGGACTCAGGTTGCTTCTGTGGAGTTTATCCCCTGGAAATTTTAAGCGCCTTGGAATTCCTTACGGCCTGGGCTGTTTCTTCGACCTATCTTCTCGGTCCATGTTATGATGGAGAAGTCACTATATCTTTCTGGCTTCTGTGAAGTCTGACATGTGTTCCTTCCTTCTAGGGTGCTTGCTGTTATTAAGGAATAATATCTGTGAAATCCTATCCCTTTCCAATGTGCAAGAGGCATTCTGAGGTGGTTTTTCATTGTGTGACTCTGCATCACAACCCCGGAATTCCTTGGTGGCCTCCCATCCAAAAACTAGCCAAAGCCGACCCTGCCTAACTTTTGTAGCTGTTCAAATATCATGGTCTTTGGCTCAGTCTGATGAAAAGGAAATGGGGGGGGGGGCACAACTGCTTCTCCCCCTGCACTGAGAACAGGCTTATATTGCAAACATTGTGACATATCGTAAAGACCTCAATGTAAGCCCCATCCTTCAGGCTTGCTTGGCCAAGAGGTCCAAAATTAAGTTCCTCTAAAACATCCTTTTGAAAAATGGAAGCTTTCCCCATGAGGCAAGTGTTTGGGAGACAGAGTCACAAGGGCATCACCCATTATGAGGAAAGGCTGTCTACCATGCTTCATATCTAGGTGTGAGGGTGTGGATTCTAGCAGCACTCTGGATCTGCAGTTTTGGAAAGCCAGATGGCAGAATTAGACTTTTTTAGGGTTACCAGATAACCTCTTTTTAGAGGACATGCCATCTTTTTTGGGTGTGTGCATGCTCTTTGGGGCCCTTTTTAAATAACCCCCCCCCCAATGAAAACATCCTCTTTTTGAATTGGTGGGTTAGGAATATTCCTTGTTAATTGCAATTGTCATAGTGTCAATAGATGAGTATTTAAAATGAGATGTGTCCGAGTTGTTGCTTGTGTGAAGCAGTAAGTCAGGAAACATGTCACTTTTTTGCTTTTCAAAATATGTTACTCCTATTTCTCCCCAAAGGGGGGGGGGGTGGCAATCCTTGTCTCAGAGGTTTACTCCTACAGGACTCTTCTGGCGCTATCAATCCCGGGGGCAGAATGTGTCGGTGCAGAACTTGGCCATCTGGTTACTGTACCGTTTGCCCACTGCTTATTATCCTGGGTGACTTCAATGTCCACGCAGATGTGCCGCCCTCAGGACTGGGCCTGAACTTGGTGTCGGTCATGGAGATGCTGGAACCATCCATCAAGCTAGCCATACTCTCAATCTGATCTTTGGTGCAGGGGTAGAGGTGGATCCAGTGGCAAGTTGCAGTGGCAGGTTACAGTGGACGAGCGATAGGGTTGGGAGTGTCCTGCATAGTGCAGGGGGGAGAGTTGGACTAGATGACCCAGGAGGTCCCTTCCAACTCTATGATTCTATGATTCTAAGTAATCTTGTTCCATGGTCAGACCATCGTGCCCTGAAAGCCCGGTTGAGGATGCCACCCCCTGCTCATCTGGGCAACGGACGTATTTTAACCCGCGTGTATCTGAGGGATTCCCGAATGCTCCACACGAAACCTGATGCTCTGGTGCCCGAATGCTCCTCGGTGCCCTCTCTACCTTAGCTGCAAGCAAGCTCTGTGGTATTCCCAGGAGCTTCATGAGCAGAAGAGGGAAGTAAGACGGCTAGAGCAAGTGTGGCGGAAAATTCATGACGAAACGGCAAGAACATCTTATCGCAAGCTTATGAGGGTGTATGAGATGGCAGCTGAAGGTGGCGAAATGTGAATTTTTCACTGCTGAAATCACATCCGCAAGCTCTTATCCGGCGTAATTATTTAGGGTACTTCGATCTCTTACTGCCCTTGAGCAGGGGCGCCAAAATAACTGTAAGTTGGACTTGAGCTGTGAGGCATTAGCAAGCTTTCTTGCCAATAAAATCTTGTCACTCTGCCAGGACCTTCCTGCCACCCTTGATACATAATGCGAACTGGTAGCTCAATGGTCACTGCAGGGGTTCAAGGTTCTGCTTCTCACCTTTAAGGGCATCTGCAGCCTGTGCCCCACTTATCTGAGGGACCACTTATCTCCTTATGCCCCCTGCAGGGCTCTTTGCTCAGTAGGTAGGAATCTGCTGGCTGTTCCCAGCACATGGGCAGTATGTCTGGCCTCGACCAAGACCGGGGCCTTTTTGGTCCTGGCCCCAACCTGGTGGAATGAGCTCCCGGAATAGCTAAGGACCCTGATGGAGCTGTCTATGTTCCGCAGGGCCTATAAAATGGAGCTCTTCCGCCCGGCGTTTGGCTGAGGCTGGGCTAAGAAGAGCAGCTCCCTCCCTGTACAGGCCTTTTAAAGCCTGCTGGGCCAAACGTTGCCTAAAGTTGCCCCCAGGAGGGTTGACAGCTGTTGTAAATGGGGTTCAGGGGGTGGGAGTGAGGTGAGATATCCTGCAGGTTAAGATTTTGCTACCATCTTGGATTGTTGTGTGTATTGTTTTATGTAGGGTTTTAAAATTTTTATGTAAACTGCGACAAGCCGGCTGGGTCTGGGAATGGCGGTTAACAAATACACGAATGAATGAATGAATGAATGAATGAATGAATGAATGAATGAATGAATGAATGATGCAGATCTCTCTACCAGTCCTCTAAAATCTGCAAACTCAACAATCTCCTATGGAATTTATTCTCTTGTGCCTATGGAGAAGATATCTGGTAGGAACCATTGGTCCTATATAGCAGGGGTAGTCAACCTGTGGTCCTCCAGATGTTCATAGACTACAGCGAATGCTGGCAGGGGCTCCTGGGAATTGAAGTCCATGAACATCTGGAGGACCACAGGTTGACTACCCCTGCTATATAGGGTTGCATGAAGAATCCTTAATGAAGTAACACATGGCTCCTGCCACACCATAACAATATCTCAGACAGATTCAAATGAGTAGCCGTGTTGGTCTGAAGTAGCACAGTAAAATCAGAGTCCAGCAGGGGCACCTTTAAGACCAACAAAGATTTATTCAAGGCACGAGCTTTCGAGTGCAAGCACTCTTCGTCAGACGAAGATAATCATGTGGCTGTGTTTGGATGCTGTGACACAGTTTACTAATGTAACAGGATTAACTTTTGCTTATTTATTCCTACTGTTATGATGGTCAGTTCTTAGTCTGACGAAGAGTCCTTGCGCTTAAAAGCTCACTACTTGAATCAATCTTTGTTGGTCTTAAAGGTGCTCCTGGACTCTGATTTTAATATCTCAGCCAGTTGACTGAGCAAAATAAGCATTGTTTGCACGAATGAACGAAAGTTTCATAACATGATGGTAAAGAAGCCAATTGAGCAAGCAGTTTCCGTAATGTCTGGTGAGATGGTCTGCCAAAACTGTTGGAATATTTCAACCCAGAGTATACATTTTAACATTTTAAGATTTCGTAAATGTGCCTGATTTTATTTTCACGGTGTTTTTCACTCCGCACGTATTAGCTCTGTCTGAATTTCCGGACAGTTTTCTGCCAGGAAGAGCATATTTGGCAGGCAACCCCCACAATGGGACAGTCATTTGGCACAAGCCAGGAACCGACAGGCCCGTTCTTTGCACACCTGTTAGCAGTAAACCTAAAACATTGGTGGGTGATGCTTCCTGCGTTCTTCTCCAGGTCCCTCAAACTGACAAATTAGACATATTTAGTGAACATAGACTTCCTGTTGAAATAGGCGTGCTTGGAATTCAATCTGAACAACACAAATAATCGCTTCTGAATATTTTAAGTGTTCCAAAGCTGGGGGAAAAGTCAGTCTGCCAAAACGCCAGCCAAACTTCTGATCACGAGCTACGGCGTGACCACAGAACCCAGCTGAATAACTTTCAATTAATTTGCTTGCGAGATTTCTGATTTACTTTGAACGGGGATCTGTTTAGCAGCCATGTGCCTTCCCACCTCAGGCTCCTGCTGGTTGTCAGGGACAGCACGGCAACTCGACCATGTCTTGAACGGCAGGGGAGTTGACAGCAAGAGTTTTTCTATACTGGAAAGTCCCCAAGTAGTTCATGCATAGCAGAAGCCTATAATTTGATTGCAGTTCTGTCGCAGACTTAATAGAAAACTCAGCCTGACTCTGACGCTGCTCATCAAAGCCATTGGGGTGCAATTGTTACAGTGTCAGTCTAGGATCTGGGTGTCTTGAGTTTTACATCCCCCACTTTTCCATTAGAGCTTGTTTGGGCCACTTCCTCTCTCTCTCTCTCTCTCTCTCTCTCTCTCTCTCTCTCTCTCTCTCTCTCTCTCTCTCTCTCTCTCTCTCTCTCTCTCTCTCTCTGGCTATTGCTCAACCTAACCTACCTCACAGGGTTGTTGTTAGGCCAAAATGGTGGAGAGGAAAGAAGTGTTGTAAGTTGCTTTGGGCCCTTGCTGGATAAAGAGGGTACATATACTTATATTAATACCTAAATACAAAATGAAGCGTTCTCGTGTATACTAGACCAGATCATCTAAGTTTAATTCTGTGGACATTCAAGGATAATGCCTGCGAAGGCTGCCATAAGGGAGAATCCCAGTAGGGGCTGGCTGGAAGCAGACACAATAGATGGGCAACATCTAGTCCCGTCCAGAGAAAGAAGAATGGTTTTTTATACCCCACTTTTCACTACCTGAAGGCATCTCAAGCGAGCTTCCATTTGGCTTCCCTTCCTCTCCCCAAAACAGACACCCTGTGAGGGAGGTGAGCCCGGACAGAACTGCTCTGTGAGTACAGCACTATCAGAGCTGCGATGAGCCCAACGTCACCCAGCTGGCTGCATGCGGAGGTGTGGGGAATCAAACTCATCTTTCTGGATTAGAAGACACCACTTGCCAGATCAGAAAGCACCAAGAGCCATCTTGGTGTAGTGGTTAGGAGTGCGTACTTCTAATCTGGCAAGCTGGGTTTGATTCCCTGCTCCTCCTCCACATGCAGCCAGCTGGGTGACCTTGGGCTTGCCACAGCCCTGATAAAATTGTTCTGACCAAGCAGTAATCTCAGGGCTCTCTCAGCCTCCCCTCCCTCACAGGGTGTCTGTTGTGGGGAGAGGAAAGGGAAGTCAAATGGAAGCCGCTCTGAGACTCCTTCGGATAGAGAAAATCAGCATATAAGAACCAACTCTTCTTCTTCAGTAATCTCAGGGCTCTCTCAGCCTCCCCTCCCTCACAGGGTGTCTGTTGTGGGGAGAGGAAAGGGAAGGCGAATGGAAGCTGCTTTGAGACTCCTTCTGGAAGAAAAAAGTGGCATATAAGCACCAACTCTTCTTCTTCAGTAATATCAGGGCTCTCTCAGCCTCCCCTCCCTCACGGGGTGTCTGTTGTGGGGAGAGGAAAGGGAAGGTGAATGTAAGCTGCTTTGAGACTCCTCCTGGTAGAGAAAAGTGGCATCTAAGAACCAACTCTTCTTCTTCTTGGTTTGGGCAGACTCCCCTTCAGCATGCCTGTTTCCTGTGCAACCCATGGGACCACCTTGGGGATAATTTTCTATTAGCCTAATCTACCTCACAGGATTGTTTTAAGGACAAAATGTCGTCTGTAGATGAATCTCAATGTCTTTGCACCCACATGCCTGTTAGTTCTGGTGAAAGGACCTGCTTTGGCAAAAGTTGCATGGTCAGGTTCTGTACAAAATCAGAGAAGTGCATCCCATTATTCTGGGTCTATAAAGACTTCCAAGTCGCTGCATATCAAAGTTCTGAGCAATGGGGAAAGTGGGTGATTATGATCTCGGGTACCCTGCAGAATAATATCTCTATCATCAAAACGCTTGAGATTTTCACCGATCTGGGGACCTCTCATGTTAATCTTTTAGATTGTGGGCGGTCAGCAGTGTTCGAAGATTAGCAATGGAGAAAAATAGGGTTGAATATTAGGTTTAAAATCCCGCCTGCTCACACCACTGTACCTACAGGCCCCTGGATACCTGATGGTTAAAAGTTTTAGGCTGTTTTGTTGTTTTTTTCCCTACCGGAGTGTGCATTTTAAGTAACTTTAATGCAAGTGTGTGGGAGGCAGATACTGGTACATTATACTCTGGGTGATTTTGCAAATGTCCTCCCTCTCATGTGGGAACTGCCGTTTTACCCTCTGGTGGCTGCCCACTGTGCAGAGAAGCCGAGATCACATTTCTGCAGAACAATGCCTGCAAAAGAGGTCCAAGGGATTTCTCCTTAATTGGTGTTATGCAGAGGCATGACGGATATGGGAGGCAAAATGACAGGCTTTGGACCTGATCCCTTCCTGTGTCATGAGGAGCAATAGACAGTGGCTGCCACATCTGGAGCCGGTACCGTTTCTCTCTCTTAATTCGTTTTAATTGTGAAAGCTCCTTGTGTGTGTCTCTTTCCCCCCCCCCCCCCCCCAGGATTAACGGCTAAATCCGGAGTGTTCCGTTTTGTAAATCATCTTATTTCTACTAAACATCCGCTCCCCTGAAAGGACTCCGCAGAATCCCATAAAACATTATTTATCTGTGTGCGTTAGCCACACGCCACTGTAATTTCCAAAATAAATGCTGGGTGTAAATTGTTGTTTATGTCAGAGCCTGACTGTCTTTATGAGAAACAAAAGTGAAAATGGGAAATCTTCGCAGGTTTTTTATTTCTTCCGCTGAAGCCTCTCCTGCACGGAGAGAGAGAGGCACGCTTGGTGAAGTGCTATAATGAAAAGCTATAAAGACTAGCAGCTAAAAAAAAAACACCAAGTATTAGGGGTGTACAGTGCCTGCCTTTTAAAACTGGGAGCCCCAATTTGCATAAAAACAAGGTGGATTTGTGTTAATTTGTTCACATGGAAATCCTCACTGTGGCCCTGTGTGTGTACATGTTTTTATAGAAGATTTGGGGTGGGGTTTTAAAAAATAAATTCTCGTTCAGTTTGCTTGCAGAAATTCAAATTTGCAGAATTTGGATTCCCCCCCCCCTTATTCCCCCCATAGTATACTATTGGATTTGAGGATTTCTATACAATTATGTTAAAACATAATTTTGGCAAGTTGATACTTAACATTAGTGTAATGTTGAACCATAAAAGTTTAGGATTTAAATGTTAAGTAACCAGGAGAGCAAATTAAATGGGGAAAAAAATTACGAATTGAATTCATATCCTTCAATTCTTCTCTATATTAAATGGGCAGGTCAGGTGTGGATTTCGCATTCATCCCTGCCCCTCAATATTAAACTTAATGAGGTTCTTTTGGGGATGTGGGTGCACTGATTGGCCTCCATTCTGATGGCAGTGGCACAAGGATTTTCATATTGCAATACTTGTAATTTTAAAAAGGTTATTTTTGTTTTGAGAGACTCGAGCAGCATTCAAGGGGGGGGTACTTTCATCACTCTTCCAAAATCATCACCTGTGCAGAGGTGGCAAAACTGTGGTTCTCCAAATGTCTGTGGACTACAATTCCCATGAGCCCCTGCCATGCTGGCAGGGGCTCATGGGAATTGTAGTCCACAGACATCTGGAGAGCCACAGTTTGGTCACCCCTGCAAGATCAGTCTGATCAGAGTCACAGCATTTAGAGCTAGTGTGGGGTACCGATCAAGAGGGTCGGACTAGGATCTGGAAGACCTAGGTTCAAATCCCTGCTCGACTACGGGGTGACCTTGGACAAGTCACACTCTCTCAGCCCAACCTACCTCTCAGGGTGGTTGCGAGGACGAACCAGAGGAGGGGAGAAGGATGTAAGCTCTTTTGCATCCCCAGTGGGGGAAAAGGCGGGTCATGTATGCATTAAATAAACAAAACAGGTAAGTCCTTTGATTTCACTGTTCTCAACATGGACTAAGTCTGCTTAGGGCGGTGCTGTAATCTTTTACTTCCGCAGTAGAACCTGACGTATAAAGACATCCCTGAACAGCTCCCTACTGGGATGGGGGAGGAAGAGAAATGACACACTAAAATGATCAGACTTTGATTCAGTCTAACAGTGCAGTGCTAGTATTATTGTTCTGCACACCAAGCCCAAAGGTTCAGAACTTTGTTTGATAAAGGACTGCCAGTGTATTGAAAGCTAAATTTCGGTTCCCTGCGGCAATTCAGGATGTTCAGGATGGGGGTGTGGGGAGGGGAGAGGGAATGTCCTCTAGTGACTGACTTCCTTTTCGGTCCATTTTGGAATGCTGAAATTCTGCTGGAATGCTTATTATAGAGTTCTTCCTTCCTCTCAACCCTTTGCCCTTCCATGGAGCACCATACATGTGTAAAAGCAAAGGTCAGGATCCTCCCGCCGAAAGATCACCCGCACAACAGCACCCATTCTGTTCTCTGCATCAACTTGCCTTTAGGAATGTGTGTGTGTGTGTGTGTGTGTGAAACAATGTCTGTTTATTCTCATCACTGTCTGCCTGTTGCTATTATTAGTTAGAGACTTTTAATCATTCCTCCCTTAAAAAAAGAAAAGGTTTTCCAGCCTGGTTAAATCAGAGGCAGCCCTGGCAAGGGGCAAAGTTTCGGCTGGTGGCCTTAAGAGCAGCGGAGTGGAGTGGGGGGATTGAGCTAACCTTTGGGGGCACAGCAGGTCTTACATACGTAACACGGTAAACATGGGCTACTGGGTCACAGTAAGATTTTAAAAAACGATGTGTCAAGGCGGAGAAACTCCTGTGCGAATGCTTTGGCTCAAATCTGCCTGGCAGCCAAAGCAAAAAGTGCCACCCTGCATGAAACAGGGGGGTCAAAATCTGATAACAAGTAGGTGAACAAAATCGGAAATAGGGTATGAGTTGGGTAATGACTTGGCAAGGAATTTGCCCCTGGGTTCGGAGTACAGGGGGGAAGCCAAAACATAATGGGGCAAGTCCTCCAAAGATGAATTCCCACATGTACAAAGGCGTTGGGTTCAAATGGGCAGCCGTGTTGGTCTGAAGTAGCACAATAAAATCAGAGTCCAGAAGCATCTTTAAGACCAACAAAGATTTATTCAAGGTGTGAGCTTTCGAGTGCAAGCACTCGAAAGCTCACGCCTTGAATAAATCCTTGTTGGTCTCAACGCTGCTACTGGACTCTGATTTTATTGTGCTACTTCAGACCAACACGGCAACCCATTTGAATCTTTCCTTAGTAGAAGTTGCTAAAGGACTTCTTATTTAGTTATTGAAGTTATTTGTTTTCCATTTTTTATAGTTGGCCTTTCTCACTTAGACTCCAGGCAGGTTACACAGAGTGTGTCCACACAGTCAACAAGATGGGAGTTTTCAATAGGGAATACAATAGAATTAGGATTATAGCACAAACCAGAAGTCTCAAAACAGAACTGAGGCAAAGCATAAGTATTAACATAAGTATTAACATTAAACGATGCAAAATTCTGTAGTAGGCTCCAAGTTGCAGCAAGCAACATAGGGCTGCCAGATCCCCTGGTCTGGGTGGGGTACATCAGTTTTAGGATGCACCTTTCCCTTCCCCCTGCACCCCCCCAACCCCTTCCAAGATGGAAGAACCTCGCAAATTAATGAGGCATGCATCACCTGGAAGCAACGTCAGGGAGCAATGATCTGGTTTGTGGGCAAAACTCTATGGTTAGAAGCTAATTCTACCATAGAGATTTTGCACAAAAGCCAGAGCATCATCCCCCCATGTCACTGACCTGCTGATGTCACTTCCAGGTGATGTCAGCATGCCATGTTAATTTGCGGCGCCTCCTCCTGGAATGCGCACCACCATCCCCAACCAGCAGCCACGAGGTCCCTAGCAACCCTATACAGACCACAGTCCCCTTTGGTGTAGTGGTTAGGAGTGCGGACTTGTAATCTGGCATGCCAGGTTCGATTCTGCGCTCCCCCACATGCAACCAGCTGGGTGACCTTGGGCTCGCCACGACACTGATAAAACTGTTCTGACCGGGCAGTGATATCGGGGCTCTCTCAGCCTCACCCACCCCACAGGGTGTCTGTTGTGGGGGGAGAAATGGGAAGGCGACTGTAAGCCGCTCTGAGCCTCCTTCGGGTAGGGAAAAGCGGCATATAAGAACCAACTCTTCTTCTTCTTCTTCTTCTTCTTCTTCTTCTTCTTCTTCTTCTTCTTCTTCTTCTTCTTCTTCTTCTTCTTCTTCTTCTTCTTATTTTCCCAAGTAACTTTGTGAATTATTTAGTGTACACTGCAGCTCTTCTTGCTTGAGTGGAAAAGCCCTCTTGCATCCCTGCCCCTCCACGCTGTTGTTCCAGGAATGATTCCTCCCAGTTAGCCACTTGCTTAGAGAAACTCCATTCCCCCACCTGTGTGTGTGTATTTAAGTCCTATTGCTGAAAGATCACCCTTGAATCCCCCGTCTTTTGCCTTCTGTTGACTCGGCTTAAAAATTAACCCCCAACAGGAAATAAGCTGGCCCAGATCTGAGAGACGGAGAGAGGAGAGGTATTTATGACCTGACAGGAAGATAAAGATAGAGATGAATCCAAAAAGCCGCCTGGGCTGTGGGGAGGGAAGGAAGTGTTTATGGCCCCATCTGCTGGCATTTTCAATACGAGGCGGCATCCGGTTTTATGGCAGCACCCTCCACGGCAACTTCCTTCCATTTGGGGGCTAATCAGCTCATCGGCAAGATGTTGTCACACAGGCCCTGATGAGCCATCCCTTTGTCTGGGCCGGCAGGAGGAGAAGCCAGGCAATTGCTTTGTTAACAGAAGGGGATGAAGAGCATGGCTGGCCACGCAAACGGCTCCTGTGCTTGTGGAGCGGCTGGAGACCTTGCGCGGTGCTTCCTGTTTCCTGTTTATAGAACAGGCTGGGGTGGATTCGTCACATTTTATTACTTTATACATGTACCTAATTTTTAAGCAACCCAAACTCCCCCGTGCGCTTAAGAGATCACTCAGAAGTAGGTTTGTGCACAAGTTAGCCTTGTGTTGTTTAGCAGGGCTTAAAAGTAAAGGTAAAGGTATCCCCTGTGCAAGCACCGGGTCATGTCTGACCCTTGGGGTGACGCCCTCCAGCGTTTTTTAGCAGGGCTTAAGCACCTTTAAATGCACAACCAGGGTTGCCAGCCTCCTAGAATCAAAACAGATCCCCAGATGACAGCAGACCACAGGGAGACGGTGTGGTGTAGTGGTGAAGAGTGGGGGACTCTAATCTGGAAAACTGGCTCTGATTCCCCGCTCCTCCTCCCCAGGAAGCCTGCTGGGTGACCCTGGGCCAGTCTCAGTTCTCTCAGAACTCTCCCCCACCCTCCCTTCTATTGCCTCAGAAGGTGCCTGCTGTGGGGGGAGGGAAGGAAGGTGATTGTAAGCTGTTGGGAGACACCTTAAGGTAGAAAAAAGCAGGGTATAAAAGCCTATTCTCCTCCCCCCCCTCGCCAAAAAAAAAGAAGAAGAAAGAAACCCCTACAGTTCTCCTGAGAAAATGGCCCCACCCTCTCCAGGCTGTACCACTAAATCAAAACACAAAAGCAAAATGCAACGGCTGTGTTAGGCAAAATCAGGATTCATTTCCTTAGGAGCTATGACATAAACATAATCACCACACCATTATATATTTAGTAAGGATGTTAAAACATCCCCCAAGCTGTACATAACATGATTTCTAATGGACCAATTGTCTCGTCAGTGTTTCAGCTGCATGACAGTGTGGTGCTGAAACCGGTGATAAAGAAAAGCATCCAACATGTAAAAGTTCAAATATGGGCTTCTGGCTAAAGGCCGTTTCACTAGGTTTCTTCCGTTTGTTGCCAAGTTCCTTCTTCAAACGAACCGTTTCCAGGGTTGTTGTCAAATTTATGGGATCCGAGCCTTGAATTTTATCAAGGAATATTCCTTCTTATCTTCTACATGGGCTCATAGAGCTCCCAAGCATCCTAAACAACATATTTGTTTTATAAGTTGTGTGCCTATCGGTTGTGGAGAACTTATTTACACTGTGTCACTCCCTTGTTGTTTGTCTTATTGCACCACTCAGCCGCCTGGGATTCCCCAGCCCAAATCTGGCAGCTCTGTTCACAGCACTCAAGTGCAGCTGCCTGTCTGCATAAAGTGTCCTGGGCCCATTCTGCACATAGTGGATAATGCACTTTCAATGTGCTTTTGCAGATGGATTTTCCCATGCAGAACAGGATAATCTACTTTTAAAGGACATTGAATGTGCACTATCCAATATGTGCAGAATGGGCCCTGAAGTCGCTTACTTACATCGGCCCCACAGGTTTGCAAGGCAAGACAGGTGGTTTGCCATTGCCTGCCTCAGCATAGCTTCTGAGATCTGAGAAGATGAGGCTAACCTTCACCACTCGGGACAGGGTGTGCGGAGCCTTCGCTGGCAGCTGCCTTGAGCTCACTTCCTGTCAAGGCAGGAAGTGGGGCATGCATTCTGGCAAGATACATGAAAATCTGTACAGACTGGCTTTTCCCCCATACACAACCACAACTACTCTTGACTCATGTCAAAATCTTCTTTGTCTTTCTTTTCTCCTGGTGCCTAGTTGCTTTAACAACAGTGCATGACTCCTTTTAACTCTCCTTATAACTCTCCTTTTGATTATTTTTGATTTCTTGTTTGCTTTCTCTCTGTCTCTCAAACGACTCCTCTGTGTAGCTCTCTTGAGCAGGGAGAGTTGCACATTGGATGGGAATTGTTTCTTCCTTGCATCTGAAAAGGACTTGAGCCATTCTCTCCCCCCCCTCCTCTGAGGAATACTCTTAATGGGCTCCGTAAATTTGGTTGAATCAGGGTCAGCCCCATGCATTAAGCTCTTTAATAGCAGGAAAAGATTATACCATAAAACTGTGCACTTGGAGAATTATCTTTCTTCCCTTCATCCAGTGGCTTTACAAGAGGCAAGCTGAGTTTCGAATAGCCTCATTTCTGCAAGGGAGGTGGTGATGGCAGAAGCTGGAACCTGGAGAGAGGATTTGTTGGGGTAGGGTGGGGAGAGGACTGCTACTGTGCGGTTAGACACCCAGACAGAAAAGTGACAATGTCGGTCGATCCTGCCTTGAACGGATAGAAGTGAAAGGAAGTGTTACTTAATGGTGCTAAAACTGAATATGTAGGCATTATCACTTAGCTATCTTTTACTGGGGGCTTTTCTGCATGTGATAAATATAGTGAAATCCTTACCTTGTGAAGATGCTGTATTCCAGCCACTCCTCATCTGGCCTCATTTGCTCTCTGAGGCTCTCCTGGGGTTTGTGCACCAGCGCCATGAAGTCTCCCAACTTCTGAGGGGTTTTGGGGGGGATCTCCAGATCTCCCCTGGAGGTAGGCATCCCTGCACCACTAGTGTTTCTAGTGGTGCAGGGATGTTCCCCTACAGACCAGTGCAGCGCCCCCTCCCTTTTCTCTCCAGGGGAACCCAGGCGAGCTCGGAGTGGGCCACAGTGGTTCTCCAGTTCTCACCTGGAGGCTGACACCAAACACTGCTTAGGCTGCCAGCCACAGCTTTCCCCTGCAGCTCTGGCATGCAGTGTTCCTTTCCCCCAGGGGAGGTGATGGGAATGGGGGAACTGCTCTCGCAGCATGTCCCATCTATTCCCATCATCTCCTGCCTGGAGGGTGACATCTGCATGCCAGACCTGGGAGAGAGCGTCCCTTCCTGGCCTGCTGTTCGAAGCCAATGCAAGTCAATGGAGCCATTGACTTGCATTGGAAATCCTTCCCCTGCCTTTCCTGGGGGCTGGGGGGGCTGGGCTGTAAACTGCACCCCTCAAATGTCTTGGGGAGCTCAGGAAATGTCTCCCCTGACTCCCCTGCAAGTTTTAAGAAGATTGGGCCAAGGGGTCCAATCCTACGGGCTCCTAAAGTGGGTACCTCATCCGCTCCACTGGATATAATGGAGATTCGGATTCTTTATTTTGAACTTAATTCCCCTTAGACCTCTATGGGGAATGGTCTTTGGGAGCCCCTAGGATGGGACCCACTGGTGAAATCTTCCTGAAACTTGCAGGGGGCTCAGGGAAGACCCTCCCTGAGCTCCCCTGCAAGTTTCAGGATGATTGGACTAAGGGGTCTAATCCTCGGGGCTCCCAAAGAGGGTGACGCCATTCCCCATAGACTTCAATGGTGGGGAAAAAAATAATATCAGCCGATTAATTGTCAATTTCCTGGTGCCATGTATATGCACCAATTTTCACAGCAATAGCCAGTGGAGGTAGGTGAACTGAGAAATGCAAGCTGGAGAAGAAATGGAGTGAGCGCTGGGAAACCACATACCTTTCTGAGTGGTGAAGTCTCGCCCAATTTCCCATGCAATCCTGAAGTGCCCAAATCCCAACCCCATTATGGTTGCCAACCTCCTGGCGGTGCCTGGAGATCTCCCACTATTGCAGCTGAGCCCTGGACAATCGAGATCTGCTTCCCTGGAGAAAATGTCTGCCTTGGTGAACTCTACGGCATTTTAGCCCCTGATGTGGTCCTTCCCATCCCCTAGCCCTGCCCTCTCCCAACCCGAAACTAAATACCCAGGATACAGCTTCAGATCGTGTCCCTTTGCAGAGTTCAGCTGGACTGCCATGGAGTGACTGTCATTTTCAGTTGCATCTTCTGTGAGAGCTCTTTTGGAAGAAGAATCTCTCTAGGCACAGATCCGTTCCCCTCCCCGCACAACACACCCCCTCGCCTTATCTTCCCCTTCTGCCAATATTGTCTCCTGTCTTAGCACTGAACTCAGCAGTGTCTTGCACAAATATTTACACCGTTAATATTAGTAGGTGCCAAAGAGCCCTGGAGAACGTGTTGAAAAATCCCAGGAAGGAGCATCCATCGCACCTGTAATATTCTTCCGGTTGCCATGGAAATAATCTGCTCTGAGGCATGGTTATTGGCTGAGGCGGGCAGAGCACACAACAGCGTAGCCAACTGGCAAATGCCAAATTTCAAGCTAAGGGAAGCCGAACTCCAGTTCCTTCTGCTCTCCCGCCGTCGGTCGTGAAGTGCTCCTAGGTTCTGGTGCCGAAAAGAATTTGGGTTTAATGGATGATGGTGTTTTTTTGCAGATGTCTACTTTATGAATCCAGTTTCTGAATGATTTTAGCCACCTGTTTATTTAGATGGTTTCTCCAGTGTGTTGTCCTCCCAGATCTTAAACCAGAGTGAGCTTAAAGCTTGAGTTACTTCATCATGGTTCTGCGTCCACCCAGCTTAGTGTAGCAGTTGGGAGTGTGGACTTCTAATCTGGTGAGCTCTGCTTCTAGCCCACCCTGATGAGAAGGAGCTAGTGCCCTGGTCGGTGTAACGTCTGCCTTCCTTTCTAATAAAACATTGTTTAATTTTTAATTAATTCAATTTCATCTGCTCTGCTGCAACAACACCTTTAGGTGGCCTAGAAAGGCAAGTGGTGGCTGATGACAGTTTTGGTATACTTTTGCATATGTGTAGGGATGCCAGCCTCCAGGTGGGACCTGGAGGTCCTCTGGAATTACAGTTTATGTTCAGATGACAAGAGATCAGTTCCCCTGAAGAAAATGGCTGCTTTGGAGGGTGGACTCATGTTATTATACTCCTGACGTCCCTCCCACCCCAGATCCTGCCACTCCTGGCTCCACCCCCAAGATCTCCAGATATTTCCTAACCCAGAGCTGGCAATCCTAGCCCCCATCCTCTGCTGGTGGCCAGGGGGGAAACCTGACAAACCTAGACATGGGGTTTGGCCAAGGAGAAAGACTGCGGAACAGAAGCTGAGGCAAGAATGAGCTTGGTCATGATTCCCATTATTGCTATCGATTTATGCTCTGAATCTTGGATCCAGGATGGACTTTTCATGCCAGGTTTTACTGGGCCTTATAAACCCCTGGATTAAACATTAAGCAAAGCAAGCACCTGTCTGGGGCACCAAGGAAACGGGGTTTCCCCCTAGCTAGCATGCCCTTATCTCTTTCATTATCACACTCAACTGTAATTGAATTTTTTGTAATTGTCCTTATCTCACGCCGTGTTCGATTTTAATCTGCATTGGTTTTTTTAAGAAAACATTTTCTTTGGCATGGTGAGTGGCTGAAGTTTAAACATTTGGTTTCAAGGTGGTGTCCGATCACATTTTTCCCCACCCCTGGCGAGAAGGTTTTTACTTCCCTCAAGTATAAACACAGCCAACTGGGCCTGGTTAGCATTTAAGATCTGCTGATTTGTGTAAAGGTAAGGGTATCCCCTGTGCAAGCACCGGGTCATGTCTGACCCCTGGGGTGACGCCTTCTAGCGTTTTCATGGCAGACTCAATATGGGGTGGTTTGCCAGTGCCTTCCCCAGTCATTACGTTTACCCCCCAGCAAGCTGGGTACTCATTTTACCGACCTCGGAAGGATGGAAGGCTGAGTCAACCTTGAGCCGGCCGCTGAGATTGAACTCCCAGCCTCATGGACAAAGCTTTCAGACTGCTGCCTTACCACTCTGTGCCACAAGAGGCTCTTGCTGATTTGTATACTGGATCCATAAACTCTTTATTGTTTTCTTGACTGATTTCTCACATAAACAATGTATGTTTTCATACCAAGGGGAATTTAGGGCATCAGTTGGCCTTAATCCAACCCTAGTCTTATCCCTGATTCCTGTTGTGAATAGCTGATCTCACATCTTAAACTTTGTAAAGTCATACAAATGAGACAGGATGGTTTCAGTACGTGCAAAGTTACCTTTGCTTAATCAGATGGAGTAATAAAAGGACTTTCTGTCCTCAGGTGTCCCCAGGCTCCAACATAGGGTTGCCAGTTCTGAGTAGTAAAATCCATGGAGATTTTGGGGGTTAAGCCAGGGGTAGGCAGGGTTTTAGAAAGAGAGAGACCTCAGGGAGGTATCATCCCATATGGTCTATCTTCCAAAGTGGCCATTTTCTCTAGGGGATCTGATTTTTTAAAGGCTGGAGGCCAGTTGTAATGCTAGGAGATCTCCAGCCACCACCTGGGGATTGGCATCCCTATATCAACTTCAGTTTTCTGACTGCCACCTACTGGTCAGTCCCCTGCTTATGTTTATCCACCTGGCATCTATAGGAGCCTGTGATTTTTCAGGAGCAGCTCCCACTCTATAGAACAGGCCCCCTCAGGAGATGGGAGAGCTCCGTTTTTAGAAGAGGCAAGAGGGGATAAATGGGGTTTCCTTGTATTTATTTTAAAAATTGAAATGGAAAGCCACTTTGAACCGCAAGGGAAAGGTTGGCTATAGGTACTTCAATAAATAGCAAGAGTTTCAGAGCATATAACGTCCTGCAACGTTGAGATCAGGTGAAAAAGATTCAGTGCCTGTGTAGATTGATCGGGACGCCTCCCTCGCCCTCCCTGTTTCTCTTATTTATTTTAAAGAGATCGGCCTCAAGGGCTGCCCTCAAAGCAATGGATACTAGCTGTGACACTGTGGCCTCAGACAGCCAACGGCGCGATGGCACTGCTTCTCCCGTCATGGTCTCAGCGGGGGAAAGGGAAGCCAAGCGAGCAAGCCTTTTCCCCGCAGAGCGGTAAGCGCAGCGACCGAGGCTTCGATCAGGCCCATAATAGCTTCAAGGTGGGAGAAGGGAGCGGTATAAAAAATGGCCAGTGTTTAAATTGTTAATGGGTTTCATGTTCCTGTCACTGTCGAAGGTTTGTTCCCCTTTTATAAACTCATAGTTTTCGGCTGACATCGCCTTTATGTGAGCTATCAGCCAGGCGGTGATGGTGTTCCCGTGTTAGACTGTTACTGCCGGATTGTATTTGCAGTAAAGGAAGAGAATGGAGGCCGTAAATCCTATGAGTGGAGATTTAGGGTCCTGCTAGGCTGCCGTTTTAGGCCCGCGTTCCAAGGAAGTCTATTCTCCTCTGGTAAAATTACGCCCCTCAGAACATTTCTTCTCCCATCACCGATCAACAATATCCATGGATCAGGTAAACCCCCCCCCCCCTCCAAAGGCACTTAATACAGTTAATTCAGTTTAAAGGAGCCGAGCAGACCGGTAGGAGGGGAGGGGGAGCGTATTCCCCCACATGCTGGGAGCACCGAGTCGGCTGTTGTGCACAGTTCAATCCCTGCCTTTTAATCCAAAGGTAGTTTCTTTCCTGTCAGAAAAATAAAGCAGCCCAAAGATTTTTTTTTTGTCTGTGTAAAAAAGGAATAATCAGGAAATAAAATAATGCGTTCAAAGCTGCAAAAAGTGGACTTAGTTCTGTTGCCTCAAGGTAGTGCCAACACAGCTTTGCCAGCCTCCCGGTGGGGCCTGGAGATCTCCTGGAATCATGATTCATCTCCAGACTACAAAGAGCGGTGGCTTTTAACCTGGGGGACCAGTTTGCGATTCAGATGCGATTCGGCCATTCCTTTATAGACTATGCAGTCATTAAAGTCAGTGGGAAATGTTGCCTTTTCAACTGTTCTGTGGTCTGGAGGAGTGGGGGTTTGAGGTGGAGGTTGGATGGGGGCACCCTGTTTGGGTGCCCATAGCATTGGAACATGGGCCAATCTTTTTTAAACTTGTTGGTTCTATTGAGGAGAGGCTCTTGCAGCTATAGTGCAAATCTGGTTCCTCTACCTCAAACCCTCACGCACACACATACCATAGAATAGATGAAAAGGCAAAATTTCCCATTGACTTTAATGGTGCCATAGATTATAATGGTGGCAAATCAATTTGGCCAAACCTGAATCTCTGAACCCAAATCTCCTAATCTAAGCCACTGATTCGGGTGATTCAAATTTGGCAAAATTTATTCAACCTGAATCCAAAAAGTACCTTTTTTTTTCTGTACGCGTCTCTACCGCGAATTTGTAGGAATTTCCTATACTGATGTTGGCAACCCGACCAGAATAGCATCTTTTTTGCTTTAAAATGGAGTTTACTGTATCTCTATGAGCCTCTTGTGGCACAGAGTGGTAAGGCAGCAGACATGCAGTCTGAAAGCTCTGCCCATGAGGTTGGGAGTTCAATCCCAGCAGCTAGCTCAAGTTTGACTCAGCCTTCCATCTTTCCGAGGTCGGTAAAATGAGTACCCAGCTTGCTGGGGGGTAAACGGTAATGACTGGGGAAGGCACTGGCAAACCACCCCGTATTGAGTCTGCCATGAAAACGCTGGAGGGCGTCACCCCAAGGGTCAGACATGACTTGGTGCTTGCACAGGGGATACCTTTACTGTAGAGATACCTTACTGTATCTCTAAGGAAGAATGGAATTAATTCTAAAATTATGTGGCTAAATCCTACAAACACATCTGGACTGATTATTGAGCAGTGAGGAAAGGCAGGCATGTTGGCATGTTCTGAAGCATTCTCTTCTGTTAGTGCAGGGGTAGTCAAACTGTGGCCCTCCAGATACCCATGGACTACAATTCCCATGAGCCCCTGCCAGTGAATGGTGGCAGGGGCACATGGGGATTGTAGTCCATGAACATCTGGAGGGCCACAGTTTGACTACCCCTGTATTAGTGCTTCACAGTCTTGGAACAGTCTAGGTCAGGGGTAGTCAACCTGTGTCCTCCAGATGTTCATGGACTACAATTCCCATGAGCCCCCTGCCAGCAAACGCTGGCAGGGGGCTCATGGGAATTGTAGTCCATGAACATCTGGAGGACCACAGGCTGACTACCCCTGGTCTAGGTAACACTAGCAAGAGGTCTAGGGCCCAGCTTTGTCTAAAGTTAAGTCCTGGAAGAAGGTAGAAGCATTGTCTAGTAACTGTTCCACTGCTAGATTGGTTTCCTGACTGCCGAGGCGGTGATGTGTCAACTATACCCAGGAAATCTATGAGAAACATACTGAGGAACTTAACTTTTGGTAGAACTGTAAGGAGATGCCAGTCCTTCTCTTGATCTTGCCGTCTTCTTGCCGTTCTCTTGCAATGTTAACAAGGCCGAAAATGTATGCAGCAATGAAGTCACAGCAAGAAGCTGAGAAGCAGATCTTTCTCACCTGAGAAGAGGAGAATTTGATAACAGTCTATAGAAGTTAAAAAGTAAGGCTACAGAAATTTTGAAAAAGGGGAGCCCCAGTTGAGAAAGCTGGGGGAACAAAGGAAGGCAGCTGCATCTTCAGAGACACTAATGATTGTAATCTCTGTGCAGAGACAGATTTCTGGTAATGGATTTGCTATGCCAAGTGTGTAAAAGCTTGTTTCATGCATACATGCATGGTGTTATCACTGGGATCCTGATGTGTTCCAAGCCTGTTTGCAGTTTTCTCTATGGACAGAGTGGCAAGCACACAGCTATTACCTCTGAAATGGCTATTAACGTACATCAAGAAAATACTGAGGATTTAGTTTGCCAAAAGAATACTATACTAGTAAGCAAGTCCGATCCATGAATGCTGCTGGTGGGGGATGGAGGGGGAGCTTTCTGGGAGCCATGCAGTGTGCTGATGTCACTCGGAAGTGAGGTCAGCATGTCAGAGACTTCATGGTGCAACACTCTTGTTTGAGGGGAAAACTCTATGGTAGAATTTGCTTCTGTGCAAAACCAAAAGGGGAGTTGAAACCCAACCTGGATAGAAGCCAGGAACTCAAAAGCTGAGCTGCAAAACAATATTTAAAAAATCATTACAAATATTTATTAAACAAAGTGCACCAATCATGTATTAATAATGTTTTAAAAACAAAGTAAAAACAACACATCTCTAACTGCACATGACAAGACATACCAAATGTGTTTAGGCCCACAAGGGTCTTCCTCAGTGATCAATATTTCACACAATGTACATGATTGGTGCACTTTGTTTAATAAATATTTGTAATGATTTTTTAATATTGTTTTGCAGCTCAACTTTTAGATTCCAGAATTTCCTTCTAACTATAGAGTTTTGCCCCAAAGCCAGAATATCATCCAGTTTGGTGTAGTGGTTTGGTGCACAGTTTGGTGTAGAGCCAGTTTGGTGTAGTGGTTAGGAGTGCGGACTTCTAATCTGGCATGCCAGGTTCGATTCTGCACTCCCCCACATGCAACCAGCTGGGTGACCTTGGGCTCGCCATGGCACTGATAAAACTGTTCTGACCAAGCAGTGATATCAGGGCTCTCTCAGCCTCACCCACCCCACAGGGTGTCTGTTGTGGGGAGAGGAAAGGGAAGGCGACTATAAGCCGCTTTGAGCCTCCTTCAGGTAGGGAAAAGCGGCATATAAGAACCAACTCTTCTTCTTCTTCTTGACAACTCGGATATGCCAGTGTCACTTCAAGGTGACATCAGCACAGAGTGCTAAAATGTGGTGTTCTTCTGGTTTGGGGTAAGTTGGGGGACAGGGGAGTCTGGAAAGTGGGGACTCCCACCTAGACCAATGGAGCTGCTGAATGAGGTGCGCATGGGGAGCACAACAGGGGGGGGGGGAGAAGCAGTATTCATGAGCTCCCAGTTATAGAGGTGACATGCTCTTGATTCAGAAGAGAACTTTGCACATGTGGATCCTAAAAACAGCACTTAACCATCACCGGTTAGGAAGAGCTGCTGCTTTGCATGCAGGAGGTTCCAGGTTCAGTTCCAGGGATGTTAACAGGACCAGGCAGTAGGTGACATGAAAGACCTTGGCCTGACACCCTGGAGAGCCACTTCCAGTCTGACCTTGATGGACCAAAGATTTGGTTGTGTGTTGAAAGTTAACCAATAATTAACTTTTGCTTGGAGAATTTCTCCCACCAAGGAAAAATGCAAGCACTCCAGGCCACTGAAAAGGAGGAAAAGTTGTAAGTCCTTCTTTCCTTTTGAGAAAAAATGACCTTTCATTATTTCAGTTCCTTCCTTTAATGAATAGATCATTGTATATAGAGAATAGTTTGTAGCTTCTTTTGCCTTTTCTAGACTTTATATATGTCCAACGGAAGTTGGGTCCCCGTAAGCTGCTTCTCAATATTGTATTGGTCAGAGCTGCTACACACAACGGGGTGGTGGTATTGGATTTGAGAAGCGTTTGCTGAGGACTCTTTTCCCCTTCCTGTTTCAGGTTCCGTATAAAGTTTGGGCAAAGCCATAGCCATAGAATGACAATTTTGGCAGTTCTCCAATACCTTTCAAGAGCCTATTGCCAAATATACTAGAAAAATATTAGAATGACTTTATACTTTTGAAAACATTTATCTCTGAATGTTGGAGATAATAGCAACCCACAAGAGTGGAAAAGCCACTGAGGAAAAGCCTTTGTCCTTGAGAAAGGTGTAATATCCAGATTTTGTTTTAGCTTCATCTTGCTTTTGCTTTTGTGTTCACTATTGGAACCAAGAAATTAAGGAAGAGTATGAAGAGACTTGGTTAAAATAGTTCATTATCCAGGAACGCTGCAATAGTTGGTTATCTTCTTCTACTTTGGACTTTCAAAGCCACTTGACAACTTGCTGGTAGGAGAACCCCACCGGCACTCCCTGTTCCCCCTCCAATTCTCAATGGAGTAGTAGGAAAGGAGGAGTTCAGTGGCGTTCTCATCAAGGAACCCAGATATGATATCACTTCATTGCACAAAGCTCTAGGAATTTCCTCAATCACTATGATTTTTACCATAGAGTTTCAGAGAAACCCTAGTGCAGCTTTTCTCAACCAGGGTTTCATTTCTCAACCTTGGGGCTTCTTGACAGCCCTGGAAAGGTTTCCTGAATGGGTGGGAGTTAATTAATTTTAATATGACCATATATGGCCATGGTGACCAACCCTCCCCTTCTTAAAATTACCAATGATGGGCCTGGAGGGGGTGGGAAGGGGAGGGGCCTGGTATGAGCATGTACATAGTTCTGCTTCCCAACCTTATTCTATATGTTCATGCCACTTCTGGGGTTTCTCAAAGCCTAAAGAATGTTCCAAGAGTTTCTCTATGGTAAAATAAATTAAATTATATGATATGATATGATCATGATATGATCATGATATAATATAAGGTAAGGTAAGGTAAGGTAAAGGTAAAGGTATCCCCTGTGCAAGCACCGGGTCATGTGTGACCCTTGAGGTGACGTCCTCCAGCGTTTTCATGGCAGACTCAATACTGGGTGGTTTGCCAGTGCCTTCCCCAGTCATTACCGTTTACCCCCCAGCAGCAAGCTGGGTACTCATTTTACCAACCTCGGAAGGATGGAAGGCTGAGTCAACCTTGAGCCAGCTGCTGGGATTGAACTCCCAACCTCATGGGCAGAGCTTTCAGACTGCATGTCTGCTGCCTTACCACTCTGCGCCACAAGAGGCTCCTACATAATATAATATAATATAATATAATATAATATAATATAATATAATATAATATAATATAATATAATATAATATAATATAATATAATATAATATAATATAATATAATATAATATAATATAATATAATATAATATAATATAATATAATATAATATAATATAATATAATATAATATAATAGTATTGTGTGATGCAGTTTTTGTTGTGCAGTTTTTGTCATTTTGTTCCAGGTCTCCACCCCCACCCTCCTGCCCATTGTCACCAGTGGGCTAGCAACCCTAATTTAACCCATGGTTAAAAGCCTGTATCGTCAAACCAATAAATAAATACGCAGTCCAGTTACTGCGAATTTGCCAAGTCCTATTTGTTTCCTTGTCTCCTGATTTAATCACAAGCTGTTGTAAAGCCACTTGGGGTTCCTCCAGCAAGAAAAGAGGGAAACGAATACTTAAATAAATAAACCTGAATTGCTGCTGCATAATCCACTGCTGGTCACAACCACATGTAGTCCATCACACATGACTCGTGAACATGTTTCCGTGTGCATGAATTAGGAAGCCAGGGTCCTGATGGCTTACATGTGTGTGTAGAGAGGGGAACAGACGTTTGTGATGATTACGTGCGATCATTGTAATATTCGACACTAAATTTCCACGCATGTAGGAAATTTTATCTCCTTTCTCTGAGAAAACCGGGAATAGCTGCCAGGCTCTCCCTAGCAGCATGCCCCCTTCCCATTATTCCCCGTGTCAGCTGGGTCCCAAATGTACCCAATATCTGCCGCAAAACCGGCTTATTTTGGAGGCCATTTGGACAACTTCTCTCCTCAAGCTGTCAGTCCATGAGCCTTGGGCCTGGTGCTTAAGAGATCTAATTTTCATAATGACAGTCCTCCTCTCTCTTTCCCGCTCCCTCCTCCCCACCCAGCCACCCGTGTGTTCCTACAGAAGGGCTCGTTCTCCGGGGACCCATCACTGCCTTTGCCTGAAGAAACATTCGAAGTTCATCCAGGGGTCGCAGTTAGATTCTACTTCCTGTTTAGGAAGCATGGTGTGCTCGCTGAGCCGAGGAGGATGCATATTGTGGATAATGGGAAAGAAGCCATTGGCTACGGAAACGGCTCTCCCCCCCCTTTCTTTTTGCCGTTATATGGTGTCATCACTCAAGGGCAGGTTTTTAGTGGGTGTGGCCAGTCACCCGAATTGCTCTTGCCTGCATTTTCCACAAAAACACAAAATGCTCCTCCGCGTTCAAAATGTTTGCAGAGTCAGCCCAAGACATTTTGGTGCCCGGGGTAGGAAACCCAGATGGCATCTACCCCCCCTCCCAACCCACCCCTTCCTCAAATCATCAAAACAGTTTTACAAAAAATGAATCAGTCACGGAGAGGATCACAGGCGCACAACCGTTGCCCGAATAACACAATATCTTTTCGACAATTTGGTACTAGCTCAGCTGAGCTCCAGAGACCCTCTCGGTAATTTTGATTTGGGGGGGCTGATGTGTTGCATATAGGGAGCCCTCTCGATATGCATGGCTGCCATTTTGTGCCAATAGAACCCGTTTCCGCACACAAAAATGTGCTCTCTCAATAATCTGGGGTTCTGATTGCTTTTCTGAAGCTGGAACATACGTTGCCATATTGAACCCAAATTGTAATGTGTATCAGGGAAATCACATAAGGCTGCCAAGTTTCCCCTGACCACGAGTGGAGGGATTGGGGGTAGGGAGGTGGGGTTGCTAGATCCAGGCTGGGAAGCCCCTGGAGATTTGGGGATGGAGCCTGGAGAGGACAGGGACCTCAGTGGGGTACAGTGCCACAGAATCCACCCTCCAAAGCAGCCATTTTCTCTGTAGTCTGGACATACCATCATCAATCTGGAAAAGTTCTAGGGCTGCCTAGAGTTTGACAGCCCTCCCAGTCCAGCTGCTTGGCATACTAGCGGATCCCCAAGCACATTCTCCTGGTATGTGAGAAAGGAGCACCAAAATCATTAACATGAACGGGAGCAATGTGAGCAGGCCACGTTCAGATTTTGCTCAACTGTGAAACTCGCTGGGAAGCCTTACACAAGTCATTCTTTCTCTCTCTTTCTCTCTTTCTCTCTCTTTTAATTTATCTTGAGAATTTGTCGGGAAGATAAACTTCCTCTTTGCAGCTACTGTGGTGATGTGGTAGACTAAAACAGGAATCCAGTGGCACTTTAGAGACTAACAGAATTTTATTCCAGCATAAAGTTCTGTTGAGTCACAGCTCATATCCTTTTGCATCTGATGAAGAGAGCTCTGACTCACACATGCTTACACTGGGATATGTTTTGTTGGTCTCTAAACTGCTGTTGGATTTGGGTTTCATTTTACTGCTGCTGACGAACACAGTTACCATCTGCAATTATGGCGATGTGGTACTGCGGGTATAAGAATTAAGCCATGTGCTATTTGTCTCTGCCGCATATGTAAATTTACCCATTTTACGGGAAAGGCTGGTGGACCACTGAGGTGTCTGCTCAGGCTTTTCCTACTGTCTTGTTCCTAGGCAGTATGAAAACCTACAGCACCATCTACTGGGGGTGGTACAAACTTGACGGTATTGGCCATGATGGTGCTCGGCTAAGAGAAGACCTAGGAGGGCCAATACTCTCCAATATTTGATTCCAGTTTATTTAGCCTTAGTACCCATGGTGTCATTCAGTGAGAATCAAAGGGACATAATGTGTCTTGGTCCTTGTGGTTATCTTAATGCCCCCAACATCTGTCAGAGGAAAATCAGCAATCTGGTTTCTACAGAGAATGAGAGGGCCAGTTTGGTGTAGTGGTTAGGAGTGTGGACTTCTAATCTGGCATGAGAAAGCGTGCAACTCTCTGCTTTCCCCGAAATAACTTGCTGCCGAGCCTCCAACCCTGTAGAAAAGCCCTGAATGTCCAGGGCGTCAGTTCCCAGATTGCATGGTTTTCCCTCAGAAGGACAAAAACAGTATGGGGAAACCAGAAAGATTCTCCTGCCACAGTTCCACCCAATTTGGTGTAGCTGCTGTTAACTTCCTTTTTAAATTAAAGTTGGAGCCATGACTACTTTTGACCTTTGAGGGGCACATCTATGACATGGCAGCCATGGCATGCAACCATGGGCACCGCTTCATGGGAGGCGGTACTGAGCTGCTGGTGCCATTACTTCTTTACCTGCCAGCTGTGCAACTCTTAACTCTTTCTTTTACCAAGGAATGCAGGGCTGAATTGAGCATGCATGGGCAGAGAAGATGTTTTTGCCTTCTCTCCTGTGTCATTTTCCCTGCACCAAAATTCTTGAGATTCCCTCTGGGATATCAGTGCAAGAGGGGAGGCCAAAGACCCTCTTGTCACACTCTTAAGATGACTCCAGCTCCACCACCCTTGGAGAACAAAGCTTTTCACTCCGTGTCAGAAGAATAAGAGGCGGTTTTTATACCCCATTTCACATGACCTGAAGGAGTTTCAAAGTGGCTGACAATTGCCTTCCCTTCCTCTCCCAACACCTTGTGAGATAGGCGGGGCTGCAAGAGCTCTGACAGAACTGGCCTGTGAGAACAGCTCTAACAGGACTGAAACTAGGCCAAGGTCACCCAGCTGGCTGCATGTGGGGGAGCGGGGAATCAAACCTTACTCGCCAGATTAGAGGCCGCTCTTAACCATGACACCAAGCTGGGTATCACAGGTATTAGAGGTAACATTGAGTTGGGACCTCATTTATTTTCCTCCTACAAACAAAGCGAAGGTTAATATATACAGGGCTCTTTAAAAACATTTTTTCCTAAATGCATAGTTGCCCATCCCCAAGATTGCTCGATCTTTTCATGATAGTTTTCTTATTTCTTCACAAGGCATTTAAAATAAAAGGTGTTGGGGCGTTTCCCACCATTGGGGTGAATATCTTTGAAACCATCTCTCTCTTTTTTTCAATAGAGGAAAGAAGCTCTCTCCCTCCCCCCGGAATTCATTGTTTGTACAGTCTTTAATTACCATACAGGATTAGGCCTAGAGCCCCATCTACCCAATTTCCCCTTCCCTGTGCTTTTCTTTCCATTTTTATCAAGAGCCATGAACTGAGTCCTTTGCTCATAGCGTGGTTTTCCCTGAAGTCTGATGTTTACGGAGACACCGTAGATCCCTGGGGCTCACTCCCATAAAATCTTATTATCATATATTCTGGGGCATAAACTCTGACTGTCAGGCCTGGAACGTAGCTGGGGCTGCTCTCATTCGCCTTCCTTCTTGTACTGTGGGGTATATAGATATATCAGTTTTGCTACGAGGTTTGGTTTTTATATCCCACTTGCTCCTTAAGCCTGTAAGGAGGGGGAAGAAGTTTTTTCTTCTTCTTCTGGGGAGTCTGTCAATGGGGCCTGACAATTGACACAACAACTAACATCAGAGCCCATTAAATTAATAAATGTGAGCGATTACAAGCTCTACAAATTCCATTTGATACACTTCCAGGGAATATACTTTGGGCCAATAATGGCAATGCTAATTCTTAAACGACTTACTCCGGGTTTACAAAGAGGGCTGAACATGCTGTCGCTATAGATCTGATCTGTGCTCAACCACCAAGAAGAAGAAGACGTCATGGTAGGTAGGTGCCCACCCCCTCAAGTAATACAGCCAGCTTGGTGTTGTGGTGAGGAGTGCAGATTTGGCAAGCCGGGTTTGATTCCATACTCCCCCTACATGCAGCCAGCTGGGTGACCTTGGTCTTGCCACAGCACTAATAAAGCTGTTCTGAACAAGCAGGAATATCAGGGCTCTCTCAGCCTCCCCTCCCTCACAGGGTGTCTGTTGTGGGGAGAGGAAAGGGAAAGCAATTGTAAGCCGCTTTGAGACTCCTTCAGGTAGAGAAAAGCGGCATCTAAGAACCAACTCTTCTTCTTCGGGTGGCGCCAAGCAGCGACCGAGAAGAGATGGGTGGCAAAAAGGACTTGACCCCATACCCCTGTGTGGACTATCCAAGAACCAACTCTTCTTCTTCTTCAGTAATATCAGGGTTCACTCAGCCTCCCCTCCCTCACAGGGTGTCTGATGTGGGGAGAAGAAAGGGAAGGTGAATGTAAGCCATTTTGAGACTCCTCCTGGTAGAGAAGAGCGGCATATAAGAACCAACTCTTCTTCTTCAAACGGAAAAAATAATCTAAATAAATCCAGAATTTAGCTCAAGTGTTCTCTTGGCACCCTGCTCTTCCTCCCAGGAATTCACGACTGCGCCAGTTTGCCCATTATGAAGTGCAAGACATTACAGCTAATTTGTGGGTTCTCCTCAGTTCCTTTAAGCACAGTGGCCAATTTGGATTGGGAATGAGTCATTCACGGAGAAAAGGCTTCAGCCTTCAGCCTCGTACCATTTCCCTGAGTTGAAACAGTTCAGAGAGACACTATTTGGCCTGTTGGGGAAGGACTTGTCTGATTCTTGTGGTGGATATAAGAGACACTCGCTGCCCCTTCCGAGTCCTCCAGTGTGTGCACGGAAGGAGAGGCCGCTGACGGACTTTGGGGAATGCAATAAGAGACATTCACGCTGCTTCTTCCTTGTGCAACACGTGTGTGACATGACCCCTTCCCTCTCCTGAATTCTCTGGTATACTCAGAGGACGGAAAGGAGAAGCACTGTGACATATCATTTTGTACCTGGACGTGAAGGAAGGAAGACGCACAGGTCCTTCTTGCAACTTCTGCCTTTCCCAACCCTCAGTGCAAAAAGACAAATTAATCTCTAACCCAGGAGTAGGCAAACTGTGGCCCTCCAGATGTCCATGGACTACAATTCCCATGAGCCCCTGCCAGCATTTGCTGGCAGGGGCTCATGGGAACTGTAGTCCATGGACATCTGGAGGGCCACCGTTTGCCTACTCCTCCTCTAACCCATTTCTTTGCACATGCCGGAGGCTTCAGTGAAGGGATGTGGCTTGTGATAGCTACAAAAAACTGCTGCCCCCCTAAGCCAAGCCTAAATCTCTGGACCTTTCCAGTGGAGAGGGAAAGAACTGTCATTTGAATTTGTGAGTTTATTGTTCAAACTGTGATGGTGCCATCCCAAGAAGTTCAGTTTTGCTGTTTGCAAATTTTGCTTGGAACTCAGCTTCAGTATGTCGTACTTTAAACACACACAGACACAGACACACAAACACAAGAAGGTGCCTTTTACTGAATGAGATCTTTGGTCCCTCCAAGCTCTCCAGGGTCTCAGACTGATGTCTTTCCCATCACCGCCTACCTGAACCTTTTGGTGTGTGTGTTTTCTTCTGAGAAAATGACTAATTTCAGAACTGTGTACAGTTTTCAAGTTTGAAACGCAGCAGATTTTGGTTGTGATAAATCTTTTCCCTTTCCTGCTTCATGTTGCTGTGCCTCTCTAGCAGCTGGGAAAGGGGCTTCACCCACTCTGAGTGAATCAATTAGCTCTCTAATTGATTGCATCTAGTTTTAAACTGCACGGAAAACAGGGTGGCAGGCTCAACTCCCTGGGCAGTTGGGGAACTCTTTGTAACATCTCTCTCCCTCTCCCCCTTCCGTTGTCAATACAGGCTCATCAGTCTAATGGATGTACACATCCACTTCGTGCTGAAGTGACTTCTGACTCACAAAGGCTGATGCTGCAATAAATTCAGTTGGTCTCTGCGGTGGCCCTGGACTCCCGTTTTCTTTTGCCACTGCAGACTAACATGGCTGCACACCTGCTTTCAGCATGTGCCCCTCTCTGTCCTGGTAAACTCACCATGGCAGCCTGGATGGGAGGGGACTCCACCCTTGAGTCTTTTTCTCCCTTCCAGGACCTGCCCTAGGCGGGCTGGGCTGGCTGCTCCCCATTGGCTGACCCACCTGCTCAGATGCATCCTGGGATGGCTGGGATTCCCTTGCCTTCTGAGTGGAGGGGGAGTGACATCACTTATAGAGCATTGCTACTTCCATTTTCTGTCGAAATCCCACACACACAATTTGTGCTGCCATAGCAGCAGGCAAGGGAATCAGAAATGCCCAGTGAAATCCCACACACAGGGCCGGTTTGTCCATGTAGCACATGCTACGGGCCCCACACTTCCAGGGGCCCCACGAGGTTCCTTCCTCTCCATGGATCAAGGCTGGAGTTCTCTCCTCCCCCTTTCCCCCTTTTAAAGACGCTAGGAGTGACACCCCTTTCCACTGTGGGGGATCCTTCTGCCCCCAGTCTGACTGCTTCCACCTCAGTTGTACTCTGTTAGTACCCCATGAATCCTTAGATACACAGACACTTTGTGCTGCCTTAGCAGCAGGCAAGTGAGCCACAGCTGGTCAGGATGCACCCTGAGCAGGCAGACGGATGTGCTGTGGCCAGGATTGCTCCTCACACAGTAGGTGGTAGCATCGGGCCCATTCTGCACATATAGGATAATGCATTTTCAATGTGCTTTGGCAGCTGGATTTTCCTGTGCGGAACAGGAAAATCTACTTCTAAAGTGCATTGAAAGTGCATTATCTATTGTGTGCAGAATTGAAGCTAGTTCCAGGCCACCCCTGTTTTGTTTTGTGATCTTTCAGCTTAATCAGCATCCTACTCTGAATGCCAAGTGAGGCATACTTCCTAGTGGAGATTTTCCATCTAGGATCCATTGCAAGCGACCGCATGGGTTCTCTTAGTTCCTCACAGGAAGTAAGAACAAACAACTTGTTCAGTCTTCCCAAGCAAAACAGCCAACCCCCTCCCCCAGCTACATTTACATGCACTCCCTCACCCAGTTGGTTCAGAGATTTGGACTGGGTTGTTATCGGTATGCTGATGACGCCCAGTTATTTCTGTTGATGGATAGCCATCCGTCTACACCCCCAGATTCTTTGGCCAGGTGCCTGGAGGCCATGCTGGTTTCACTCAAGCAGAGCTGGTTGAAGTTGAAGCCAACTTAGGTGGAGGTCCTGCATCTGGCTTTACATGCCAAGGCTAGCATGATGCAACCCCTGGCTATTGGCAGCATCCTTTTAACACCTCTGACCACCGTCAAGGGTCTGGGTGTGATCCTGGATGCCTCCTTATCCATGGAGACCAGGTCACTGATGTCACTAGCCAGGTTTTTTGCCATCTACGCCAGGCATGACAGATTGTACCCTACCTGTTGACGTGTGACTTAGCCACTGTGATCCATGCAAGGTTCACCTGCAGACTAGATTTTTGTGACTCTCTCTATGCAGGGCTCTCCTTGAAGCTGCTCTAGAAACTCCAGCTGGTCCAGAATGCAGCAGCTTATGAGGACCTCCATGGGGAGCATGTATTACACCTGTGCTCTCCCAGCTGCACTGGCTCCAGACTGGAGACCAAATCAGGGTTAAGGTTTTGACTTTCATGTTCAACGCCCTAAATGGTCTGGGACCCCTGTATCTTCAGGACCACCTCTTCTCCTATGCTATGCAAAGAGCATTCAGATCAAGCAGTCAGAATCTGCTCAGGGTCCCCAGCTCCAAAGAAATGAAACCATCCGCAACCAGGGCCAGGGCATTTACGATTTTTGCTCCAGCCTGAAGAGATCAGTGCCATCTGGGATTTTAAACAATTCCAGAGGTCCTGCAGAATGGAGCTGTTCTTCCAGGCCTATGCTTGAGGCCAGGAAGAACCTGGGCCTCAAGGTTCTTACCTGGGCCTCAAGGTTCTGTTAGGGAGGCTGGCATCCTCATACCTGGGATGCCAGCTTCCCTAACAGAAAAGGTTCAACCCTCATAGGGTTAAATCATAAGAGGAGGTGATATTTAAATTGTATTTATATAATTGTATTTAATAATTGTATTTAAGTCTGTTTTCAAACTCCTTGCACCAACCAGGAAAGGATGCTATATAAATGAAAAGTAAGCTTATTTGTTTGTTTGATCGTTAAGACTCACAAACAGGGGCTGGAAAATTCAAGGTAAAAAAGGAACTGTAGCTCAAGAGAGAGTTCATCCTGAAAAGTTTTCACACTGTACCCTGGGCTGGGCAGTATGTGCATATCCCTACATATACATCTCATTGTGTATGTCTATTGTGCTATATAAAGAACAATCAATAAAGTAGTAACACTTAGCAAGCTATTACCAATGATCCATGCGGTTTTGTAAGCAAGAGGCATTCTCTAAAACCATAACCCAGGAAGAGACACACATCCATGGTCTCCCTGCAGATGGCCATTCCTGTTGACTATGCCTTTAAAAATACTTTCTGTCCCATAACGTGGGAATTGTCCTCACCACATAACATGATTTCATTTCCTGCTCCCTTGGGGTGAAAAAGGAAGAAGGCTATGCAGAATACGGAGCATTATTCCATCATACCAGTCACTAATCCTGCACTCCCCACACTTATGCCTTGAAGAAGAAGAAAAAGTTGGTTCTTATATGCCGCTTTTCTCTACCCGAAGGAGTCTCAAAGCGGCTAACCTTCGCCTTTACTTTCCTCTCCCCACAACAAACACCCTGTGAGGGAGGTAAGGCCGAGAGAGCCCTGAGATTACTGAAGAAGAAGAAGAGTTGGTTCTTATAGGCCGCTTTTCACCCTGTAAAGTGAGGCTGAGAGAGCCCTGAGATTACTGCTCTGTCAGCTTCATCAGGGCTGTGGCTGGTTGCATCTGGGTGAGTGCGGAATCAAACCCAGTTTGCCAGATTAGAAGTCCGCACTCCTAACCACTAAACGAAGCGGGGTCTCATGCCAATCAAAGCTCAGACTATTAGCCAAGTCAACATGCTCCAAAGGGGGCAAAGAGGAGGGATGAACATGAGCCAGAGATGGTTATGGTCTTATCTTGGGACCTGTTTCAAAACCAAAACTTATTCTGGATTGTATGAAATTATGAAATGGGCAACTCTGAGAGAGGCATTTTTCTCTTGCCGTGAAATAAGCATAACCAACCATTTCTACATTTGTCCTGGGAACAGGGATGGGAAGTGTTTCCATCTTGATTTACAGGCAAAAAGCACCTTTCTTCAGGCCTTGAAACTTTAAAATAATTCTGCAGGTAGGAATTTACAGTATTTGCTGGTGTATAAGACTACTTTTCCCCCCTGAAAAACATGCCTCCAAGTGGGGGGGGGGTCGTCCTATACGCCCGGTGCACTTCAGCTGGGATAGACATAGCTGCCCATAGTGGCCCATAGTACTGTAATGTAATGTGACAAACTCTATATTTTGAGTGGAAATGTTGGGGGGTCGTCTTATACGCCCAGTCGTCTTATACGCTGGCAAATACGGTACATGTTTTTCAGCTTCTCTTCCTTGGACTTCCTGTGGTGGAGTTCTGGGCCAGGCTTTTGGGAATCCAGACCGTAGACCTCTTTGCTGAACAGCTAACCTCGCCCTGTGTTTAATGTCACAGTCAATGACCCACCGTGTTTCAGAATGTGAATTTTGTGCCTCTTCATATTCCTTGCTCATGATGGCTCATGGCAAAAGGTCCCTGGCTCAATACCTCCGGTACCAGGGTGGGAAAACACTCCCGCCCGGGACCCACAAAAAGTACTGCACTCCACCGATAGTGGCTCCTTATCTCCCTTATCATATGACTTTTCTACAAGTCCCCCCTTCTTTAATCTTCCTATCCGCTTCATTCTTCTTTCCCCCCCCCTTTCCCCCCCTTTTTCCTTAATTCACTGTCTAGTGAGTTTCTGATTGACTCAAAGACCAATTAAAGTAAAATTTAATGGGAGAATAGATTAACTCCCCGAGGTTTCCCTCCCATCCATCACATTTTTATAGCAGGAGCTATGTGGAGGCTCATAACTTCATGCTGTGAGTGTGATAATAAAGGGGGCACGGAGAGGATTCCAATTTACTGCCGCGCTGATGCGCTCTGGGGATGGGATTTACTGCCCTGTCCCTTCCTCTTTTTATTCAGGGGGAGGTCACCGGATCCGCGGCCGGCGATGGGCCTCTGACGGATGGGGTGTCAGAGAGAGAGATCATGACAAGGGACCGGAGGGGGGGGGGCGCGTTATGTGTAAATGTAATTGTGTCCAGAGTAGGAGGATGCGGAACGTTCACCTTTCGCGCTCGAAGGGCTGCGATTACTGTAGGGCAGAAAGGCGCTTGTTGTGCAAAAATTTAGGAGCTAACGGATGGGTCGGAAGTAATGGGGAGCAATTGGCCTCATCGCAGGCTCCGGGGAGACAAGAGTTTTGGAGAGATTTGCAAAGTGCCTTCAGAAAACCTTTCGTTCTTGGCCCCCGCGTCCCTTTTTGTCACATATATTCAAATGGGTTTGTGTTGTATTCCCCCCCCCCGCCGGGGATTTTTAAAAAGGACTTGTTCTGTGTGGGTGAGAGCAGGAGGGGAGGAAGGGATGCCCATAATGACAGCGGTCCCTTTTTTCGAAAACTGCTGTCCTGAAAGAAAACCTCCACCACAACCAAGCCTACCATTCGTCTCCTGCCTAAGGACGTGTCACATATTTGTGGCTGCAAAAATCTGCCGGGGAAATGCTGGATTCGACTGATAGAGGAATTTCGGTGGTCATGTTCAGAATTGACAAGAATATATGGGATGGCTGTTTGGAGGGGGGGGGGGGGAAGGAGAACTGTTTTCCCTTGCATCAGCAGATACTAAATCCCATCACACTGTGTTGTCAGTTAATGTTTCTCTGGAATCACATATTTGTGAGGGAGTGTGTCTGTGTGTGATGCTGGGCTTTGTGTTTTACTTTCTAAAACGCCACTTGGGGATTGTTACGGGGCTCCCTGTGGCCACTCTTGGGTCTGGCATTCATCTCCATAGGATGGACACAATAGTTGTTGAGGCTGCTGAAGGTGAGAGGGTGAAGTTGGTGTTTCACATGGTATACAACAGCGATCCCCAACCTCGTGCCCGTGGACTCATGGCAACCACCAATGTGTTTTCTGACAACCCAGTTCCTTCTTCGCCATACATCCCTTTGCCAAAGGGCATGGCTGTCCCCCATTTCACTGACTTGGAGGGGGTTCAGAAGAATCCAGGAGGCAACATCCTTTGTTTTCGGGGAGCACAAATTTAGAAACAGCTGCCTCCGTTACAGGAGGATGCTTGGCTTGTAGCCTCCCAGTGTTTTATGATTGGGCCCAGCCTCCATTGTATGATTGGTCCCAAGGCAGCCACTTTGTTGTGGCAGTCATTGAGTGCTCTCGAACTGCAAGGGGCTCCCACAGATGACAGAAAACTGGGCATGGTGGTCTATAGCAGGGGTAGTCAAACTGCGGCCCTCCAGATGTCCATGGACTACAATTCCCAGAATTCTGGGAATTGTAGTCCATGGACATCTGGAGGGCCGCAGTTTGACTACCCCTGGTCTATAGGCTCATTTCTGTTTTATCCTCTGAGATCAGCACTAGCAAAACGGGTCCTGCAGGGTTTTCTTTAACTGTATAGGATCAAAATCCATACCATAATTGACTCATTCAGCTGTAGCCTGAGAGGATGTGCTCAATAAGTGAAGAATTATATGAGCTCTAAAGTTTAACATTTCAGTACCAGAGGGAGACAGAGAACCTGACTTCAACCCCCACTTGGAGTAAAAATACAGAGGTAGACTGGATAATTGATAATTGAATATGCAACCCATAATCTGCTATTTAAGAACTTGCCCTACAAATAGCTTCTGACCAGACCTGGTCACAAACTGCTTACGGACTAGGGATGGGCACAAACCAAACCACAAAGCAAAATCCATAACAAATTTTGCCTTGTTCATGGTTCATAAACTGAAGTTAGTGACGGGTCTACCATCAAGAACTTAGAATCATAGAATCATAGAGTTGGAAGGGGCCATACAGGCCATCAAGTCCAACCCCCTGCTCATCGCAGGATCAGCCCAAAGCATCCTAAAGCATCCAAGAAAAGTGTCTATCCAACCTTTGCTTGAAGTCTGCCAACTTCCATGAACTTGTTAAGCAGTTTATGAAGTATCATGAACAGAACACAAAGCAGAGGTTTAAAAGGACGGTGAGACCCCTTAGACCCCTGTTTTCTGTTCTCTGTGAAAGCTGTAAAACCACTGTATGGCTCATTTCTTTTGGGGGCTTTTTGGGGCAGTCCCTTTAAACTTTAAAGAGACTGCACAAGAAAGCCTGAAACAGCTGAGTAGTGGGGAGCAGCACTCTCTGGTTTTTCAGGCTTTCTGCCTACCCCTTTTACAGGGACTGCAGTCCCGTTCAATGGTGTTTGCAGGACCATGAACAATGAACCGGTTCAGTTCATGAACAAACCTCCCAGTTCTATTTGGTTCAAGGTACACAAACACAAATTGACACAAGCCACATTTTTCTGGTTTGTTCCCATCCCTATTATGGATGACAGCAGAGAATCTCAAAACAGTGCATAATTCAAAACCTAGGAGTGATTCAGAAAATGGGCAAAATCTTGATGTAATGTTTCAAAACACCACAGAACACCAAAACCATGACATAGAGTATGAGTTTGTTTGATTTTTAAGGTCATCCCCAAAAGAACTACTTTTATTGCCTTGCGTCCAATGCCTCTGCTCTGGGTTAGCTCTCTCCATATGCATTTGTTTATTTGTTTATTTGTTATATTTATATACCACCCACCCCAGGGCTCAGGGCGGTTTACAGAAAACAGGAAAAGATACAGATAACATATGGTAACAGGTGATAACAGTAATAACATTATAACAATAATAACTTAACATGATCATAACAATAACATTATAAAATAGAAATTGCAAGAGCCTCAGCACTTATATCCTGCTTTTCACCGAGCTGAGGCTTGGAGCTGCTTAAAACATCCTCCTCCCCTTCTCCATTATCTCACAAAAATAACCCTGTGAGTTAAGCCAGGTTGAGAATTTGTGATGGGCCCAAGGTCCCCCAGTAAGCTTCCATTTGTGCCATCCCAATGTTTATCTAGGTGCTTCAAGGTGTCTAAAACAAGAGGAATGTGTCCCACAGCGTACAACTCCTTCTGAAGCACCCAGAGAGAAGCATATGCAGAGCAAAGGTACATGCCCCCAAGCCATTAGCCATCCATGTAACTATGTCTCACATGCGCACTTCTCCCTACCCTTTCTAAGACTTTGGAATTTTTGACAAAAACTTTGCACGGGTCCTATTTGAAAAATGAGTTTTGCTGGGTTTACATTTACCATTGCACTGTTAGGTTTACATGGAAAACCTGTGGGGATGGTAGTGGCGCAGTGTAGTAAAGCATATGTTTTACATGCATGTTCAGTCCCTGGCATCTCCAGTTGAGTTGGCAGTTAAGTGGAAAACAGGAGTCTCATGCTTTGTGTAGCGGTTAGGAGTGCGGACTTCTAATCTGGCAAGCCGGACTTGATTCCCTGCTCCTCCTTCACATGCAGCCAGCCAGGTGACCTTGGGCTTGCCACAGCACTGATAAAGCTGTTCTGACCGAGCAGGAATATCAGGGCTCTCTCAGCCTCACCTCCCTCACAGGGCATCTGTGGTGGGGAGAGGAAAGGGAAGGCAAATGTAAGCCACTTTGATACTCCTTCGGGTAGAGAAAAGCTGCATCTAAGAACCAGCTCTTCTTCTCCATAAGTGCAAAGTGTATGTTTTATCCCTGAAGAATAATCTAACTGGCTATCTAACCTATGAGCCCTCTTTTTGGCCATTGGCTGAGCTAATGGCTTGAGATCAAGATGGGTAGCTCTGCTAGTCTGTCTGTAGCAGTAGAAAAGAGCAAGGAACCACGAGCATCTTGAAGACTGACAAAACTTTGTGGCAGGGTATAAGCTTTCATGAGTCACTCCTCACTGATTCACAGAAACTCCTACCCTGCCACAAAGTTGGTTAGTCTTTGAGGTGCTGTTCGATTCTTGCTTTTTTTTTTTACTGCTAATGGATTGAGAAAGTAATTATGTTACATCCTTTCCTGTAATAGGTCCATCTAGACCTAGATCAGTGTTTTTCTTGAAACTACAGGATCGGGCTAGCTAGGCTTAGAAGAGTTAACTTTAGGGGGCTTTTCGCACGCCTTCAAAATCGCACAATGGTTGCCAATTGAAAACGCTATTGATTTGCCGTTATGCACAACGTCGTTGACAATCTGCCACACACCTGAAACCAATCCGCAAAAAGCGCTTCGTTGTAGTGCTTTCAGGGGAATCCCCAAAAGTGGATTCACCCTCCGGAAAGCGATACACTCCTGCAACCAATCTACAACACTAGCGAAAAAGACCTGTGCGTTAACATTGTTGCGGTTTCTACAAAGTCCCTCCCCCTGGCTCTCTCCTCTGATCTTCCAGCGAAGCGATCGCCATTTTTTTTTTCTCCGAGCGAGCGGGGATAAACGCACCAGCGAGCCTCTTTCTGTTCAGAGGCTTCCCCGGCTTCAGTCCCTCCCCAGAGTCACTAAGCACAAACAACAGAGAAGCCCGTTTGCTGATGTATTTTCCCTTTATTTTTTACACTATTTTCGGCCGAAAATCGGGCCCTTGAGAGGGGGGGGGGGATTTTTTTTTTCACTCGGAGGGAGCGTGGCAACGATGAAACGACAGCTCAAACACACCAGGCAGCTGGATGGGTCTCTCCGTTGCAACGAATCAACACAGATTCGTTGCAATGGGTGTTTTTTTTTTTTAACTTTCTTAAAGGGAAAGGGGCTGTTTGGGAGCATGCTAACGGCTGCCCATTGGCTGCTTGACGGCCAGGGGCGGGACGAGCTTGGCAATAGCGCTTCCTTTCTAGCGATTTTTGCCGAGACCGGAAGCCTGTGGGAAACTCTACAATACGCAACTGGATTCCACTACAAAGGCAGGTATGCATAACGACGAATTCCACTATTTTAAATGGCGATTTTTCATTAAGCAACCAATTTGCTACAAAGATCCCGGTGCGGAAAGCCCCTAGAACAAAAAAATATGTAGAGCTAAAGGTCTGGAGCTAAAACTTTAAAGTTTAGCTCTCAAGCTATATGATAAATTGCATTTGTTCTCCCTGAAGGAAACCTCCCCTTTTACTTCCCCTCCCCTTTTAATTAACCCCCATTGTTCATAGCAGCTGAGTCACAACAGCCCCCTGGAGAGCCAGTTTGGTGTAGTGGTTAGGAGTGTGGACTTCTAATCTGGCGTGCCGGGTTCGATTCTGCGCTCCCCCACATGCATCCAGCTGGGTGACCTTGGGCTCGCCACGGCACTGATAAAACTGTTCTGACCAAGCAGTGATATCAGGGCTCTCTCAGCCTCACCCACCTCACAGGGTGTCTGTTGTGGGGAGAGGAAAGGGAAGGCGACTGTAAGCCGCTTTGAGCCTCCTTCGGGTAGGGAAAAGCGGCATATAAGAACCAACTCTTCTTCTTCTTCTTCTAATAGCTAAGCCCTATTATTCTAATTGGCTACAGCAGGAAATGGGAGCTGTAGCCACAAGTATATATTTAGGAGTACTTTGCCAGGGAATGTGAGCGAAGCTCTATCAACCAACCCATCATACCTCCAGAGACAGAAGATCTTGGAGACGGTGAGAGGTTAAGCACTTGAGTGAGGCTAAGGTAGATGCTGCTTCGTATTTAATTGAGTGCTGCATAGGCTCAAACAAGGAAGACAGCACATTAAGAGTGGAGTACCAAGTTGGTAATTCAGTAGTAATTTACACCCTCTCTGCTGTAGCACTTAGAATGAATCAGTTCTAGCTAACCACACGTAGGTTTGGAAGCATTGGCTTCAAAATATACTGCGGACTGAATCTGAGAAGCTCCCTTAAAGAGTACAGGCTGGTTTTCAAAATTAAAGATTTAATGCTAAAGTTTAGGGATGGACCCAGCAGTTCCACATGCTAATAGAAGAACCTTCTTCCAGTGAAAGGAGCTTCCCTTTGGTGGGAGAGAGATGATTGCCAGTGGACGGGTCCTTGCGTCTCACCTAGGGCTCTGGTGGAAAGCTCTTTGCCTTTGCTAGAGCCTTCCACCAGAAGAACATTCTGGTTTGCACATAATGAGAAAGCTTGCTAATTAGCATCTCAGAACCTCTTAGATCCAGCCTGCTAGGAATACAGTTTACAACTCTAGGGGAAACTGGATTGCTGTTCCCTGAGGGGTAACTTCTTGACCTTTAATCCTTTCCTTTTGATCACCAACCATTTCTCAATTACTATAATAGCCTTTTCTAATAGCTAACTTTAATTGACTACCACAGGAAATTGGAGAGTTAGCCACAGGTGTATATTTTAGGGGCCTTCTGTCAGAGAGGCCAGTTGGGCAAGCTCTGGTGACAAAAGCATCTTGGCACCAAAGATAAATCTTCTGGGAAGAAATAATTGAGACATGGAAGTTCAAGGCTAGGGTCCTGATGTGGCTTGGGGTACAGGAGGGGCTGTAGGTCAGTGGAAGAGTTTCTGCTTAGCATGCAAAAGGGTTCAATCCCTGGCATCTCTAGTTAAAAGGGCCAGGGGGCTGGTGATCTGGGAGACCTCTAGCTGAGGCCCTGGATAGCTGCTGCTAGTCTGAGTCACACTGAACTAAATGGACTAATGGTCTGATTCAAGAAAAATCAACAGAATGTGTGGATGTTAAGCCAAATCAAGGACTCAGCATGGTTACTGAGTGAAGTTGAGGAAAGTAAAGGTTCCTCTAAAACAGTGGTTCTCAACCTGGGGGTTGGGACCCCTTTGGGGGTCAAACAACCCTTTCACAGGGGTCGCAGCAGGGCAAGCAGCTTGGCTGGGGGGGGGCACCATCCACACAACAGCCTTGCAGGGTAGATCGCGATAGAGTATTCATTCGTCTGTCTGGAGCAGTGGAAAAGAGCGAGATCGGCATGGTGGGACAAGAGGCAGAACTGAACTGAGAAACCCCAGGGGAAAAAAAGCCAATTTATATACAATCATGAACAATGGATCTTCACACCATTGTCAGTTTAATTTCTGTGAAAGAGCACTAGCATTATTGTATGGCTGGGAGTCCCCACAACATGAGGAACTGTAGTAAAGGATTGCGGCATTAGGAAGGTTGAGAACCACTGCTCTAAAAAGAGGAAGCCTTGAGACCAAGAATCCTAGAATCCTAGAGTTGGAAGGGGCCACACAGGCCATCTAGTCCAACCCCCTGCTCAACGCAGGATCAGCCCAAAGCATCCTAAAGCATCCAAGAAAAGTGTGTATCCAGCCTTTGCTTGAAGACTGCCAGTGAGGGGGAGCTCACCACCTCCTTAGGCAGCCTATTCCACTGCTGAACTACTCTGACTGTGAATTTTTTTCCCCTGATATCAAGCCTATATCATTGTACTTGTAGTTTAAACCCATTACTGCGTGTCCTTTCCTCTGTAGCCAATGGGAACAGCATCCTGCCCTCCTCCAAGTGACAACCTTTCAAATACTTAAAGAGGGCTATCATGTCCCCTCTCAACCTCCTTTTCTCCAGGCTGAACATTCCCAAGTCCCTCAACCTATTTTCATAGGGCTTGGTCCCTTGGCCCCAGAAGGGGTACAAGCTCTGGCAAAACTAAGTTGGGATGGCAAGAAAGCAGAGCTGGCCTCTCTGACAGAATGCCCATATGGCTAACTCTCCAGTTAAGATGCAAAGGGACTGTGGCTCAGTAGCAGAACACCTGCTTTGCACGCAGAAGGTCTCCGTTTCAATCCCCAGCATTTCCAGTGAGGAGACGGGTAGAAGGTGCTATAGAAGGGTTAGGCCTCAAGAGATCCCCGTCACTGTGCAAGATGGGATTCTGTTCCAAACCTCCACCTTTATTTCCAATTCACTGAAAGCAAGCATGGTTGGCCAGAAGGATTGACTATGCCAAGACCTCAGAGATGGTTTGATCTCTGTGCTCGCCTTAGTAATCTCTGGAGCCACTGGGCCACTAGTTACTGAACCATTGGTTTGATCCTGCAAGAATGTAAAGGTGTGAAGAGGCGGGAGAAGGAGAAGGAGAAGGAGAAGGAGAAGGAGAAGGAGAAGGAGAAGGAGAAGGAGAAGGAGAGGGAGAGGGAGAGGGAGAGGGAGAGGGAGAGGGAGGAGAAGGAGGAATTCATTAAAAAGTCATCCCTGTCTGAGAGTTTACATTAATTTTGCTCCGTGGGAAAAGGTGGTTTCATGCGCACAGTGTATGCCAATGTGAAAACCTTTAAGTATATCATTTGCACACCTAGAAATTTAACTTATGGGCGAGTTAATGATACCATTGAACGGTCTCAAACTCTGCAGAGGGGGGGGGGAGTCAGTCCCACACTGGAAACACCCGCCGTTCAAAACAATTGCTTCTGCTCGCAAACGTCCAACGCTGCCTCCCAAGGACCCCTGGATTCCCCCACGCACACACGCACGTGCGCACCCTCCCAACTTGAACCAATTTGCCAAATTGATGGCTTCCTTTAAACAAGATTTCAGAAAGGCCTGAGAGCGATGCTTCCTGTGGGACAGATTATCCGGCACCAAGGGGCCAGGGAGAAAATGCATCTTCTGCCTCACCAGTATCTCTCTCAAAACATCGGTGCACCTGAAACACCAGCAGACTGAGCAGTGGGGCCAGAATTTATTTGGAAATAATAGTGACTATTTGTCGCGGCTCCCCCTCGCCCCCTGCTTGAATATCTGGAGTTAATCATTGTTCTGCAAAAGCATGAATAATGCTCCGTGTGTCTCCCCTGCCCTGCGAGGGTCCCGACGGGGGTGCTACTAACCGTGTTTTGTCAGGCGCTATCAGCAGTATTGAGCCGACCTGAGCTATCCGTTATTAATCCTTTTCTCCTGGTGACATGACCGGCAATCGATGGCCTCAACAAGCCATTGAAACTGCAGCAATCAGGCAGGCTGCAGCTAATCCAGTGGGTTATAGACCTGCAGGTGCTTGGCTGGGGGGCAGGGAGGAGGAAGGACTTGAGCTCAATCAGGAACGGGGTTGTTGACTGTAACTCTACTGAGGGGTTCCACAAGGAAGGCCTGACCTCTGTCAAGAAGATCCGGCGGGGGGGGGGGCGGGCTAGCACCCCGAGCCATAACGGAAACAGTAGGCCAGAGGCCTCTTTGATTTACTAGGGAAACGTGGGTTTGTTGCGATGTACACCGTGTGTGTAGAGACAGCCTAAGGGATGCAATTCATTCTCGTACACTCTGTGCTCGAGAATGTATAGTTGTAGCCTCCCTGTGGGCACTTGTCAGAGGAGTCAGCTTGGTGTAGTAGGAGCAAGCTTGGTGTAGTGGTTAGGAGTGTGGACTTCTAATCTGGCGAGCCGGGTTTGATTCTGCGCTCCCCCACATGCATCCAGCTGGGTGACCTTGGGCTTTGCACTGAGAAAGCTGTTCGGACCAGACAGTGATATCAGGGCTCTCTCAGCCTCCCCTCCCTCACAGGGTGTCTGTTGTGGGGAGAGGAAAGGGAAGGCAACTGTAAGCCGCTTTGAGCCTCCTTTGGGTAGAGAAAAGCGGCATATAAGAACCAACTCTTCTTCTCCAGTAATATCAGGGCTCTCTGTCTCACCCACTTCACAGAGTGTTTGTTTTGGGGAAAGGAAAGGGAAGGTGATCATAAACCGCTTTGAGACTCCTTCTGGTAAAGAAAAGCAGCATATAACGACCAACTCTTCTTCTTCAGTGCTACCCTCTCTTGGGCTCCTAGGCAGTTCTTTTTCTGCCAGGTGTAGGGCTTCCTGGTTCCCCCATGGTCACTGGCAGAGGATAGGGGATTAGGGTTGCCAGATCCAGATTGGGGAACTCCAGAAGATTTGGGTCACTGGGATACAGTGTCATAGAGTCCATCCTGCCAAATACCTAGGGGATATCCGCACCCGTTAAACGTAGTGAAATGCTTACCTTACGTAGTCGTTACATTCTGGCCCCTCCATATGATGTCGCCAACACCCAGCATCTGGGTTGTCTACATCCTCCATTTTAAAGCACTAGTTGAGAAATTACATAAAGTGGATTCACCAACCTCATGGGACCTCGTGGGACCTTTAAAGCATGGAGAAAGGGTATTGGCTGCCTGGATTGATTGACAGGCGGAAGAGAGTCACGTATAAAGCGCATTGCTCTCTTCCACCATTTCCAGCAGCAGTTGTGGAGGGTGAGAAGTGTGAAAAGGCGGAAGACACGAGTGAAACAGCAAAAAGGTGAGGAGGGGCTGAGAGGCACGATAAGATTTAGCCCTGCCATTCAGCTGGCATGACTCTATTTTTACCGATGTGCACAAATGCCTCTATTTTCTCCATGGCAACTGATCTCTGTAGTCTGGATAAGAGCTATAATTTCTGGGGATCATCCAAATCCCACCTGGAGGTTGGCATTTATAGCCAGGTCCTCTCTTTTTCAGCAGTCAAACATCTGGTTGAATCCAACTCACTGTTTATTAAGAACCAGGGCCTACCTCTATAGCCCTGACCTGGATAGCCCAGGCTAGCCGGATCTCAGCACTCGGAAGTGAAGCAAGGTTGACCCTGGCTAGTAATTGGAAGAGATACCAGTATTTGGATAGAATACCAGGGGTCGTGACATGGAGGCAGGCAATAGCAAACCACCTTTGACTGTCTCTTGCCTTCTGAAAATCAGGCAGCTTTAACCTTCTTAGGGTCCCTGGCCCCAGAGAGATCAAATTGGCCTCAACCAGAGCCACAGCCCTTTTGGCCATAGCCCCACCTTTGTGCCTGAAGAGATCGGGGCTTTCTAGAAATTCCAGCCAATTCCAGAATTCCTGCAAAATTGAGCTGTTCTCTCAAGCCTATGATTGAGAAGGAGCTTCAAATTGGCTTACAACCACCTTTCCTTGCTCTCCCCATAACAGACACCCTGTGGGGTAGGTGGGGCTGAGAGAGAGCACTGACAGAGCTGCTCTGTGAGAACTGTGACTATCCCAAGTTCACCCAGCTGCAGGGGCAGGGAATCAAACCCAGCTCTCCAGATGAGAACCCATTGCTCTTAACCACCACCTCTAACTGTCCCCCAGAAACGTGTTTCGGCATGTGGGTTGCATTCTACAGATCAGGATAATTTTCTGAGAAAGGAACACCTGTGTGATCATCGAATAATAGAGTTGGAAAGGGACCTCATGGGTCATCTATGAGGTGATACATGAGGCCTTTCTTCCCAATGCCGGGATGAGTTATATCAAATTTGACCCTGGGTCCTAGGGCCAAAATGAATCACAGAATCATAGAGTTGGTAGGGGCCATACAGGCCACCTAGTCCAACCCCCTGCACAACGCAGGATCAGCCCAAAGCATCCTAAAGCATCCAAGAAAAGTGTGTATCCAACCTTTGCTTGAGGACTTCCAGTGAGGGGGAGCTCACCACCTCCTTAGGCAGCCTATTCCACTGCTGAACTACTCTGACTGTGAAATTGTTTTTCCTGATATCTAGCCTATATCGTTGTACTTGTAGTTTAAACCCATTACTGCGCGTCCTTTCTTCTGCAGCCAACGGAAACATAGGCCCAGAAATTCACAGTGAGCGAGTCTTGGTTTTCGGGCATTGCCCATTTCTGTAAAAACTCCAATGCTGCCACTCGGACGGATTTCCAGTGGAGGAGGCAGCGGCTGGTCCGTGCACAGCTGCCGTCTGTCAGGCCCATGGAATGTTTACTAATAAGCCTGGTCATTAGGGCAGGGCGGTGATGAATGGGCCTGAGCCCTCGGTGCCTCGGTCCAGCGTATGCCGAGACAGTCTGTGATCAGCAGCCGTCGGAACAGCTGCCTTGTTAAGGGTTCCTCTCCTTGAAATCAGCCATACATCAGCCCGGCTGATATCCTGGATTATTTAGACTTCTTATGGCTTGATGGATTGGGCCAATCGGTTTGCCTTTCCTCTTCTCGGTGACTTTGCCACAATGTGACCACGTCCCATTCTGGGTGCTTCCGAAATGCAAATGGCTTCTGAAAACGATGGCCTTGAGCATCCTTGCCCAGCAAAATCCACGCGTGCTTTTTTCTCACGTTCCTACCCCAACCTTCCTCAAAGGAGCTTTGAGACCTTGTATCAGGGAGCCTCCTGTTTTATTCTCACAACGGAGAGATGGGCTCTTGTTCAAGTCCTTATTGGTTCATGGCTGAGCGAGGATTCGAACCCATGTCTCCTTGGCCCAAGCCCAGGTTACAGTCTTGTTCATGCTTGCTTGCTACTGACATCCTATGGAAGTTAATGTAGCCTGATTGCAAGTAAAAAGGCCCCGTTAGCAGCTGTGAGACTGGTCCACTTTCACTGCTGCTTCTGCCCATGAAAAAAAATAGGAAAGTTGGAAAAATGAATTTACATGTTTCCTAACTGCGTGGTATAAGCAAATATATTGATGATGATGATGATGATGATGATGATGATGATGATATTTGCTGACTGTCGCTCCCAGTCCATCCGGCTCAAAAAGGATGTGGACAAAATTGAGAGGGTGCAGAGGAGAGCGATGAGAATGATCCAGGGCTTGGGGACCAAGCCCTAAGTCAGTGCTTCTCAACCTGGGGGTCAGGACCCCTTTGGGGGGCAAAGGACCCTTTCACAGGGGTTGTGGCAGGACAAGCAGCTTGGCTGGGGGGGCACCATCTACATAACAGCCTTGCGGGGTAGATCGAGATAGAGCGTTCGTCTGTCTGGAGCAGCAGAAAAGAGCGAGATTGGTATAGTGAGACAAGAGGCAGAACCGAACTGAGAAACCCCAGTGGAGAAATAATTTCTATACAATCCTGAACAATGGATCTTCACGCCATTGTCCAATTTCGGTTTAATTTCTGTGAAAGAACCCTTGCATAATGTTATGGCTGGGGGTCACCACAACAGGAGGAACTGTATTAAAGGGTCGCGGCATTAGGAAGGTTGAGAACCACTGCCCTAAGAGGAAGGGAGAGACTTAGGAATGTTCAGCCTGGAGAAAAAGAGGTTGACATGATGGCTCTCTATAAGAATTTGAAAAGTTGTCACTTGGAGGAGGGCAGGGAGGAGATCCTGTTGGCAGCAGAGGAGAGGACCTGCAGTAATGGCTTCAAGGTATGTGTAGAATGGTACTGGCTAGATATCAGGAAAAAATGTTCTCAGTCTGAGTATTTCAGCAGTGGAATGGGTTGCTTAAGGAGGCATTCGCTGGCAGGGGCTCATGGGAATTGTAGTCCATGGACATCTGGAGGGCCGCAGTTTGACTACCCCTGGTCTAATGTGTGCAGAATGGCACTTGGCCTTGAAACCACAAGCTAATAGCACCTGCCTGGATGTTCAAGGTGGGAATTAGATCTAAAAAGGTTGAAACTAATATATTGCTTCATGCTGGACAAATACATATGCTAGACCAGATGATTATGAAGCTTGAAAATATCTTTAGAGAAATAGTAGAAGCTGCGGAACCTGTTTATGTATCTTCTGTACAGCTTGATGCTGTGCTTTGATTCTTTCTGGTGGTTCCAGTCTTGGAGAATCATAATACATGATTGATTAGATGTTCCCTTTGGTCAAGTGTTCTGACTCACTATGTGAAATCTGCTGTGTCTAAGTGAGAAAGGTGGACTATGAATAAGTAAAATTCTCCTGGCCACAACCCAGCTTGCACTCGAAAGCTCACACCTTGAATAAATCCTTGTAGGTCTTAAAGGTGCTGCTGGACTCTGATTTTGTTCTAGGGGTCATTTTGCCAGTCTGTGGGGAGGGGTTGGGTCGAAGCTCTCCTTTACCTTTAGTAGGTTTAGCTATGCCTTAAACTGTCAGAGCAGCAGCATTAAAATCCCAAACAAAAGGCCATCTCTCGCTCTCCAAGTCTCCTTCTAAGCCCGGTGGGGACTTGAAAAAAAAGGAGAGAGAAAAGAAAGATTCCCCCTTAAAAATCATCTGGGGACCAGGAAACAACTTCAAAGTACCTTATTTCAAGCTGAACGCCATCATAAAAGTAACAGGCTAATGATTTTTTGTTCAGCCTAGATATTAGAGGCCCCGATATTGATTGGTTGGTTTCCCTTGTCGTTCTAACCTCTGATGGAACTGCATTTTTTTGACAGGGAGTGTAATAAAATGTACAGTTTCCAATTTGAGAGCCCTATAAATGTCATCTCGACATGCAGAGTTACAAATTCTTTGTGTGGCGTCAGCAGCAGCACAGGTGGCTTGTCCCAATCTTTTGCAATGTGCCAGGAGTTGCTTGTACAGGTTAGAAAGCTTGGGCAGCACTTGGAGGGGGGAAACTTCAAAATCGATGGAAATCCTTCATCCCAGCCAAGCTGCTTTCTTCTCAAAATATATGACGCTGATTATAAAGCTAGAAAATTACTCCTTCGTTCTGGAGTTTTAGCAGCAGTCAGTTTCTTTTGTAAATTAAAAAAAGAAAAGAAAAAAACAGGTTCCAGGGTTCAAAACTGAAGCCAAAAAAAGTTGACTCTGATCCCACATGTTTTGGCTAACAGTTTTAGTTCAGCAGCTGGTTGTAGTCATCTCACCTTTGCTTATGGGCACTCCTTCTTCCTTAGCGTGGCTTTGTGTAATCCCGGGTTCAATCCTAATGCTCAGGTCAGATCTCTGGATTCAGGGTCAAACAAGAAGATACATAGAGTGGCCAACTCCAGCTCAGGAAATTCCTGAGGATTTGGGGGTGGTGTCTGGGGAAGGTGGAATTTGTGGATGGGAAGGTGTGATAATTTAGTGGCCACCATCCTAAGACGCCGTTTTGTCCAGGGGAACTGGTTTACATTGTCTGGAGGTCATTCATTCATTCATTCATTCATTCATTCATTCATTCATTCATTCATTCAGGGATTTCTGTACCTCTTGGGATGCCATCTCGCGGCGGTTGACATGATTTAAAACATAGCGTGTTACACAATTTAAACACAATAAAGCCAGTGAATAAATCACAATACAGAACAAGTTAAAATGATACAATTTGCAAAATTGCAATTGATCACCATTGCACAAGCCTTTACTGATGGTAATTTATAGCCACACTTTGCCTGCCAGATATTGGGCTAAGGAGGAATCAAGGGGGGAACAGAAGGGCAATGGGGACAGGAGTGAGGCCTGAGATTTCGGATTGCTGTTGTTAACCAGCTGGCCTCAACCATAGGCTCGGTGGAAGAGCTCCATCTTGCAGGCCCTGTGGAACTCAGAGAGCTCCAGCAGGGCCCTGATCTGTTTTGGGAGCTCATTTTGCCAGGTGGGAGCCAGGGCCAAAAAGGCAAAAGACAAATTTCCTTGGGGCCAGGGATCCTCAGATGATTAACGTTGCTCAATTGTAGAGCTATCTGAGGAATGTATTCAGAGAGACGGTCCCTTGGATATGCAGGGCCCAGACAGAATCATAGAATCATAGAGTTGGAAGAGGCCATACAAGCCATCTAGTCCAACCCCCTGCTCAACGCAGCATCAGCCCTAAGCATCCTAAAGCATCCAAGAAAAGTGTGTATCCAACCTTTGCTTGAAGACTGCCAGTGAGGGGGAGCTCACCACCTCCTTAGGCAGCCTATTCCACTGCTGAACTACTCTGACTGTGAAAATTTCTTTCCTGATATCTAGCCTATATCGTTGTACTTGTAGTTTAGACCCATTACTGCACGTCCTTTCCTTGAACTGGACCCAGAATGCAACCAGAAAGCAGTGCCCCTGCCCAATACTGGTCTTAGGTGGGCCATAATTCTGGGAGTTCTCCAGGCCCTACCTGGAGGTTGTCCAAAAGGAGAAAGCCCACTGTGTAGAAACAACACATCTAAGGAGTTTATACAACATGGAAGAAATGTATCCAATATTTTAAAAGCTCAAAAACAACAATGCAATACTTCCAAAGTTTGCAGCGGTAGAAACACCACTGGAAATTCCAAATCCAAACGAGGAACCAGTAAAGCCTGCGTTTTGCTTGTGACCGCTTCCTCAGTGGACCCCAGCCCAAACCTTGATGGCACAAGTGCTTATCTCACAGTCATTCACATGTTATAGGAGTTATTACTCCTCAATAAAACCATGAAGGCATTTGTTAGGTCCTGAATGTTATATAGAGGCCTCTTGGGTTGTCACTACACAGCAGATTTTCTTTACATTTGTGTACCCCATTTTGTATTTTTGGCTCCTACCTTGAGGTTGGCAACTCTAAAGATATGTGTGACATAGATCAGGTTGGGGACTCCCAAGCCAACTTGGAATCAATTTGTGTGTTTGGAGAACTAACTTTCCCAAGGATTTGGGGCCCAATTCACCTTGGAAGCATACTCCTCAGGGGGAGGAAGTACATTAGCCTTTCCAAGAAGCCAACACCTTGGGGACTCCTATTTGCTCCAGTTTGGGGCTCTGTGTGCATTGAGTGCAGTACATGAAGCCCCACAGCAGGGTGAATAGCTCGTCCCCTGCAGAGAGTCATTTCAGCTTGGGAAAACGACATGAGAGGGAAGGCTGAAGCCACTTCTCCCCTGCATTGTGCCCCAGGGCCCATTTGGGTGCTGGAGGGCTTTGGAACTGATTTTTGTCTTTGATCCACAAAGTATGACAGAATGCCTCTTGGCCAAAAGCTACCTCATTTCCTGAAAGGAAACAGGAGAAAAATCCAGGTAGCCTCTATACAGGGTGAGAAAATGCACCCTTCCCAGGGCATCACCTGCAAGCAGGGAGAAACAGCACCCCGACACCCCATTTGTTCCTCCTCCTCGTCATCATTCTGCACAAAAGCACGGATGTAATGGTGTTTGTTCAGGAGAGGGGGATGCTCTGGTTTTTGGAAAAAACTCTATGATTGGAAGCAAATTCTGCCATGAAGTTTTGACCAAAAGCCAGAGCGCCCCCACCTGGTGCCGCCAACATCTCTGATATGCCAAGATAACAATAACAATAACAATAACAATAACAATAACAATAACAATAACAATAACAATATAAAGAACATTCTGCAACAAGTGGAGAGATTCTGGAAGCATATTTGTTTCAGCATGTGCAAAATTATTGTCCCTGATATGGATAGTGCGGGCTTGCCCAATCTCACAAATCTCAGAAGCTAAGCAGGGTCGGTCCTGGTCACTGTTTGGAAGGAAGACCACCCAGGAATACCGAGGTCATGACAAAGAGGCATGCAAGGGCCCAGGGGCTAACCATAGGTCAGCTATACATATATAGTGCATGGGCAGTGATGTATCAAGTGAATTTGGGGGTGAACCCATGCGTATTTAGATGCACCTCATTTCCACATGAAGAACCAAAGAACTAGTATCTCCAGAGGGGATCCAAGCAGTCCATGGGAAAATTGACTCCATTGACCTAGGGCACATTTCCTTCCTGCAAAGAGTTGCCTGAATCCGCCAGGTATCCATGCTTTGCCATGGCAAAGAGCAGCTCCACTAACTCTCCACGAGACGCCCTCATAAAGCGCCTGCCTCTGAGCTTTCCAGCAACCTTTTAATTTATTTTTCAAAACTACCTCAATCACTCAGAGCTCACTGGATTTCCTTTAATGCTAGATCATAGTCTCATAACTGATACTTGGTACTTTTTATGGGTCTCGGAGGTCACCGGCGCTCTTAAACCTAATGTTCTTTTTTGATGAGGTACATTTCAGAGGGTCTCAGCATCTCTCACCTTTGAGCGAAACCTTCCCTCCTCGTCTCCGTGACTCACTTGGCTGGAAATATCATTGGCAGAACTGGCTCAGACACAGCTCCTTTGACGGGAGTGCGTTTTAAAAACAGGAGGGTGGCAAGGACACAGACTTGTGTTCTCTGTGAAGCGTTCAAATCTGGCGAGATTCCGTGGTGTATCTCACTGGCTCTCCCACTTTGCTGAGCTAACGTGTTCTTGTGGCCTTTGAAAGCAGTGTGGGCCTGGATTTCGCAGGAATGCTGTTACTTGGGGGACTGGGGAAGAGGGAAGGTAGATAGTCACCCTCCACAGGTAGAAATCCTTCTTCCCACAGACATGCTGTGCCGGACCAAGTCTCAGAGCCTTGGTTAAGAACGGCGGACTCGAAGCTGGAGAATCGGGCTTGGTTCCACACACTTTCTCCATATGAAGCCTTGGGTCACAGTTCTCTCAGAGCTCTCTCAGTCTCCCCTACCTCACAAGGCTCCTGTGGTGGGGAGAGGAAGGGAAGCCACTTTGAGGCTCCTTATGGGGGAGGGAAGCAGACAAAAGTCTACTTTTCTTCTTGTTGTTGAATGTAGCAGGGCTACTGATAACATCATGTGGGATTGGATCTAAGGTGTGTGTGTGCAGGGGGAGGAGCATTAACCACTCAAAACAGACTAAAACATTTTTTCCTCTCAAAACTTACCCTCTCCCAGGTAAAGGTTTTCCGTTTGCTTACTTCAGCAGTGACAAGAGTCCAGGCCATACTCTTGATCCTGTGGAGAGTTAGGCCTGGCATTTCCATGTGTTGCCTTTTTCCATTCACTGCAGCTGGTTAGGATTGTCAAGAAACTGGTCTGCATTCCCAAGGGACTGTGTGCAAGTAAACTAGACTTTTATTAAAATATTTCTAAAATTTGGGTGGTCCTGTATAATCAGGGCTCATTCTGCACGCATAGGTTAATGCACTTTTAATGTGCTTTGGCAGCTGGATTTTCCTGTGCGGAACAGGAGAATCTACTTCTAAAGTGCATTGAAAGTGCATTATCTATTATGTGTAGAATAGGCCCAGGTGACCATTCAGAGCCAATCAGGTGTCCCTTCTAATGCAAACTTAGACAGCATGCCTTTTCAACTTATCCCCGCTCCGAATCCAAATTTTCAGGTTTTATCCATCAGCACTCTGCTAGGACCCCATATTGGCCTTGGAGAGATGGCCTGGTGCTTGCTTGCTTGCTTGCTTATTTGCTTGCATGTCTGTCTGTCTGTCTGTCTGTTTGATATGCTGCCCTCCCCTGTGTCTGAGGGCAGTTTACATGGAACGGGGGGGGGGGCATGGAACAATACAGCATCTTGGTAACCATGTCAATGAGTAACAGTGATAACAGAGAGAACAGTGTTTAACAACATCAACATATAAACAGTCCCCTGGTTGGTCAGTCTGGGATGTTTGCTTCATGGGGAGGGGTTCTGGGGGCCCAGTAATGTTGTCAGTTTGGGTCGACCTCAACCAAATGCCTGATGGAAGAGCTCCCTTTTGCAGGCTCTGCATAACTGGCCTAGCTAAAGCAGGGCCCTGTTCTCCTCTATGAGCTCGTTCCACCAGGTGGGGTCCAAGACAGAGAAGGCTCTGTCCCTGGCTGAGGTTAGACGAGCTTCCTTGGGGCCAGGGATCACCAGCCAGTTGGAATTGGTAGAGTGGAGGGCTCTTTTGGGGGTAAAGGCAGAGAGGCGGTCTCTCAGGTATGCTGGGCCCACACCACATATGGCCTCGAAGGTGATAACCAAAACCTTAAGTCCGATCTGGAATTTGACTGGTATCCAGTGCAGTTATTGAAGAATGGGCCAAATGTGGGCCCTCCATGGTGCTGCTGTTCTGGACCAGCTGCAGTTTCTGGATCAAGGTTAAGGCTAGGCCTGTGCAGAGCAAGTTGCAGAAGTCCAGTCTAGAGGTGACCGTTGCATGGATCACTGTGGCTAGGTGTTCCGGGGTCAGGTAGGGCACTAGTGGTAGAATGTCAGTTGTGCCACTCTTGTGACCTGAGACTCCATAGAGAGGGAGGCATCAAGGATCACGCCCAGGTTCCTGGCAGAGGGAGCCACTGATAGCTGTACACCGTCCAGGTTGGGCAAACAGGCTTCCTTGTTTGGACCCTTCCTGCCCCACCATAGGACCTCCGTCTTTGAAGGGTTGAGCTTCAGACGACTCTGCTTGAGCTACCTCGTCATTGCTTCCAGGCATCTGGCGAATACTTCTAGGGGCAGACATCCAGCCATTACAGACATCTGGGTACCTCACATACCAGGAAGTAAGTCTTAAAGAAAATGGGAAACTTTCAGGATAGTCTGCCTAACAGGTGTGGTGTGGTATGACATGGGAAAGCTAAGCAGGATTGGAACTTGGATGAGAGACCACCAAGGAAGGCTCTGCAGAGGAAGGCCATGGCGACCCATCTCAGCTCCTCACTTGCCTTAAAAGCTCTTCGCTGGGGTTACCGTACGTTCCTTGTGCCTACATGCTGAATAAGGATTTATTTTCGTGTTGAATCTGTTGAATAAAATCTCACTTTGGACAGGTTTTTTCTTTTCTTTTTTGCAACTTGGTGGTGGAAAGTGATGCCAAGTCGTCAGTGACCCCCTGGCGTTTTTGAGACGAGACACTTAGAGATGGTTTGTCATGGATCCTGGTATCCCTTCCAAACCAGCTTGAAGTAGTGGTTAGGAGTGCGGACTTCTAATCTGGCGAGCTGGGCTTGATTTTCTGCTCCTCCTTCACATGCAGCCATCTGGGTGACCTTGGGCTTGCCACGGCCCTGATAAAGCTGTTCTGACCGAGCAGGAATATCAGGGCTCTCTCAGACCGTTTATGCACTGGAGGTTTCATGCTGGGCTGCAGGCTGGAATTTTAGTTGTGACAGGTTGCCCCACCTCTTCCTGCACCCACATGGGGGAGCATTTGGCCTGGTGCATGTCATCTGCCCCTGATTTGTGCTCCTGCACAGGAGCTGGGGCAGTGAAGTTCCCAGTGCATAAACGGTCTCAGTCTCACCTCCCTCACAGGGTGTCTGTTGTGGGGAGAGGAATGGGAAGCCCCTTTGAGACAGCTCCAGGTACAGAAACGTGGCATAAAAGAACCAACTCTTCTTCTTCTTCAGTAATCTCAGAGCTCTCTCAGCCTCACTCACCCCACAGAGTATCTGTTGTGGGGAGAGGAAAGGGAAGGCGAATGTAAGCCTCTTTGAGACTCCTTCGGGTAGGGAAAAGCGGCATTTAAGAACCAACTTTCTTCTGCTTCAAACTGACCTTTCAATCTCACTATTTCTTGAAAGCTCAAATAAAATGGCAGCCTGTGAATGCCGATGCTCTTTGGAGGGGAGAGCAGATTAATCAGATCAGCCACATACTATTGTCTTCAATCTAATAATAAACCACTGGTCTAGAACAGTGTCTTGGATTTATCGTGTTATCAGGTGTTTAACAGGTAATAGGAAAAGCTGGCTGGTTTTGTACCCAATATTCTTTACACAGGCCTGTCACTTACTTAATATTTTGAGAGGTAGGATTCAAGTGGGGAAAGGGGCGGGGGCAGATCAATATTTTTATTACCTTTTGCTGATAATTTTTTTTCCTGTTTAATCAGAGATTTTCCTCTGTATTTCCCTCTCTGCCCCTCCCCATCCCTTTCAGAAGGTTTGGATAAATAGGTATTGTGAAGAGAGCTGAATTCAGCAGTTTCTGAAAACTCTACAAGAATAGAGGGTGGGACAAGAGAGAAGAGTCATTGCATTGAAACATATAAAAGTTTTCTTTGACCTTTTCTGCACAGGGAATTAGGCCCAAGGTATGATGTTGGCGCCAGCCTGAACCTATCCTGATTCAGGCCCTCTGTTGCCCTGTGGCAAGAGAATGTGGGACCTCCATGGGCCCTCCTTCCCTTATCTGCCCCAGGTGCTAAAGGGGCCAGTGCTGGGGCAGGCCCATGTGGCAGGGAAGAGAAGGGATACAAAATGTCCCAGGTGGCTCTGTGGTGCTGTGCAGCATCACCTGGGGCATTTTTTGTTGTTTAGGGACATGGTATTGATATCATTTGACAATCCATACCTGAAGAACGGTTGTTCTCAACCAATGGTGGGACATAGAATTAGTCTAAGGCCCATTCTGCACACATAGGATAATGCACTTTCAATGTGCTTTGGCAGCTGGATTTTCCTGTGTGGAACTGGGAAATCTGCTTCTAAGGTGCATTGAAAGTGCATTATCTATTGTGTGCAGACTAGTCACAGGTTTTCCCAGAGGGCAACAGCTTGTAGAGGGGGCATGGCATAAGGAGAAATGTTTAAGAATCCCCTCTCCTCCTGTGCCTGTCTTCTCCCTTTAAATTGCAGCTATATAAAACAAACCTTTTGTAAAAAGACTAATGCATAAGCTGTAATCTAGTGGCAAGGGGAAGACACTCTGTGCATGCATAGAGGCACTCACACGTTTATTAATACTTGTTCCACAACTGAATTGGCAAGAAGATTCTGCAATTGAGCCCTGAACCCAAATTCCCACCACAGGGGGTAGGAATTTTTAGATTTTTCCATAGACCAGCCCTGTTAATTGGTTTGTTCACTTTGGAAATAACAAGATGTAGTTACTAAAGAAAAGGTCATTTTAACTGGAAGAAAAGGAACCTCAAAACTTCACAAATGCTTAGGACCACTTGGCTTACTCTGACTCTTTACTTTGATTAAAATTAATATTGTTAATATAAGGATTACTCTGTTGTTTTTTAATTTGCTCTAAAATGTAGGGTAGGCAGCTTACAAGGGTCTGTAAGGGTCTGTCATGATAGCTCTTTAAGTATTTGAAAGGTTGTCACTTGGAGGAGGGCAGGATGCTGTTTCTGTTGGCTGCAGAAGAGGGGACACGCAGTAATGGGTTTAAACATCAAGTACAACGATATAGGCTAGATATCAGGAAAAAATTTTACACAGTCAGAGTAGTTCAGCAGTGGAACAGGCTGCCTAAGGAGGTGGTGAGCTCCCCCTCACTGGCAGTCTTCAAGCAAAGGTTGGATACACACTTTTCTTGGATGCTTTAGGATGCTTAGGGCTGATCCTGCGTTGAGCAGGGGGTTGGGCTAGATGGCCTGTATGGCACCTTCCAACTCTATGATTCTATGATTCTATGATTCTATGATTCTTTGTATGTGCTCAAAGATCCCAGGCTCCTCTACTTTAGGGTTGCCAGATCCTTGGTGGCCATTGGCAGGGGAGTCTGGTTGCCAGGTCCAGGTTAGGGAACTCCTGGAGATTTGGGAATGGAGCTTGGGGAGGATAGGGGGCTCAGAGGTGTACAACGCTGTAGAGTCCACTCTCCAAAGTGTCTGTTTTCTACAAGGAAACTGATATCTGTAGTCTGAAGGTGTAGTGTAATTTCTGGAGATCCCTAGGTCCCACCTGGAGGTTGGCATCCTTACTCTTCATGCACAGATGAGTAACGGTGACCCATGCAATTTGTACACAAAGTCTCTTGATTTGAAAAAGCTTGCTGTCAATACAAAGAGTTTGATCTATGCATGGACCTCCTGCCTGCTGCACTCCAGATCTTAGGAGGGAAATAGCTGCGCTCATTTAAAAATGTAAGATCCCATTCAGGTATTGCAGAGAACACAGGTGGAATCTGGGCCCTCTGGGGTCCCCTCCCTGTATAACACACAGGTGCAAGTCAAAGAAACATGGCTGGCCTCAAGCATCATCCGACCCATCTCCTGCGCAGCACGAGAAATTCACAACTAGCTCCCTCTCCAGCGCCCACAGTGACCCCTGCTCCATGCCCAGAGAAATAAATAAAGTCAACACAAAGAAATGTCAAATATCAAAATAATTATACAAATAGAAGAGGTATACAGATAATCTTACAATTAGAAAAGGTATACAAAAGGTGCACAATTAACAATCTTCTATATACTTTATACAAACTCTATGATAATGTGTAATACAAGTGAACAGTAATTCCCACTTTGTGGATACTCCCAAGGTCAGGGTCCCTGGACCAATCTGTCCAGGAGGAGAAGGAGTCCAGGAGGAGGAGGAGGAGGAGGAAGAAGAAGAGGAGTTGGTTCTTATAAGCCGCTTTTCTCTACCCGAAGGAATCTCAAAGTGCCTTACAGTCGCCTTCCCTTTCCTCTCCCCACAACAGGCACCCTGTGAGGTAGGTGAGGCTGAGAGAGCCCTGAGATTTCTGAAGAAGAAGAAGAAGAGTTGGTTCTTATATGCCACTTTTCTCTATCCAAAGGAGTCTCAAAGTGGCTTCCAATCACATTCCCTTCCTCTCCCCACAACAGACACTCTGTGAGGTACATGAGGCTGAGAGAGCCCTGATACTCCTTCCTGACCCTCAAATCACGGATTCCCTTCAGAGCTTGTGGAGGTGATGTCTTCTTCAGTACAGGACCTTGGTGCACGTACAGGACCTTGGTGGAGAAGGGGCATCCACCTTCCCTTTCTGTGCCATCTGCTAACCTGAAACAGCCTAGCCCCCTGGGGAACCCCCATGTCTCCCCCTTAGGAGCTGGGGACAAGTATGCCATACATTCTTGCTGATGCCCTTGAAACATGAAACTGCTTTATCAGTTCCTTGGCCCATCAGTGTCAGCGCTGCCCCATCAAACTGTCTTGGGGCTGTCTTGAATCATGGAATCATGGAATCATGGAATCATAGAGTTGTAAGGGGCCATACAGGCCATCTAGTCCAACCCCCTGCTCAATGCATAGAATCATGGAATCATAGAGTTGTAAGGGGCCATACAGGCCATCTAGTCCAACCCCCTGCTCAACGCAGGATCAGCCCAAAGCATCCTAAAGCATCCAAGAAAAGTGTGTATCCAACCTTTGCTTGAAGACTGCCAGTGAGGGGGAGCTCACCACCTCCTTAGGCAGCCTATTCCACTGCTGAACTACTCTGACTGTGAAAAATTTCTTCCTGATATCTAGCCTATATCGTTGTACTTGTAGTTTTAACCCCATTACTGCGTGTCCTGTCCTCTGCAGCCAACAGAAACAGCATCTTAAGCTGAGGTCTTGCAAATCAACTACGCCATGATTTTTTTTTTTTAAGGAAGGGGAGATGCCGGGAATTGAACTTGGGACTTCCTGCACGCCAAGCACATGTTTTACCTTCAGCCATGGTAGCTCTTGTTTAATAAGCCTTTGCCTTTGGAAAGCGTGTAGGGACAGCACTTACAGGACAGGGGAACGGCATCGGAAAGAGTTGAGTCCCGCTATTCATTTTGGAGATATCTTTTTTTCTGTTGCCATTTGTCTCGCAGAAGATTCCTCTGTAACTTGAGGTCCAGATTTTCTTACACCAGCAGGAATTGATCTAATAAAAGATATTGCTTTAGATATTTCGGTCCCCTCAGGAGTTAACCGGGTGTAGAGGAATGAGAAATGGGGGCGCTCCGTTTTTTTTTGGATATCCTAATCTTACAGTGCTTCCCTGTGGCTATGCCCAGGAACTGCAGCATTCGTTTTGCACGCTTTGAAACCCTCTGAGGTGTCTTTTATCTTAAAGCAAAAATTCCCCCTTCTTCCCTGCCAGTGAAGCAGGCTGCTTTACTGGAGACCAAAGAAGGTGTCCCCTGCGCTTTAACTGGCCCAGGGAAAGAGGCAAGAGGCTCTTACTGGAGAGGCAAACCTTAAAGCTCTGGACCTGGGCCCATTCATACATGAGGAGTCCGTGTGACTGACCAAGAGGACTTCTTCCCCAGGCGGTTACAGGCCCAGTTCAGGATGACCCAGTGATCAGGGAAAGAAGGCTTAAACCTAACCTCCTCCCCACCCTCCAGTATACACCGTTTTCCTAACCTGAAACAGCCCTGGGGAGCCCTTATCAGCCCTATTAGGGCAACAATCCAACATAAGCCTGTGTATACTTAGGGGTTAAGTTCTGAGCATGGGATTCCAGACGTGTGTCTGATTGGCTGGATCTTATGGTGGGCATATGGGAGACATAAAGACTTTATCGGTAAGAAGTGGAGCATTATATGGTTCTATGATGGTTTTAATTGGGATTTTATGGTGTGATGCGTGGAAACATGTTGGGAACTGGCCCAAGCCTGCTTGCGGGGAGGGGCGGTCTAGAAGACTAATAAATAATAATAACAATAATATAACCTGTGAACTGACCCTCAGATTGCAAGGAGGGTCCACGAGACTGGATCCAAAATTTCCCTCCTTTTAGCAAACCATCACATCGGACGGGTTGTCTGGGGTTTGACATGAGAGTTTTCTATGTGTAGAAACGTCCCATCATGGGACCCCACCCCCACCCCCATTCACCTGAAGTGGAATAGTCCAGATAACACAGGTTTACATTCTCAGCAAGAGCTAGGTCAGAGCACCGGAATGAGAGAGAGATTTCACCCTTATCCATCCAGGCACTGACCTTTCGCTAGTCTCCTTATAAGTCAGTCAGGTTTCTGCCCGCAAGCCCTTCCTAGTAGCCGTAAATATGCCAAAGAAGCCAATGGAAGTATTTGATTTTCTACAGATGTGTTTTTAAAGACTTAAAACGCAGCTTCAGTGTCAGGATGGGAAGACGTACAAGATTTATGGTGTCCTGGTCCTCTCCCCCTCCCCCTGCCTTGCTCTAATTGAATTCAAGTACATTTTCTGGACCTGAGAAAGCAAGAAAATAAATGTGGCCTTTCGTCACCTGCCCCTAGGATTAGCATTTGGGGAGCTTCCTTCACCTGAAGAATTCACCTGTAGCCCGCTCACTCTAAAGCGGTCCACGTTTGAGTAATATTTGGGGCCTCGTGAGCGGTATCTTCAACTTAAATTGCGCTATCAGTTCCTGTTGTTTAAAAAAAATTAATACAAAAGTAATCTGGGAATAAAATCCAGGTGGAAATCTCATACAGCTTCACTGCCTGAGAATCATGCTTATTAAAATCTAACCCCAAATCCTTCTTTGAAGAGATGGAGGACTGTAATCTCAGAGGCTGCATTGTACTGCATTGCAATCTCCGGAATCTTCCCCTTCTTCGGTTAAAGTAGAGTATTGCCATTCACATGTTCCGTTCCTCCTGGAAAGCTACTCGCCGGATAAGGCCAACCAAGGGAAACCTGCCTTCCTCCCTACTCATGGCAGCAATTCAAACATGATAGGAGTGATATTGAGCAGGGGGTTGGACTAGATGGCCTGTATGGCCCCTTCCAACTCTGTGATTCTGTGATTCTGTGATTCTGTGATTCTGTGATTCTGTGATTCTAGCCCTCCGATCCCCAATATTAGAGCCCACCAATATGTTTCCAGGGGCCCACTTCCTTCTTTCCTAAAACACCAATTCCCCAAAGCAGAGAGCCAGTCCTGACTTCCGTCCCCCTCAGTGAAACAGAATGTTCTTCAGGAAAGCTCAAGAGGAATCCAGGAATGGTTTAAGGATTTGTGGGGCTCAAGCAGAGCACAGTTGCAGCAGGAGCAGCCAGACTGGGGGAGGAGGGCCCCCCACAGTGGAAAGAGGTGGAAAGAGGTGATCCATGGGGAGAAAGCACCATGTGGGGTCCGGGAAGTGTGGGGCCCAGAGCACATGCTACATGGATAAACCGGCCCTGTCTGTATCACTTTTGTGACTGCTGGGAGCAGTCATCTGTCGACACCCCAAGAGGGCATGTGGCTTGGAATCTCCCAGTACTTTGTGATTGACCCCAGCTCCCATGTCAGCCATTTTGCAGTTGGCTGAGCTCTCCCGCAGTGACAGCCATTTTGTAATACCCGCTACCTGCTCTCAGAAGTCCAGATGTGTCCAGAGGTTCTATAAGGTCAGGGATCCCTCATCTAGTCAGTCTCAGGAATTGATTTCCTACTGAAAATGACCAATAAGGAAGGAAACACTAAATCAATTACAGGTTCCTACTTTCCTAACTCTTTAGTTAATCATTTCCTCATCTCTGTCATCCCACTCTTTGTGACCAAGGAAATACTTTTGAATGTGAAGAAATTAAAATTGGAGGAGAGGGGGGATGGTTCTTCCAAGCCTGTATATAATATTTCATGTATTTTGTGTCAATTGTAATAGGGTTTTAATGGGGGTTATAATTGGACATTTGTAACCCACCACAAGCCAGTTCAGGAGTGGTGGATAATAATAATAATAATAATAATAATAATAATAATAATAATAATAATAATAATAATAATAAATGGAATCCCCCCAAAAGGGCATTTCAGATTGAATGCGTGTTCATGGATAACAGCAAAATGGCAGGAAAGTTGAAATCCAGTTATAAATCAGCTTTCCTTCATGGCCACAAATTAGTTGCAAAACCTGACCCGAGCTTGTTCAAAACTATCTTTCTGTCTCTCATGCATGGACAGCAACAGTAGGAGAGAGGCTCTTAAGTGCTGAACGCAGCATGTCTGGTCTTAATCTTGCCAAATCTCCAAAGGAAGAGCATTTCACATTATTGTGAAGTCATCAATTCTACGGTAATTTCTTCAGCACAGACTGCGCAGTAGATGTTGGGCAAAACACAAAACACCAGCCCCATCTAGAACATACAATCTAACCTTTTTAAAAGATTGGGGGAAAAGCAGGGACATATAGCACCTCGTTGCCACCCATCTCTCTTTGTAAGGTGACTGGCCTCTGATTTTCTCCTAGGCGACGTGGGCTCAGATCTTGGTAGATAGCCACTGGCCCAGAGCAGAGTGGAGTATCTGGAGTGTACACTATTCTCTCTACTGTGCTGGTGGAACTGAGATCAACAAGTAAGGGATAAAAAACTAAATAAATTACAGGATCCTACTTCTCTGTTTAGTTAACCATTTCCTAATCTCTATCCATCCCACTCTTTATGACCAAGGAAATACTTTTGCATATAAAGGAGAAGTTAAAAATTGGTGGCAGTGGAGGATTGCACATAAAAGCAGAATTATACTGTGAATTAACCTTGGTTTGTCTGAAGAAATATCTTCCTTTGTCTGAAGAATTACCTGAAAAAGTATCTGAAGATTTGTTCATGTGCACAAAAGCCTTTGCCCAGAATTAAACTTTGTTGGTCTTAAAAGTGCCACCGGACACAAACTTCCTTAGCAAGTTAATCATGTTTGGCGCTCACTTCTTACAATCATGGAGCTGTAGGAGCCATTTTTTTAAAAAAAGACAGCTTTGCGTGCCATTCTGGAGTCTGTAAGTTTGCTGACTCTTAGACATTTGTGTGAAGCCTTTTATCGGACTGCTGGGCGAAGTCAATATCTTGGCTTCTTTGCTGATATACAGCCGTCTTGCATATAACGGGCGTGCTCAAGCCAGCTCTGCATCCGAAGAGTTTCTTTCAGTTTGTTGAATGCATTGCTTGGCTTAGTTCTTGTATCGTGGGGTTATCGTCCATGATATATCACTCCAGCATTGTGGCAAGAGCTCTCTGGGCAACATCTGTTGGACAAGAATACAGCCTCCATCCAACCTGACCCTGCACCATCATCTTGCTTTGGCATGTGCATGGAGGTCAGCCTTAGGGGCAAGAGAGCCTTTTAAATCCTGTCAAATGTCCAGGATTTCTAGTCCAATCAGGACTCAGAAGCAGTTTACCTTGCTTGGTACAGGTCAATCCACTCTAGATTTGCACAGGAACCAGCTAGCTTCTCCACTGTTCTCATTGCTGCCCTACATTCCTGAAGATTTTATTGGTGTTGGAAAACCATTGTTTGGATAGGCAGCTGCTTTCTTGCCTGAATGGTTAGCGCCATGTCATTAGAACAGGCCTCCTACCAGCCCTTCTTCAAAGATGTTTTCTTGCCAAATGCTGGTGTGGTTGTCAAATGTACTCTCCCCAGTTTTAAGATTTAGCATTTCCTTGCAGACCTTCTTTGGTAGGTTCTGCTTGGTCTTCTCTTGGTTTCTTTATTCAGCTGTCAAGGCAAAGCATTGTTGCATGGCAGACCTTCCGCTTCAGACCACTCCAGTTTCTGAGTTCACACTGTGGTTAGCAGCAGGTGTGCCATATACTGGTCACCTCTCCTGCTAATGGTAAGGTGAATATCCCCTTAAAACTTTGCCCTCAAATAATCTCGGGAGCCAAATGGAAGAACGTAGTTGTGACCTGCACGGAGAAAGACCCAATCAGGAGCAGGTATGTGGTGCTTTTCTTTTTGAAAAGAGGACTAGAAGCTTAAGGAAGAAGAGTTGGTTTCTATACCCTGCTTTTATTTACCATATAAGGAGTCTCAAAGCAGATTACAATCGCCTTCCCTTCCTCTCCCCACAACAGACCTGCTTGCCTGCTGCCATCACCCTCAGGGCATCTTCCCTCAGACCCATACTCTTCTTCCTGCCTCAAGAGGCCCCATCTACTGCTGTTCATCCTGTCCCTTACTTTTTTTCAGATTTGCAAGCCAGTGATCATTTACAAAGAAAATAGTCTGTTAGATTTCTATTCTGGTCCACCTGATACGTTTATCAACCTGAAGAAATTTGCTGCAGGCATGTTCACTATCTTTGACACCACATACATCTGGGAACAAACCTTTTCCAAGATGGAAACTGTGAAATCGAAGTGTAGGTCAAAGCTTACAGATGAATATTTACGTGATGTTTTAAGAGTGTCTGTCACAAACCTTGACTTGGACATCAATGCCTTGGCTAACAGAAAACAGCCAACCTGGAAGGGAAGGCAATTGTCAGCCACTTTGTGACACCTTTGGGCAAAGAAAAGCAGGGTATAAATACCAACTCTGCTTCTTCTACTACTTGTATGCTGTGTGAAACAGTGACATGGCAAAGATCCATTCAGCAGGCACCATGATGCCTGATAGGGAAGAGACGTGCCTTTTACGCAGCTACAAAAAGGCTGAGAAGCCCTGCCAGGAAAGAGACAAGGGGTGACAGCCGTAGGCATCCCGGGCTCCAGCGCAGCTGTGCTGAAACAGTTAAATGTTCAGCAAGCCCTTGTGCAAAAATGAAAGAACTTGTGTGCATGCCTCCCCCACCCGGCCACCTTTGGGGTGAAGGCAGAAAGTTGAAGAGTCCAAGACTGTCAATCCCTTCTCTCAGCTTGCGAGGCTAAATGGAAATATTTGGATAAGCCAGGATATAGGGACCATCTTTTATTTACAGAGTTGGGGACTTGCCGGCCTTCACATCAAAAGAGCCCCTGCGCTTCACTCAGCGCTGCCCACCTCGGCTCCGCTGAAGGCATTATTTGATGTTCCACTTGGCCTTGTTTACGTTAATTAAGGTGCTCCCATCCATCATCCGTGACTTTTCTGCATCTCCCCCCCCCCCGGAAGAGGTGGGCACGCTTTTAGGCAAAAGCAGAGGGGGGGGGGCTGTGTGGGAAAGTTGCCAAGGTGCACACCTCATGCAGGTGTTGGCTTGCCCCTCCTTGAACCCCCTCGGCCTGTTTTGGTTGTCATTGTTGCTTTTTCAGCAGAGTCATGTGAGCAGGTGGTGCGTTTAATCCTTCAAAGGCCTAGTGACAAATCTGATCCTTCTCTCTCGCTCTCTTATCAGGGAAAATGTTGCATTGTTATTATTGTATTATTATAAACGGAGTGATTTGTACTGTTCCTGTTTTGTGTTGAGGGCGGTATATAAATGTAATAAATAAATAATAAATACATTAATTAAAAGTACAAAAGGGAGCTCCCATGCAGCTACGTTGTTGGGTAACATTTATATAGAACAGGAAGGGCCAGAGATTTTGGTCAGAGAGCCAGTCTGAGATAACCTTTTGCAGGCTCCCTCATGGCTGAGGTTGGGGTTGGCCCCATTTTCCTGGCCTACACTCTAGGAGGACAGACTCTATGGTGCGTATACAAGGTTCAGTCCACACAGCACTTCAGGCCCTTGTGTTTTCTTCCAGGCAAGTTCTTGCAGGCATGGAGCTGACCTGGGCACTGGATGCTTGGTTTTAAAATCGCCTCCCATGCCAAATTAAAAGGGGCTGCAGGCATGGAGTGGCCCCCAGGCCATAATTTGGGTGCCACTAATCACCCTGCCAACCAAAGTGCATCTAGTCAAGGCGATGGTCTTCCCAGTTGCAATGTATGGCTGTGACCATTAAGAAGGACGAGCGTCAAAGAATTGAGGCTTTTGAACTCTGGTGCTGGAGAAGACTCTTGCGAGTCCCTTGGACTGCAAGGCGAACAAACTGGTCAGTCCTAGAGGAGATTAGCCCTGACCCCTCCTTAGAAAGCCAGATCCTGAAGATGAAACTCAAATACTTTGGCCACCTCATGAGAAGGAAGGACTCCCTGGAGAAGAGCCTAATGCTGGGAGCGATCGAGGGCAAAAGAAGAAGGGGACGACAGAGATTGAGGTGGCTGGATGGAGTCACTGAAGCAGTTGGTGCAAACTTAAATGGACTTCGGGGAATGGTAGAGGACAGGGAGGCCTGGAGGATCATTGTCCATGGGGTCGCGATGGGTCGGACACGACTTTGCAACAACAACAACAATACCTGCCTGCAGACAGATTTCAAATGCATGTGTAATCTTGGTCATCTTTACCACAGCCCTGTGCCGTAGGCCATTATTAGTAATCGTAATTGCTCCTGAGGAGCTGGTGTCTAGCCACTTGCCAAAATGCATGGCAGAAATTTTGGAGCAAGAGACTACAGGGTTGCCAACTTCTCTTCCTCTGGAGATAACGACCACTTTGGAAGGAGGAAACAATGGTATTATCCACTGCTGAGGCCCATCCCATCCCTAGCTCTGCCCCCCCCCCAAAAAAAAACTTCTGGTATTCCCAACCCAGAACTGGCAATCTTAGAAAACTTGCTTGTCCGAAGCCCAATCACCTGCTTTCCTTTCCTTCCCTAAAACATTTCTTTTCTGTTTTATTATCTTGTCAGACAAGGTGACTCGCTATGCAGTAACCAGGTTGCAAGGACACAAATGATAACAGTCCAAATCAGGAAAATTAAAATACAGGTCAAAATTCACAAGTTCCACATTTAAATACACTCCAGATTTAAAACACACACATAAAAACCCAATTGACAAACAGGTTTAGATTGAGTGCAGCCAAACATGCAGAAGAAATGTAAAAGGTAAAGGTAAAGATATCCCCTGTGCAAGCACCGAGTCATGTCTGACCCTTGGGGTGACGCCCTCCAGCGTTTTCATGGCAGACTCAATACGGGGTGGTTTGCCAGTGCCTTCCCCAGTCATTACCGTTTACCCCCCAGCAAGCTGGGTACTCATTTTACCGACTTCGGAAGGATGGAAGGCTGAGTCAACCTTGAGCCAGCTGCTGGGATTGAACTCCCGGCCTCACGGGCAGAGCTTTCAGACTGCATGTCTGCTGCCTTACCACTCTGCGCCACAAGAGGCTCTTGTGAAGAAATGTACTCTCCACCCAAAACTGTCTGGAATATCAGTAGTTCCTGTGCTCCTTACACAAAACCTGTAATCCCCAGTAGGGGAGCCAGTTCCCCTGAACTGGCTCACATTATTTTATTTTATTTTATTTTATTTTATTTTATTTTTTATTTTTTATTTTTTATTTTTTATTTTTTATTTTTTATTTTTTATTTTTTATTTTATTTTATTTTATTTTATTTTATTTTTACATACCACCCTCCCAGAAGACTCAGGGCGGTTCACATAAAACAGAAACAATACAGATAGCTCAGTTTACTTAACAATAATAAAGTGATAACAACAAGCAACATGGAACAGTAGAAAAATATGGAGAACATGAAATTAACACATACTGATAGCCCGGTGGGTTGGGCGGAATTGTGGTGGGTGCCCTAGGAGGGAGGCTCAAGGGGAGGGCCGGTGGGAAGTGGTGATTCAGGTCGACCTCAACCAAATGCCTGGCAGAGGAGCTCCCTTCTGCAGGCCCTGCGGAACTGTTCCTTATACATCTGACTGCAAACTGATTTTAAACATTGCTGGGGACTTGGGGTGGGACCCAATTGGTTTTGGAGTGTGATTCGCCAGGAGGAGGGACTTTCGCCTTCCCCTCAACCCTGTTTTCTGTAGCAAATAAAAATGGGTGTGAATTCCAGTTGTTTGCCCCACTGCTTGGGCCTCTCAGTCGAGGCTCATCTTGAGCTTCTCACTTGTGTGAAAGCATGGTGTGTTGAACTTTTGTTGTGCCTGATGTAAAATCCAAAGCGGCTTTCAAACAGTGCTCAATTTCTCTGAGGCCCAGGCCTGCCTGCCAAGTAATTTCAGAGAGTAGCCGTGTTGGCCTGTCGGAGTACACTTACTGGAGTCCAGTAGCATCTTTGAGACCAACAAAAGTTTCAAGGTAGAAGCTCTTGAGAGGCAAAGCTCCCTTCATCAGACATCAGCAGAGTAGAAATTGAGTCCTTTTACCTGAGGTAGGGAGGGCTAGCCTCAAGTGTTTCCTCTCTGCTCCAGTTAAGCTGATTGCAATCTGCATGGTCCCTCCACACCCTTTACAATCATTCTTCTCAGCCCCATCTCACCTTCTGGTTGGGATCAAATGACACTCAATTTCTACTCTGTTTGATTCTCAAAAGCTTATACTCTTGTTGTTCACCAGGGTACTACAGGGCTAGAATCTAACTGTCCTGCAAGTTAATACTCTTTGACCTGAATCTCATCCCCGTCATTCCAGATTGATTTCATTAGGGAAAAACCCTTTCCTACACCAATGGCCTTGTTGCCTTAAACAGATACATTGCTTCCTTTGTTTTTTTAACTCTTCCTGTTGTTTTGCAGTTCAAATGTTATCCTTTCAACCTATTTACTGATTGATTAGTAGAACAAAGTGGAGTCTAGCAGCACCTTTATGACCAATGAAGTTTTATTCAAGCTAAAAGCTTTCATATACATGCACACTTTTCCAGATATCAGAGGAAGCTTGCATGCACATGAAAACTTATACCTTGAATAAAACTGTATTGGTCTTAAAGGTATCCCTGGATTCATACTTCATTGTGCTGCATCACAACAATACGGCTACCCACTTGTTTGATTCATGTTCATCTCTTTTGTCATCGTCCTACTGATTAACTGAAACTTTTTTCCAAACTTGTCATCTAGCCCAGTAAGAAATAATAATAATAGTCAGGTATATAATATTCACAATGCTAAACTCAGGTTTTAGGGCTGAGAATTGGTAGAGAGAACAGTATTTAGCCCTGGACATGGGACCAATGCACAGGGTTGCGCATGCTGAGAAATGTGCTTCTTAGGAAGTAGTCGTGAATTTGCTTTAGTGCATGGCAAGTCCCACATTTTTGGCCTTGTACTTGGATCCTGTGTTTACAAACATGAACATTCCAACCAAAGGTGATCATCGAAACATACCTGATTCTTTTTGTTAATGACTGGTTGCTGTCCTCTTAGAATTTTTACCTTTGCCCGCATTTCTTTCCTCTTTGGAAATTCTAATATCAACCCTTTCTCCTTTCTTTGTTTCATTACTCCTGAAGGATACCATAGGGTGCAGAGCCAGAGGGAGGCAAGTAGAGAGGACTGCTTCATTTATCTGAAAGGGTTTGTTATGATTCTGTCCTCAACAGATAAACAGCATTCCGTCCAACTCTTGCCCTCGGCTAATGGAGAGCACTTTTATCTAAAATCCACATGTCGCCCAACACCTGGGCTGCTGAGTAACCTCCGCCCCTCCTCTCCCACACAAAGATTACAATGCTCTTTCTTCCTTGGCTGCGGTGGGCTGGGGGGGATACGATTTAGAGGAAGTCGTCATGAATTCCCAGCTGTGGTGTGGCATTAAGGGGAAAGGCAGGTGTAGAAAGGGAACTATAGAGGGAAGTGTGAAATCTATACCCAAGGCATTTCCGCACAGTGGTCAAAATGGCCAGGCAACAGCAACCTGCAATAGTGCAATATGAAATCACGCTATTCTAACCTCCACACTTGAAAGCTTCCCTGCCGTGTCTTCCCCTTTGTACATGCTGCGTAAACAGCAAATGAGAGGGGGATGCACTGTTTCACTCACTGCTCTTTGACCTGTCAATCAACGGGGCCAACCAATCGGTGGTTTGTTGGCCTTGCTCCCTTTTTTTTACTTGAGACTTACATGTAGCAACGCATATTCAGTTCTATGGAAACTCATTGCTATGTTATTTAGCCCCCCCCCCCAATAAACAGCCAGCAAGCAGAGGGCATGGTGAGGGAGGCAGATCCCCCTCCCCCCCAGTCATTTATGTTTAACTGTTTTAATATAATTCATGCTGTATTTTAACTGTGTGGTCAGCTGCCCCAAGACCTGAGGTGAGGGGCAGGATATAAATTAAATAAATACATACATAAATTTGATGCTGTTTCAATTTACTTTACTTACATGATGAACTAAGAATTCCTGATTGAACTTCTTGTGATGGTGTTTTTCAAATGTTGGCAGCTGTTTTGAACATTGTGGAAAGTGGGCTAAAACTGTTTTCAGTAGACCCCAAACCAATGTGATCACACGAATTCCAGTCAGTGTTGCTCATACCTCAGACGGAAAGCACCATTTCTAGCTCAGGGGCTTTCTACTTCTCCAAAGCAGAAGCGAGCTGCTGGACAACATTTTAAGCACAAATGCATGTCCTGAGTGAACAGCTCCCTTTTGTGTAAAATGTTAAAAGGAAAGGGAGAATACCTAGGCAAGAATTACTGAATACCAGCCGTCTTCTCCGAAGAGTTCTTGCCACTCAAGTAGATAGAGGAGAGGTATACATCTGATTTATGTCCCCAGGCATGAGGCAGTGAAGAGGTGTGGTCAGATGCAGGCATCTTTCATCCATCCTTCAGTGCTCTGAATCAACCCTTGAGCAATTAGAGCCAAGATACCTCGAATGGTAGAGGTCACCAAAGTGACCACTAGAGGTAAAAGAGCAAAACCCCTGCATCCTAGAGGCCAGGTGACACTATTACTGCTACCACTATTATTACTACTATTAATAGGTTACTATTGTTTTTACTCAATGTTATGAATTGTGCTGTACTTACTCCTATGTTCTGTGTAAACTGTCCAAAACTGCAAGGGAGGGCGGTCTAGAAACATAATAAATAAATAAATATAATAAATATAATAAAAAAATAAAGATGAAGTGTAATTCCAGAGACTCCCCAGGTCCCATCTGGAAGCTAGCTTCCCTAGGGTAGGGGGGCTTAAAAGTGCTGTACGGGAATTTGTAGCATAGAATTCAAGGATTTGTTGTGGTGAAGCATCTGGCAAGATGGACAGGTATAAAGGTAAAGGTATCCCCCGTGCAAGCGGGTCATGTCTGACCCTTGGGGTGACGCCCTCTAGCGTTTTCATGGCAAACTCAATACGGGGTGGTTAGCCAGTGCCTTCCACAAGGCAGGAAATTGTGGGTCTCATGGCAAAAGGAAACGATCTTGCTTTGATTCATTATTGCCTCTTGGTGCGTTACATGTAATTATGTGTCTTGGCATGCAAGACAGAAATGTGATCTGTTGCGTTTTGAAGTGTGTATTTTACAACTTTTATTAGGGAGGTCTTGCTTGGTGACTAATCCTTCCATTTTGGTCTCGTATTTGAAGATTCCAAGAAGCATCGTGGTCTTTTGCCACAAGAAACTGGTCTTGGCCCAGAACACTTTAGAGAAAGGCTCTCAGCCAATGGGATAACGTGGTAGTGGTATGCCCGCCAGCTGTGCCCTGAGTAGTCCTTGCTGGGATGGGATGTAGACCTCCTACAACGGTTGAATCATATCCCTCTAGACCCAAAAAACCCCCGAAGCCGCAGGCCTGCAGGTACTGGCAGCAAATTTTCAGGCCAAAGACACCCTGAAGTGAGCCAGTGTGTTGGCCGTGTCACCACACAGCTTGCCCATATGTTATTACTTATACATCAACCCTCCCTGAGTTATGGCCTGCAGGCCAAGGCAAAACCGGCTTTCGTCGAGCATATATTTCAGGGGTGTTTAAATAAGCCCATCGAGACTCATGTCGTGTGAACTTTTCTCTCCCATCCGTCTGCTCTGAGCCGCCTGTGGAACAAAATGAATAGAGGGTAGGGGAGGCAAGGGAGGGGGGTGGTGGTCTTGAGCCTTCCTCAGTCCCCCGGAAAATGAGCTAGTCTGCTTTAACAATAAATGGTGGCCGGTCCATGAGCACACATGACCGGTCTAGTGAAGATTGAGCAAAGTAAGTTGAGCTTAATGAAGTTCTGCGTCTTCTGGACAGGAAAGGACGGGTGTTTTATAACTGTTTATTGGAGTTAATGGTAATAAATTCCTCACTTATGACGCATTAACTTTAATGTTTTCATTATGGGGTGATAGAGGGTTTGCCTTTTAACATAGTAAATCATGTTGTCCCGGTAGCACAGCGGGTTGAGAGGCTGACATAATGTTATGTTTGAGGGGAGAGAAGAGGAGAAACAAGAGAATGAAGGATATTCATCACTGAAATTTTTTTTTTGATTCCCGCCCCCCTCCCAGTCCTAAATTCTTTGACAGAACAGGCCGACATGCCAACAGGACAAACCGATTAGAGAACTTCCAAGTTGGAGTTGCGAAGCCTTTTGTGAAGGCCCTGTTTCCATAGCAACTTCTCAACTGTTCTTGGTGCTCAAGCTTGCTTTCTCTTTCTGTTTTCTCCCTCCCTTCTTTTCTTCTTTGTTCAAGCGCTCATCCCTAGCTAATGAGCTGTGCAAATAGATATTGAAATGTAGAGCTCTCTTTTCTTTTGGGTTTTTTTTTTTTTTAGTTTTGCAATTACCAACAGTGGAGAGTTTCGGATCCAGATGCAACCCAGCCACCTCTGTTGGAAAGCTTTCTTCGCCTCCAGATTTGTTTTCTTTTTAAAGAACAACTCAGTGTAATTCATAAGGAAATCGAGAGCAATCAACGCATGCAATATGGTAGGACTCATGCCAAGAATGGCCAGTTCTGCCAGTAATGATGCCAAGGCTGGTAACCAATGGAAAACAGGGGAAGCAGCAACCTGGGGAGGTATTATAACTTCATTTCTGAGATTAGCCCCGTCATTTGATCTTCTGCCTTGCTATGACCTCACGGGGCTCTTCAGCATTCGTATTTCCATCACTTGTGTGTATTGCTTTGGTGTGTTTTTTTTTCTTTTCTACAAGTGTTTTGCTTCCTATAGTGTTGGATTTTATATTCACATCACAGTCCAGCATATTGTCCTGCAGATTTAAACTGGAGATTTTTATGGCAAGCATACAGTGTAATATCGAATTGACCATTAGAGGGAGCAAAACAAGTACAGAAAGGAAAGCCCCTTCCCTATGCAATAGGGCAGTGGTCCCCAACCTTTTTTAGGCTGGGGACCGGCAGGGCATCGGGCCCTGCCCGCAAGGACCGCGCCCGCGCGGGCCACGCCCACGCTTCGGGCCACGCCCGCGGGCCGCGCCCGGCCGCGCCCGCGGGCCGCACCCTCGAGCCGCGCCCGGCCGCGCCCGCCGGCCGCACCCGCGAGCCGCGCCCGGCCGCGCCCGCCGGCCGCACCCTCGAGCCGCGCCCGGCCGCGCCCGGCCGCGCCCGCGGATCGGGCCGCACCCGCGGGCTGCGCCCGCGGATCGGGCCGCACCGGCGCGGCCTGCACGAGCGCGGCCCGGCCCTGATTCCTTCTCCCCGCCCTCCCGCAGTAAGTAGCTTCCCGGGCCGCAAGCTTGCGGCCTGGGAAGTTTTTTACTGCGGGGGGGGGGCGGGGAGAGGGAGCCGCGGCCCGGCGCCATGGCCTTTGCGGCCCGGCACCGGGCCGCGGCCCGCAGGTTGGGGACCACTGCAATAGGGGATACACAAGTGATGTAAATTACACCCCGGTCAATTTTAGGCAACTTTACCTAGACCTATTTGTTTCTATAGTATTCAGGATAATGGATTGGATCCTGTGCAACATTTCTGCTTCTGCTAGAGCCCTTGTATAAGCACAAATCCAAGAAAAAGTGAGTGGTAGCTTCTTGCACTTGCTGTCATGTACAGTTATGTGCAGTTGTGTTTCTGCTACATAATGTCTTGTGCAAGCAAATTTCTGGGTATAATAATATATAGGGCGGAAAGTGCAAGGTGTTGTGCAAGCAGAACTGAGCAAAGTCTGTTTTCTGCTTGCACATTGCTGTATCCAAGCCAACAATTCAGAAAGCGCTTTAATTGGCTCGGGGATCGTGCTATCTCACGTTGCGCACTGCCGAATGTTGGAATTTTTTAAACCCAAAATTAGGGAAAACCCCAAAATAAGAAAGAACATTCACTTCCTCCCCGAATAATTCTACTGCTCCCTTTCCTTTCTTCTTACCTTTTTGTAGTCACACAGGTAACTTCTTTTCATTGATTTGTTAGCGATGCTGTTTCTTCATTTTGCATGAAGCAGAACTGAAAGTTGTTACATAACGTTTAGCACACAAGAAATATAACTTTTTTATCACCTGTAATTTATGAGCTCATACTATTTTCCCTCCCCACTACAACCATTAGCATATCTGGCCTTTTGGTAAAACATTTCCTGATTGCGTTTCCTCTTTGTAGTCTTAAGCAGCTTTAAAATGACCAGGGCAGGCACAACACTATGGGACGCTTAAAAATGGCCATGCAGCCAGGAAGTAGCCAGGCACTCCTGTCCATGTCACTACCTGGATCACTCCACCTGCCAGGTACATTGACAGGACTCTACCAATCCCAGCTGCCTAAGTTAACAATACAGTCGTGTTCAAAGGCAAACATGCCACTATGATCCAGGTCCTAAAAGATAACACAGAATACACCAGGCTATCCTAACTTGTGTGGGTTCTCCATAATAACCATCATTGTCATTTTTGAAACAAAAGAAGCCGACATGGTAATAACCTTCGTGTCCTCACATGAAGGCAGGGGTTATGCTACTTAAGGAGTTTCCCTAACGTGCACTTATTATTACTTGTTGCAGAGAATCCTGACGTCTTCATTTGGGATCAGCACTTGGAGAAATTAGCGAACATTAAAATTTCAAGGTTTTAATATTTTCCCATCATACGACGGTAGCAGCAGCTTTTGCCACAGGCAGCATTGCTGAGCGAGAGTGCAGACTCCAGTTAGATTCTTGCCTTGCCTGGTGACATGAATGACGAGGGGACAGGAGCGCTCTCCCTCTCCCTCCTCATGGCTTTCTGCATTGCTTAGGAATTTGCCCAGCTATGGGCACGGAGGATATTTGCTTAATTCCAGAATTTATCTGCGTCTTGAAACTGCTCTCGGAGCAGCTCGTAACTTATAAAAACATGGAGTCAGTGATAAATCCACAATAAAAAAATTAAGAGTTGCAATTAAAACAATAAAATAGCAAGGCTGGGTCCATAAAATATTTAAAACACTGATGAAAATGGCCTCTTTCTCCCTCCAGCGATTTTCAGACCCTTCTTGAACAAGTCACTAACATTTCTGGACAGAATTTCGTTGGTTATGACTAACAGGGATGCTGACTGTGAGTGCTACCAATGTCTGTCTGTCCCATTTTGGTGCTGCCAGGACTGAGGGTGCAGCGGCTGGTGGGCTGGCTTTGGAAATTGAAAATCCTGGTTCAAGTCCTTGTTCAGCTGTGGAAGTCGGTGGCGAAAGCATTGCATCTCATGGTAAAACACAGTGTGGTATCATTGTTAGTTCCTCGGACTAAGACCCAGATCATCCAAATTCAAATCCCTTTTCAGCCATGAAACTCATAATGGGTGATGTTCGACTAATTGTTGTCAGATTTACTCCCTGTCCCATATTCATTAGCGGCAGGGTGGGATAAAACTAAAAACACAAGGAGAGGTCTGTGCATGTGATGTTTCTTCATTGGGAGACTACCACTAAACAGTAAGGTGGAGGAACTACTTCACTGGAGAAGCAGAGGGCATCCCTCATCTGCTTTCCCCACTGCAACTTTTCTCCCGGATGTTTTTGGTCTGGCTCCTGCGCCCATTCTGCACACATTGGGTAATGCACTCTCAGTTCTGCACAGGAAAATCCAGCTGCGAAACGCAGTGTAAGTGCATTATCCAACGTGTGCAGAATGGGCCCTGGTTTGGAGATATGGGTAGCCATGTTTGTAGCAGTAGAAAAGAGCAAGAGTCCAGGAGCACCTTAAAGGCTAACAACATTTGCAGCAGGAGTTGAGCTTCCATGAGTCACTGCTCACTTCTTCAGATACTTGAAGTGAGCAGTGACTCAGATATCTGAAGCAGTGAGCAATGACACATGAAAGCTCACACCCTGCCACAAATGTTGTTCGTCTTTAAGGTGCTCTGGGACTCTTGCTCTTTTCTGCAGGCTTGGAGGCTAGAGATAAGTCTTTGGTGAGGGAACCATTCCGGGAGGAAATGATGGGTGCAGAGCAATGTGGGTTACAAAGAGCTTCCTTCACAATCAACATCAGCAAAAAGACTATTGCATGCCTATTTATGACACTAACAAGCACACATATAATAATAAATCCAGCTTTTTTCAGGACAACAGAACTAAATCTCCCTAATGTATAAGTTGCACACAAAGTAAATCACAATGAACTAAAATTAGAAAAGGAGCTTCAGGTGGGATGTGAAAGAGCTTCATGTGGCTCTTGAGCCAAGAAGTGGCTACCCCTGGCATAAAGGTAGGTCTTTCTAGAACAGAACCACCGCCTTTAATTTACATGGAAGACAACAGAAGACCAGAACAGATATTGAGGCCTGCTCTACTGTGTGCCTCAAAGATGTTGCAGGCTGTTGCATTTTGCAGTGGCTGAAGCTTCCCCAAAAAGGGGAAACAAACATTGAGGAGCGGTTCCAGATAGAGTGCATTATCATAGCTTCACTTCATGGTCTCCTTATAATAGGAAAGGATGTAGTTTCTTTGCCAGGGGGAGTTAGCAGAAGACAATACTTCGCTGGGCTTCTAGGTGCACCAGTAGATGGACTCCCCTGTGACTTGTCACAGGGCAGGGTGAGAACTGACTGAATCTCCCAGGCAAAGTTACCCACTTTGGTTTTGGAAACCCTGTAGCAATCCGTAGAAACTGTACACCTATGATGTGTGTGGCTTGTTGGACTCAGATGCTTTGTATCAGCATAACACAGCCCTTGCAAAGAATTGTGTGTTTTAGAATTTTTTTTGAAATATTTCTAGGGCCCCGGTTAAGGTCAGATAGCACCATATAAATTTTTAAAAAATAATAAAATAGCAAAAGCTCCATTTGACGGTGCAGTTAGAGATGCAAAATACCTAGTCCCTGTGATAAATCTGTCACCGCAATATGATTTGCTACCATCGATTCTCAAACCAGCACTGACTCGATGTAGTTAACTTCGTGTTGATGCCCACACTTTCTGGATTTCTGCTTACCAGCGCCTTCCAAAAATGTCCACAAGAAATATTTCTGTCTGATCTTTTTTCATGTAGTCTCTTCCTTTGGGGGAACAATGCAATCAAATTAACTTTTATGTAGGATCAATTTCAGGTGATCCATATGCTGACAACGGCTTTACAGTTTAACCCCCCAACACACACACACGTGTACACCGAGTCACTATTTTCCCCCCTTTTGAAATATTTCCTCATGTTATTCTCTCCATAATCTTCAGATGCTAAAAAAAATCATCGTACTAAGTAAAGAACACTATCAACACCTGGAATGGTGCAGATTCCAAACAGGTTATATCCAAAAAAGCTGACAATGAAGATTGGCAGCTGATTAGCAATTTTAGAAAGCTACTAATAACAGCGAAATCCTTGACCTTTTGACCAAAATATGTAGCTTCGCTAAAATCACTTTCCTTTATTCTTTGCCAGAGGATTGGAAGATAGCCAACGTAATGTCAGTTTTTTAAAAGGGATTAAGGCAATTACAGACTCATTACACCTAAACTAGCCTGCACAAATGGGTAAAAAAAACATTACCAAGTGTAGAACTTGCCTTTCGGAACAATAATCATCTGCAAAGTGAATCACGATCTCATCAACCTTATACAATTCTTTGCATGTCAGCTAGGCTTACCAGGTGCCTGTTAATGGCGGGCGAACACCCAGCAATTGTTTCCACTGTCTGCCAATAATCATTGGGTTGGCAGGAGAAGTAGGCCGGGGAAAAATGGGGGCAGAGATCTTCATCGGCACTTGTAGGTTTCACCAGAGCAATGCTCTAGCACAGGGGTAGTCAAACTGCGGCCCTCCAGATGTCCATGGACTACAATTCCCAGAAGCCCCTGCCAGCATTCGCTGGCAGGGGCTTCTGGGAATTGTAGTCCATGGACATCTGGAGGGCCGCAGTTTGACTTATTCAGGAACTATGGAAATCAGAGTTGGGGGGCCAGTGCAATACTGGTGCTTCCAGGCCACACCAGCAGTGACATCCTTATGCAGCAACAACAATGAAAGTGGAATACAAAAGTAGAAAACGCTGCACTAAAAGCAAGATGATACATACAATAAAGACTGTGTTAAACTACAATCTGAATGCCTTCATGACAGGTTCCATTTCCTCTTCCCCCCTCTTTGCAGAACTACCTGATTCAATCTTCTTGGGCTTCCTCTACAGGTCTTAGTAGAAGGGATGCAATGGCCCTCCCCAACTATATGGTTGTGTCAGGGCAGAGGCCTTTCATATTGATAAAAATTGCTGAAGAAGGGTTTCTGCCCTCTTCTGAATCTCTGACCTAACCCGAATGGAGCCAGAACTCAGGGAAACGGTGACGTTTGCTCCTTGGCTGTCCATCTCTCCCTGGAGCTGGCACTTAGTGCCTTAAGAAGTGAAGGGCTGCTTGGAAAGCTGCTTGCGGCTTCTCTATAGCTTTTATCTTTATTGCTCTGCAAAAGCTGGGAGGGCAGGAGATGACAGAGGTATCTCCCATCTGGCTTTTGACTTTCACAATCATCTTGCTTCCATTTTTCACAGAGAAGTCATTTTTTCCCTCTTCTATCATCCTTAGAAAGGCTTTTGTGTGTGTGTGTGTGTAAAATACCCCTACTTCTTTCAGTTGCACATTCAGCAGGTATAGAAGGTCCTCCCAACAAATGTATCGGTAAAATTTGGGGGGGGAGTGGGGGACAGTGGACTGGATCTCTAGCTTTTTTGTCAGTAGAAGAGGGAGGAGGGTCCGCTTTGGCCTGTACTATAAATTGTGAGACTCATGGGAACAAGGCTTCGATAACAATTGGATAAGATCACTTTGGGTTCCTTTCTGCACTAGCAGGAAAAGCCAGCAGGATACAACCCAGTACAGTCTTCCAAATCTGCATGCATTATCCAAAGTAAACTATAGTTGGAAAATCTGTTTTAATAGCACAACAGTATCTCACCGGAGAGCCAACTCAGTGTAATGGATAAGAGTGCCATCGTCTAATCTGAAGAACTGAGTTTGATTCCCAACTCCTCCTTCGCCTCCAGCCAGCTGGGTGCCTTTGGGCCACTCACAGTTCTCTCAGAGCTCTCTCAGCCCCACCTATCTCAGGGTGTCTGTTGTGGGGAGAGGAAGGGTAGGCGATTGTAAGTCGCTTTGAGATGCCTTTGAGTAGTAAAAAGTGGGGTACAAAAAAAGAGCTCTTCTACTTCACCACATTTGGGCAGGGGACATAATATACTAGCCTCTTCTCCCAAGTTTATATTCACTGACGTTGAATGACTTGCTTGTATCGCTATCCCAATCAGACGACAAATTTGTTGAAGGCCTTTTAGTAGCTCATGCTTGAACGACTTTGCATTTGTGACAGGTTCAAGACAGTGGCCTAGGATAGTAGTTCACAACTGGTACATGTATAGGGTTTCCAGGTACCTGTTGGCAACCAGCGGGGGGAGGGGGGTGGGTTACCAGTTCCAGGTTTGACGCATATATTTATCCAATCCGCTCTTGAAGCTGTCTGTGCTTCTAGCCACCACCACTTCCTGCAGCACTGAATTCCACGTGTTAATCACACTTGTATAAACATGAGAAGATGGCCACCTTCCAAATTGGGTAGGGCCAATAACTCCTGTTATTGGATTAGGGCAGAGAGCCAGTTTGGTGTAGTGGTTAGGAGTGCGGACTTCTAATCTGGCATGCCAGGTTCGATTCTGAGCTCTCCCACATGCAGCCAGCTGGGTGACCTTGGGCTCGCCACGGCACTGATAAAATTGTTCTGACCGGGCAGTGATATCAGCGCTCTCTCAGTCTCACCCACCCCACAGGGTGTTTGTTGTGGGGAGAGGAATGGGAAGGCGACTGTAAGCCGCTTTGAGCCTCCTTCGGGTAGGGAAAAGCAGCATATAAGAACCAACTCTTCTTCTTCTTCTTCTTCTTCTTCTTCTTCTTCTTCTTCTTCTTCTTCTTCTTCTTCTTCTTCTTCTTCTTCTTCTTCTTCTTCTTCTTCTTCTTCTTCTTCTGTTGCTAAGAGGATGTAGAACTAGAGCTCATTACATGAGGTAGTTTAGGATTAGCCATTTTTCTGAAAAATCCAATGGTCATTTTTTCAATACGGTCAATATGGACTGCCATTTATAATCTTGATGGCTAAAATCCATGCCAAATCATTTTGGGTAGGGATTTTTTTTCCTGCTAATACAGATGATTATCCTGAGCCTATCCTGTTTTATCTGGTATGCTGGTTTGCTCCCAGGAAGGGGAGCAAATAGTAACAAGATAAAGCAAACCATTTTTTGCAACTTAGGAAGGGAGACGAAAAAGCAACATCCGAGTGCACAGGCAAGGAAGATGTCTGTAGGTGCTCCGTCGCATTTGTTGAGATGCACATTCCTCTGTGCCTTTCAGTGTGTGTTCTGATCTACAGTTAACACAACTTCCCCATGCATATGCACGGACTTGCCATCTGTTTTTGCAAATGCTTTTTCAAGAAAGAACGAAAAATACCTCCCGTGCATACTGCTCAGTAAAGTATGAATATCGGATACACTCCACAGAGATGCTCTGTGAATTTAAACTTCTAAACGGCAACGTAGAAAACTCAGATAAAAAGGGGACAGCATCTACACATCCCCAGCTCTCTGAGTTCCATCCTAGAGAGTTCCAGATCTAGGTTAGCCCTTGTAGATGCATGTTTAACATCACCAGCAGTGATTTGGATAGGGCTTCCAACTTCAATTTGGGAAATTCTTGAAGACTTGAAGGCAGAGCCTGATTAGGGCAGAGTTTAGGGAGGGAAGGGGTCTCAGCAGGATATAATGCCATCAAGGCCACCCTCCAAAGCAGCCTTTTTCTTCAGGAAAGCTGATGTGTGTAGTCTAGAGATCAGTTGTAGTTCCAGGAGATCTCCATGTAGGTTTGCAAGCTCCAGGTTGGGAAATAGCTTGAGATTTGGGGGGCAGGATTTGGGCAGGAGAGGAACTTACAGGGGGTATAACACTGTAGCCCAGGGGTAGTCAATCTGCGGCCCTCCAGATGTCCATGGACTACAACTCCCATGAGCCCCTGCCAGAATTCGCTGGCAGGGGCTCATGGGAGTTGTAGTCCATGGACATCTGGAGGGCCACAGTTTGACTGCCCCTGCTGTAGCCTTTCCAAGCAGCCACTTTCTCTAGATGACCTGATCTTTGTTGTAATAGTGGGAGCTCTCCAGCCTCCATCTGGAGGCTGGCAACCCCATCTCTAGCCGACTCCCAGAGGATAGCAGCTCTCAATGCAGAGGACCATGCAGTGTCCTAATCCATACAAGGTGAGATTCTTGCTCCTGGCCTCTGCCAGAGCACCAAGTAAAGCCAGACATGTTTTTGTCTGCAGCCTTATTTCTTGGGGGGGGGGAGGGGAGAGAACCAAGGGGGAAGCCTCATGCTGGCAATGTTCCGATAGCAAATGAGATTAAATAAGCACGGCAGCTCACTGTCAGCTTGCTCACCTCCCTCCACAGCCCCCACCCCTGCAATTCAATTCAAGCACAAACAGTGCTGGGACCTCGCTGGGGCTGCCTCTGTCACCCCCGCTGAGGCATGGAATTTTTTAACATCTAAATAAAAGTTCCACTCTGGCATTTTTTATGTTTCTGCCAGCGGGATCGGAGAGCTGGCGTTGGGCACATTAATGTTAATATTCATACTGGCAGATTTCTCCCCGCTTACCAAGCCTGCGTTGGTAATTATAAATGCACGCTACACGATGACATTTAGATTTGCAGGCTTCAGCGCAAAGGGAGAGAGGGGTGGGGTGGGGGGGGCTTGGATTCAAGAAAGAGATACACTTACAGCGTTTGTCATTTATGCAAAGCTGGCCCTGATCGTGAGACAGAGCGAGGATGGCAAGAAGAGGGACAGATGTGGACTGGGGGCTAAAACTTGCTGCCCTGCGTATCTGAAGCTGGGATGGCTTCTGCTTCCAATGACACTCGGGGAATTTTGAGAACTTTTAGTGGTCTTTGTGGCTCAGTGCTAGAGCCTCTGCTTGGCATGCAGAAGGCCCGAAGTTCAATTCCTGGTATCTCCAATTAAAAGGACCAGGCGGGGGTGGCCAAACTGTGGCTCCCCAGATGTCCATGGACTACAATTATCATCATCATCATCAATAGTAATAGTAATAGTAATAGTAATAGTAATAGTAATAGTAATAGTAATAGTAATAGTAATAGTAATAGTAATAGTAATAGTAATAATAATAATATTTCTTACCTGCCACTCTCGGCATGCCGGCTTGTGGTGGGTTACAGCATAAACATTTCCGCTACAATAAAACCCAATTAAAACAAAATAGCATAGAACAAAGCCCCATCATGGCGGAAAAACAGTCCTTCCCCAGAACGGGACGCCTGCCACCAGGCAGCAGAGGGCTATGTCCGCAATTAACACCCAGGTGGTCAAAGGGTGGCTTACTACCTAATGGAGACCCACCAGATCTTCCTCCTTGACTGGCCTCAACCATAGACCTGGTGGAATAGCTCCATCTTGCAGGCCTTGCGGAAGGCCGACAGCTCCCTCAAGGCCCGTAGCTCTCCCAAGAGCTCATTCCACCAGGTATATGCTGGCAGGGGCTCATGGGAATTGTAGTCCATGGACATCTGGAGAGTCACTGTTTGGCCATCCCTGGTGATGGGATAGACTTCTGCCGGGGACCTTGGAGAGCTCCTGCCAGTCTGAGTAGATAGTGCGGACGACATTGACAGGCCAAGGGTCTGATTTAATATAATGTCATATGCTGTTGACATCAGCCCCCTTTTCTGGCCACCAGTGGCTGCTGTGCCACCCCCCCCCCCCCACTTTCAAGACTTTGGTTGCAATCCAGCTAAGTTTCATTCTGCATATGTGTATCCTTGGAATTAGAGTCCATATTGCCCTGAGAGGTCCAATAATCAGAAGTTAGTAGAGTCTGGCTTTCCCAATACTGCATAATTGCTCCATTCCACATTCCCCTCCACACGCCCAAACCTGCTGTAATCTGCTGCTGGAGAAAACCAACAGGACATGTTCAGGACCATGCTAGTGCCACACAGAAGCATGCCAGAAGCATCCACGTGGCACCATACATCCCATCAGCTCTTCTGCCTGCAGTTCTCCGGGTCTGGACCGAAGAGTCTAGTTTTGAACCCGGATCTCATTCTTCCCCCTGGCTTGTGCAGGCCTTTCTCAAAGTGATGAGAACAATGGAAGAGCTTCATCTCAGGCAGGGATGCTCCAGATTTAGCCATTCGAGGCCAACGCTCATTTCAATTTCCTTATTGCTGCAGCGCTGCTCTGGAACACATGAAGTAATAAGAACAGAAATCCTTTGGGTATTTGGGGAGTGGCTTAGCTCGTCCCAAATCAGCTAGGATTGTGAGAAAAGGATCATTTCGACCAACTGGTCCACCTCCTGCCCTCCTTGTCCCTAGACCCTGGCTAGAAATCTCCTCCAGCCCATCTCTCTCTTTCATCCTTTCCACCCTTTGATCCATGCACCTTTCTTAATTTCGGCGTCAGCTAGCTCTGTTCTTTTTAGCGCACTGCTTTTTATTACAGAGAAGGAGTATATAGAGTGGTTGGAGCGAATCACACCGGGAAGAAGGAAAGCAGCTCACAATCACATTCCCTTTGTCTCCCCACAACAGGCACCTTGTGAGGCAGGTGACTGGGCCAAGGTCACCCAGCGGGCTTCATGGGGGGCAGGGGGGAATCAACCCCAGTTCTCCAGATCAGAGTCCACCTGTCTTAACCATTACAACATGCTGAATAAGATCCAGGTTTGAATTCCCACTCAGGCTTGTTAGATTTTTATTCCTCTCTCCCTTCTCATCATGGCGTTCAAGGTGGTTCAACTCACTCCCGTCACTTTGGCTTCAGAACAACTGGGCCCATTCTGCACACGTAGGATAATGCACTTTCAATGCGCTTTGGCAGCTGGATTTTCCTGTGCAGAACAGGAAAATCTACTTCTAAAGTGCATTGAAAGTGCATTATCTATTGTGTGCAGAATATGCCCAGGTTAAGCTGAGAGATACTAACCAGCCCAAGATCACCTTGTTTGCTTCTAAACTGGGAGGAGATTTTAATCTGGGATTCTCCGTACTGGATCCTGCATTCTAGCCTTTATACTAGGATGACTTATTTTGGGCCCTTCATGTCCCATTTCATTGGCAGAATTGAAGTTTGCAAAGAAAAGAGGAGCATTGAGCGGTTTAAAAGGATAAAATAGTTTTATTAAGAAGAGAAACAACTTTGCATAGGAAGGGAAAGGAGAGAGAACTAATTAGCTAGCTAGTTAACTGCATTCAGGACACTGATCATTTGAAAAATTCCAGGAAGTTCCTAAGTTAACTATGCTAAATCCACATGTCCTCTGATGCCCCCTGTGGGTTATTTTTCATGCCCTTTTGAATCCTGCATGCAACAGATCTTGCTTATTCCAACACGTTTCTCTGCCTAAACTATCTCACAGGCTTGTTATGAAGATCAGACAGATGTATTCTGTCTTGTGGTCCTTGAAGGAGGGCAGGATAAAACGTATAACGGAAAAGAAAAAAAACACCCTGTTCTATATTTCCCCTTCTCATGGCTGCTGCAAGACTTCAATGCCTTCTTTTCATTCATTTTTCTAGTTTTATGCTTTCTTGCATGCCTACCACCTATACTACTGCCCAACTAGTTTGGTGTAGTGGCTAGGAGTGCGGATTTCTAATCTGGCATGTTGGGTTTGATTCTGCACTCCCCCACATGCAGCCATCTGGGTGACCTTGGGCTCAACACGGCACTGATAAAACTGTTCTGACTGAGCAGTGATATCCGGGCTCTCTCAGCCTCACCCACCTCACAGGGTGTCTGTTGTGGGAAGAGGAATGGAAAGGCGACTGTAAGCCCCTTTGAGCCTCCTTTGGGTAGAGAAAAGTGGCATATAAGAACCAACTCTTCTTCTTCTCTTCTTTCGCTTCCCAACTCCTTTGATGAGGATTTCCCTAGCCAAACTGACCTTTACTTCCCTCACAGACCCTGCATCAGTGTCCTCTTTGCTAAAACCTCAGATCAACTGGAATGTTCATAAGCATTCCATGACATCACAGGAGTGTCGCAAGTGGCAAGGAAGAAGCTCAAAGCCAAAAGGATAGCTCTAGCCTGTCAGAGGAGAAGCCATGACCGGAAGAGAAGCTCCCCCATCATCTCATGCCCATAGTGGGGGCTCGAGCCAGTCTAGCCTCTCCAATTCCCCTTGTAAAGGAGACTTACTAAGCAAAAAGGCACAGGTCTGCACATCTGGATTCTCCCTGCTGCGGTGCAAGATTTCAGGGAGGAGAGAACAGATGTTTCCTGGGACTCTTCAAGCCCATTACAGAAAGTGGGTTACTGCTCGCATGGTTGGAGGGGGAAAACCCAGTGCTGGAAATAGGTTTGGAAAAGGTCTTTCTCACGTGGGGAGAAAATACAAGCCCTGTTCTCCCCTAATAAAGAGCCAAGCACAAAACTGGAGGGGGTGGAATTCTGCTTCTGCACAAATGAACTCTTATGTTTGGCTGCTGCAGTTATGCCTCACGCTCACCCCGAGACACATTTGCGAGGATTTATGGCCACCCCCAGAGTTTTGCAGAGTCATAAAACTCTAAAATGAAAATAGTCCTGTGAAGGAAGAAAGGGAGCAGGGAAGGGAAAATTTGACAACATGGATGAATTGACATGTTAAGAGAGAGCCGCTTAGCAAAACAAGAAGGAGCCCCATCTGGTGGGGGGTGGATTCGTACTTAAAAAGCTGCTGAACGTGGCCACTGGGGAGGTGATCGGTAGCATTTTTAGACATTCAAGGGGGGCAGTTCAGTGTAAACTTACTAAGACCTGGAAGAGAGCCAAGGCTTCCACAGGCGTTCAGCGTGTGTGCTATCAGCATGTTCTGAGGCCAGGATTCCCAACTCCCTAGGAGTCGGATTCCCTGGAGCTCTCTTGTTATCCTGATGTGATCTTGGCTGAGTTTGAAAGCATTGTGAGATCGCTTTAGTTTTAACACATCTCGGGCCCAGGGCTTTGTCATCACCCTTGTGTGCTCTCCCACTGGTGCAATGTGAGACAGAGAGATGCCCAGGCGTGCAGCTGTTGCTACATTCTACTTTGTGAGGTCTATTGAATGAATGAATGAATGAATGAATGAATGAATGAATGAATGAATGAATGAATGAATGAATGAATGAATGAATGAATGAATGAATGCTAGTCAAACATAGACAACAATGCAGGTATAAAGTGCCAGTCTTCAAAGCAGCAGCCTCAGGCCTTTTCTACAGTGGTGTTTCCCTTCACTTTCACAGTTCATTCCCATTGGGCTTCCCCTCACCACCACCACCTTCTGCTTTTCACCTTGCTTTCTAAGGGGACATGCATTGGATTTTCCCCCTTCTGCATTGATTTTCCACTTCCCAGCATTCAGTTTGCACTCTGTTTGCTGTGTCTGTTTGCCACCAATTACAACGCAGCAGTTGTCTCATGGAATGAAAGTTTCCACCCCCACCCAGCCCTGAAATTATTTTTTTGAAAAGGCACCCCCCTTTCCCAGCTCATTCCCCAACTCCAGAAAACAGAAAAGGGGTTGTGTGTTGCCTGCCTGATCCCCAAAAGACTGTGGACACTTTAAAGAAGATTTTATTTCACCTTTGACAATGTAGGTTTGTGGAACGTGCCATTAAAAAAAAATTACTCAGATCAGGAAATGGAGAGGGAAGGGCAGGTGTGAGAACGGGACAAAGCTGCTGAGACTATTGTGTGTTTTCCCTTCCATACAGTCTTATCCCTGGTTGCTCACTAGTTGCTCACCGATGGTACACATGATTTAGGGTGGTGAATCCAGTATTGTCGATTCCCCGAATCGCAATTGAAAAATGGCCAAATCTTGACTCAGCTACTGTACAGCCTTGGGATGCAGGTGATGTGATGTGGAGGGGGTTCTGGTTTTTTTTTTTTTTTAGTGCAAATTGCAGGCACAGAATTGAAATTAAAAGATTACCAGTTTGACTTCTCCAATAAATGAAAGTAAGCCATGAGTGCAGAAGGGCCTCAGTTTCTCCCAAAATCACACCAGTCCACACTACTAACCACTATACCAGCCACTTTGGCGTAGTGGTTAGGAGTCCGGATTTCTAATCTGGAATGCCGGGTTCGATTCTGCGCTCCCCCACATGCAACCAGCTGGGTGACCTTGGGCTCGCCATGGCACTGATAAAACTGTTCTGACCAAGCAGGAATATTAGGGCTCTCTCAGCCTCACCCACCCCACAGGGTGTCTGTTGTGGGGAGAGGAAAGGGAAGGCGATTGGAAGCCGCTTTGAGACTTCTTCGGGTAGAGAAAAGCAGCACATAAGAACCAACTCTTCTTCTTCTTCTTCTTCTTCTTCTTCTTCTTCTTCTTCTTCTTCTTCTTCTTCTTGGGTGGGAAGGTGTCATATTTGTAAATGCAAATTCTTTATTCCAGTTTTCTACATATGTGAATCGTTTTACATGATGGAAACATTCAAAAATATGCTCCTTTGTAGGGTGCCATGGGCCTTGCTGTGGTTCTTCCTCCTTCCCGAAACCCCATGGTCTATCCCCAAAATCTCCAAGAATTTTCCAACCCAAATCTGGCCACCTTAATTATCACACTCATTCCAAACTTTGGTACATGTGAACGTGTATCCAAAGCAAACCTGGGTTTCCATTGACAGGTAGCGAAAATTTGAAAATGCATTCATTGCCCTGGGCACACAAAATGGCCATTGTTTTGGCACATGAGGTAGGAAATGTCTGTGTCTGTCAAGATCTAAGCTTCTCAACTCACTCTCCCTCATCCTCGGTTAAGTCATGATACATATAATGCCGTGCTTGTGTTCTGTGGTGAGCAGAGCTCCAAATTCCACCCAGAAACACAGCAGGGTTGAATCCACCCACTTCCCCTGTACAAACAACATGGTACATTTTTTGACAAGTTGGATATGGCTTTCTCTGCAGCTACACAGAATGGTGGCTGTTGGGAATGTTTTCAAAATCAGCAAGAGCCTGATTTGGCTCATGATCAGGGTGCAGGCGGGGGACATATCCCTGCCTCCCCTAAGCTGAATTGTCCCTGGGGGAAGTTATTTTCTCCGTTTTGGAGTTGCATTCTGGCCTTAGGGTGGAGCGTTTCTCCAGCAGATGGAACTTCCCACCTGGCACAGGCTCCCTAAGTAGAAGCGTGAGGTGGTCAGATCCAACTCGGTGATTCGTACAAGACGGAAGGAAGCCAACAGCAAAGGAGTATGGCTGAAACACCCTAGAATCCTTTGGCAATGTAAAGTATCATCGCTTCAGAATTAAAAAACTCTTTAACAAATAATCTCTCAATATTTTGACTGTAGACAAGCTCTTAGTAAAATTCAACAGACTTCTTTTGAGAGCAGGAAACTTTAAACGCAAAACCATGGCAGGAGTCCAAAGCCAAATCCAAACTGAAATTAATGGGTTCCTTGTTCCCAGCTCAGCAGAAATAGGCTGGCCAGGCCCTCCCTGCCTATCAGCAAGAGATGGAGAAGTACCGTTGCCAGATCCAGGGTGGAAAACTGGAGCTTTGGGGGAAGAACCTGGGAAGAACAGGGACCCCTGTGGGCTACAGTGCCTAGAGCAGGGATCCTCAACCTGTGGTCCTCCAGATGTTCATGGACTACAATTCCCATGAGCCCCTGCCCTAGAGTCCACCCTCCAACGCATCTATTTCCTCTAGGGGAACTGATCTCTGTAGTCTGGAGATGAGCTGTAATCTGGGGGATCCCCAAGGCAGGCATCCCTAAGAGGAAAGGGAAGGGAAAGGGCAATTGCCAGGCTGGGTGGTTGGGGTCACCATGATTGTCAACATGTTGTTGGTTCTTCCAGCTGTAGAAGCCACCCAACTAGTTGCTTCAGGAGAATGTCAATCAGGCAGGGTTGCATGGGATTTGGAGATGATCCAGCTAGGCCTCTGCATTCTTTGCACCTTTCGGCTCACGCCAAGCAACAGTGGGCAGCAGCAAAATGTTCCAGGCCAGCCTGGCTGATGTTCCCCCACAGATTTCTCCAGGTTGGGACCTTTTGGTTTCCCCATTCCTCCCCGCTGAGAAATGGAAAGAATTAATTGACTCTGCGTTTCCAGCTCCCAGCTAATTAAAAAGAAATACAAGCAGAGTAGGCGAAAGGTTATGTAAATGTCTGGGAGACGGTGTAAATCTCTGGCTGAGGCAGACCGGAGATCGATGCGCAGGGCCGAGTCTGATGTGTCGCGATGTGTGTTAAATGTATCCGTGGTGTGCGAAGCTTCCAATTATGAAGGGAGGCAGCGTACGCTTCATGGATGGGTCTAAAACTCAATGCCAGGCTGTTGCCAAGATTCTGTTCTTTCCTTTTACATTTCCTTCCCTGTTACATTTTAAGCTCCTTTCATCCAGTTAAGGAGTCTTTATTTCTTTTTATTTATTTATTGGGATTTAGAAACCACCCTCTCTGCTAGGGCAGACTCACGGCAGTGAACAACCTATAACCAACAGTATATTCAAATCACAATCTAAAAACGATTGTAAAGACATTCTAAACATTCTGCCCAGAGGTGTAAAACCAGAACCCAGGGAGGGGTGCAATACAGGAGGGAGGCCAACTGGATGCTGAGATTTTGATATTTTACTGGCCTCAACCATAGCCCTGGTGGAAGAGCTCTGCTTTGCAGGCCCTGCTGAATTCAGTAAGCTCCAACAGGACCCTGGTGTTTTCTAGGAGCTTGTTCTACCAGGCAGGAGTCAGGTCCAGCCGAATTTCTCTGGGGCTGGGGACTCCTAGCCTGCAAGGCTCTGTAAGAAAATTATGGCAGAGAGATACTTGACCACTGCTGGGGTAGTCCTTGGATCTCCACCCACCAATGGATAGGCGACCCACCAAGGAGTAGGGGGTCGTTTGTTTAAAATAAGGGCAATTCATAACCCATTATAAAGCCTACATTCTCTCAACTTCTCAACACCCTACTTGGTATATGTGAAGTAATAAAAGGGGAAGTGCCTCTAAAAATGTACTGTTCCTTTTTTCTTTACCACTGGGAAACCAAATGTGGATCCCAAATCTCTGGGATCAGAGAGAAGGGTAAGTAAGCGGGAACTCCAGTGGCCCATATTTAAAGAGCAGTTGTGCTGGTCCCTCAAAGTGTGGGACGGTTTGCTGGAGCACCTTTCATGTGAATAGCGTTTGAAACCAGACTGATGCTGCTGGAGAAATGATATTGCTGGTGCTTGTGGAATTAATGAGCAGTAGGCCTAGAACTGATAATGGAAAGTTCCCACACGTGTTAAGGATTGGAATTCACTGCCACCAGAAGTGGTGGCAGCTACAAGCACAGACAGCTTCAAGAGGGGGTTGGAGACACATCTGGAGCAGAGGTGCACCAGTGGCTATTGGCCACAAGGTATAGGTGGGACACTGTCTAGCCTGATCCAGCATGTCTTATGTCCGGGGCAGTGATGCTTTGTATTCTGGGGCCAGAGTTGCAACAGTGGGAGGGCTCTGGAGTTCTGGCCCTGCTGGTGGACCTCCTGAAGGCACCTGGACTTTGGCCACTGTGTGTGACACAGTGTTGGACTGAAAAAGAGTTGACCTTCAAATATGTAATCCAAAATTATTCTATTTAGGTGCTGAGAATAGCTGTCCAAAAGCCACTCAGGAGCTGGGACTTGTTCTGAAACAAGGATACTTGGAAAAGAAATCCAGAGGTAGTTATCCTCCTTACCAACCTTTGTCGTAACCAGTATTGATCTGTCAGTTCACATCCCATCCCTGTGTTGTCCTTGTGCCCTAATTTGCAAACCCCTTGGCCAGGGACTCTGGGTTCCGTCTCATGCTGCACTTTGAATACTGGTAGAAATACCCAATACCAAATACTGTACAAAGATGCTCTGTTTCCATTGCTGTTCCTTTTTAAACTCTTGGAAATAGAGCCGTGATTCTTGATAGATAGACATGGAGGAGAGAGGGGCTCTGGCTCTCTGGTGGAACATCTGCTTGGCCTGCAGAAGGTCCCAGGTCTGGTCCTCAACATTTCCAGGTTAAAAAGACCAAGCAGTGGACAATGTGAAAGACCTTCGCCTGAGACCTGGAGAACTTCTGCTAGTCTGAGTAGACCATACTAACCTTGAAGGATCAATGGTCCCATTCAGAATAAGGCAGATTCATGTATTGTTGAAGGCTTTCGTGGCCGCAGTCAGCTGGTTGTGTGTTTTTTGGGCTATGCCTAGTAGTCTGGTAGTTTTAATCCCTGATACATCACCGGGCACAGTGACTGGCAAAACCACAGCCACACAGGCCAGAAAACCCACCACCACCACCAGCTTCATGTTTTTGTAATTTATTTAAAAGTGGTAAGTTGCAAATAATAGATCCCTCATGTACAGCTGGTGCATAGGGTTACCAGCTCTGAACTGGGAAATACCTGATGATTTTAGGAGGTTTGGGGAAGAGAAGGACTTCAATGGGGTATGATACCATAGAGTCCACCTTCCAAAGCACCATTTTCCCCAGGTGAATGGATATTGTTCACCTGGAGAGCAATTGTAATAGCAGGGAATCTCCAGGCATCATCTGGGGGTTGGCAACTGAGGTTACCAGCTCCAGTTTTGAAAATACCTGGAGTCTCAGGTCAAGGTCTTACACCTCACCCACTACCTGATCCTTTTTAACTGGACATGATGATTGAACCTGAGAACTTCTGTATGCCAAGCCGTGATGCAGGACCTCTTTGTGATGTCCTTCAGAACCAGATTATTCCATGAGAAGCCTCCAGAGTGTTTATGGGACGGCTGAGATGGCTGGGCACTTGCAGCCCCTTGTGCACAGCTGGCACAGATGAAACACCTGGAAAGGGCGTTAAACAAGAAAGCACTTTCCTTTATGGGGGGACTCATGGCTTGGGAAACCCGTTGGGGGTGTAGAATTGCTGCTTCTTTCCTGGTTGTTGCCCAACCACGTTGTAATGCTCTTTCTCCTCTCTTTTTTTCTTCACAGACCCCAAAATCTTTGGCTCAGAATGGCAGAAGCGGTGGTGTGTCCTCACCCAGACAGCCTTCTCCTACTATGCAAATGAAAAAAGTATGTTGCCTTCCCCAATGTCTCTCACATACACACACATCCATGCCTTGTGTGTTTTCAGCATGTCCCCTGGCCGCTTTAAGAAGGGAGGAGGATTCTGTTGATGATCCAAAGTGTCAGGAGTGTAGAATGGTCTGGGCAGGGACAGGATTGTAAGGCATCAGAGGCTTAGCTGGACCAGCCTGCAATGACAAAAGCTGCTTCCACCTGAGCACCTGAAAAGTTACCCCTGCTGCCCGAAATCTGGCAGCAATGGCAGCCACACACCATGTCCCTGTGTTGCCAGAGCATTCTGCTTTCCTTCCATTGCATTGACACAGAAGCGCCATCTTGACAGCCAGTGCTCCTCCTCCAATCATCCAGCACCGTCCTCCAGATGAGCCATGGTGTAAAGTTACACTGCAGTTCAGCTGGGCGAAGGGGGCGGGTTGGGTAGCCTGTTCAAGGGATTAAAGAAGGAGTTTGGAACACCCAGGTGGAGTTCTCGTCCCTTCCCCCTGTTGGCTGCCGACCTGCGGGATATTCCACCTTCAGCAAGTTTTCCAGGTCCCGCACTCGAGGGGAATTGGGCAGCAGGAGGGTTAGGGCTGCCAGATCCTGTTTGGCAAACTCTTTGAGATTTGGGGCTGGAGCCTAAGAAGGATCAGGAGCCCAGTAGGGTCTACATTCCACCTACCAAAGGATCCAGTTTCTCCAGGGAAACAGGCCTCTCTAGTCTGGAGATGAGCTGTAATATCAGGGCATTCCCCAGGTCCCACCTGGAGGCTGGCATCCCTAACCTGCAGTCCCTGAGGTGGTCCACCTTCGAATTGAAGCAGAGGTTATATTTCCTCTGATCTGGTTCCAAGCAGAAAGCCTCAGGAGGCCTGAGGGTCAGGTTCCAAATATGTACGACCAGGTTATGCTGCCCTCCGTTCAACACTCTGGGAGAAAGTGGCTGCAAAATATTGCCGTGGTCCACCACTGCTTTTTTAGGGACCCCTGGGATTCCTTCTCACCGTCACTGCCACCCTTTTGCCATATTCCCATGGAGCTTCTTAACCAAGCAGAGATTTGAACCTGGGTCCCCACATCCACGGGCAGCATTTCAACCTCAGCACCACGCTGGCTGCCCCGGACAAGTGCCATACAGCCTGTGAGGAGGCTGGGGAAGCTGCCTTTCGGATGCAGCCGTGGGAAGGAAGGCCACAGCCGGATTGCCTCCTAACGCCCCTGTCAGTGAAGAACGAGGGAAAGGAGAAATACGGACACAAGGCCCTGTGTAAATAAAGTATGGCCCATTTTTTCCTCCCGTTAGTTGTCAGACGGGCTTTAACCCTCCCCTAAGTGACCATATATAATCCATGTGTCGGGGTGTATAAATATTTTCCAGTTATGCTCCATCAGATGCATATAAACAGGAAGCTAATACTTCCAACTGAATTTGGCGTGCTGAGATAGATGGGCCGCGATTATACAGTGACTCCCATCCGGAGCGTTTGAATGCAAAGCACGTCTTGGAAAAATATGTACAAGGAGGGACAACCGGCAGGGGAGGGGACTTTAGGGCTGGGGGACAGGGCATCTCTTTCCACCATTCAAGGGATGATGGACGTTGGAGCCGAGCAGGGGGCACTGCTTTTGGTTACCATTTGTGTACTGTATTTACTCGAAAGGAAGACAAGACTGAACATCAGATAACCCCCTTAAATTAATGGGCACACCCATAGAACTTTATCACACAATATAATACTGACTTGTACGCAAATGTAAGACTGCCCCTCTTTTCTGGGATGGCGTGCCTGTGCGGGGAAAAAACAAGTTCTGCATTTGAGCACTGACCATATTCCAGCGGCCAGCACCCTGCAATCTCTCGGAGTAACCGCCATGGGGATTTTCTCCAGACTTGGCCTGGGAATTCCCCCAGAAACTCAGTTCCCACACTCGAGGGGAGCCATTTTGGGTTTATTTATTTAGCCTTAAATTTATATCCCGCCACTCATGACAGTGTTGCCTCGTGGTGGCTTACAATATAAAACACCATCACAAATCCCCATAAAACCCATTAAAACCCCTAAAAATACAATATTGTTACCAACAATTGATGATGTGTGCAATATCCCAATGGCAGTGTAACTTTAATGGCCCCAAAACCCAACTTGGTTGTTCCATCCTGGCTGATGGCATGGCCTCACGGGTGTAACACCAATATAAACCCGCCAGTTGACGTAGGGCAGCATAGGGCGGGACCCACTGATCTTAATCCCGGTTACCCCCCCCTCTCCTCGGCCTCAACCATACCCCTGGCGGAAGAGCTCCATCTTACAGGCCCTGCAGAACCTGGATAGTTCCACCAGGGCTCTTAGCTCTTCCGGTTGTGGCTCTGTTGCAAGGAAAGAATGAAGCCAAGCCCTCTGCCCCACTGCTTGCCTGGTTCGACAGAGCCCCAGTGAACCGTGACTTACCCCCCACGGGAGAAACGTGCGTTGCCATCAGTATGTGGACCAGCAAGGCACCAAGTGGTTTCTGAGGTCTGTTTCAGGTCAGAAAAATGGTATGGGGGGGAGAGGAGGCTGAATCTCCTGTCCTCACCTGCTGCGGTCCTGATCCGAATGCAGTCCACACATGCTTGGGATTTCAGTTCCAGGCTCAGCACTCCAGGCTCCTCTCTGAAAGTTCTCAAGGTGACCTGGGAGAGTCCAAGAACCAGCGTGATCTTCGGTGGCCAAGCTCGCCTGATCTGGTCAAATCTCAGAAGCTAAGCAGGGTCGATCCTTGTTAGTATTTGGACGGGAGACCACCAAGAAATACTGGGGTGGCTACTCAGAGGCAGGGGATGGCAAGCCACCTCTGAGCATCCCTTGCATTGAAAAGCCCACGGGGTCAGCATAAGTGACCCTTTCCACCACCGGGATCCCGGGGGGCCACCAAGGGCAGACAGCAGATGTAGCCCCCAGTCACGGCAGCGTCATCCCTTTAGAAGCATCGCCCAGGTGGGGACAGAAATCCTGCCCGTCTCCTGTCAACTTAGTCAGTGTGATCCTGCAGAACGCCAGTTTCCTTTTACCCAATCTTACAGCTTATCGGAAAGCCAACACGCAATTCAGAACTGCCGTGGGAGAGAGCTTTGCATCGCTTCAAGGGGCAGCTCCTGCCACATGGTGAGCTTCTCCCCTGCAGTGGCACAACATCCACGGATCAGACATTTTCTCTGTGCTGTTGAACCCCCCCCCCCGGGAGGGGGAGGGCTGTTTGCAGTGGAAGAAATCTGCGTGGGAAGCAGCCGTGCACAGACATCTCAGTGGGCGCCAACCGCTGCCACACGAAGCCGTTTGCTTCTGCCTCTGTGCAGCAAGAGTTCCGCCGTGCCCCTGCATTCTGCCATTATTATTAATAACCACGTTTGCACTTAACATAGTGTACCTTTCATTTGTTCATATTACTCCACTTACAGGCACCTTTTTCAATCACCGGGAAAATGACTCCCCGTTTTGTAGAACATCGACGGACACTGGTAGCTAGCCGTGTTTTGTTTTGTTCTGTTTTGAAGGGCTGTTTGTGTTTTGCTGGGCACCCGAGTATCTCCCGCTAGGAGAAAAATAGCTTGTTAAAAAGTGCAAAACAAAGGCACTGGAGGGTTCACCTCCCCACTTCCCAAGCCCTGCGATGTACTTTAAGCGGCAGTTTAAGAGCAAGGTAGAGAGAAGTGGGATATAAAACAAAATCAACTCTTCTCGCTAATGCTCTAGTTTCTCTTTTTTTCTTATTTATTCATTTCATTTATAGCCCGCCACTTCCATGCAGTGGCTTGTTGTGGGTAACAATCCAGATAAAACCCAGTATATAATCTCTTTAAAAGGTAAAGGTATCCCCTGTGCAAGCACCGAGTCATGTCTGACCCTTAGGGTGACGCCCTCCAGCGTTTTCTTGGCAGACTCAATACGGGGTGGTTTGCCAGTGCCTTCCCCAGTCATTCCCGTTTACCCCCCAGCAAGCTGGGTACTCATTTTACCGACCTCGAAAGGATGGAAGGCTGAGTCAACCTTGAGCCGGCTGCTGGGATCGAACTCCCAGCCTCATGGGCAGAGCTTTCAGACAGCATGTCACTGCCTTACCACTCTGCGCCACAAGAGGCTCTTAGATAATCTCTTTCAAATCCCTTAAAATAAACCAATCAACTCACCCATAGAGGCAACAGTCACCCTCCCACCCCACGGGCTTCGGGCTGGTGCCTCAGGACATACGGGAGGTCTGATGACCTTCAGATCGCATCAGTCTTTTACTAAAGATACTTCTGATTCTACTAACTAGCCAACTCCCTTTAACTTCCCAGATCTGATGAGATCCGTCTAGCCTTTGCCAGCCAGGTCTGGGCACCATTTTCCTTAGCAGTGGGATATGAACGCAGGTTGCAGCGAGACTGAACTGGTTGAGAGTCTGCTTGAGTATAGTCTTGTATTTAATGCACTCAGCAAAGACCAAGGGGGTGGGAATTCACTAGAACCGGGTTGTCTGCAAGGTTTGAGGGCAGAAGAATGGGCAGGTCAGCCCATTTCCCTTTGCATCCCGTGCATTACCTGTTCCAAAATCTGCAGCGGCCAGCAAGGAAGCTGTTTGGAACCCCAGTGGGGCCTGTCCTTACTCACCCTTCCCGTCTTGTGCAGGCAAGCAACCCAAAGGCCGGTTCCCCATCGAGAACTACCGGGCCCGGCTGGCTTCCTACCTGCGCAAGGATGCCCGGCGAGGTTGCTGTTTTGAACTGATGTGTCCGGGCAAGCGCACCTACGAGGTAGGTTTGGCAGACGTGGAGGGCAACCGGCCTGCCGGGATATCGTGGAAGAAAGGATGAAAACCACCCAAACATCCCCTTTCCCCTTCGAGCTGTAACAATGAAAGGGAGAGGAGTGCAGGGTTTAGTTCAGTTCGCCGATTTTTTCAGGGTTTAGCCAATTGGCTGATTTATTCTCTATGACTTTCCTCTCTGAGATGCAGGATTCCTTGGTCCTTACAGCTTCTGGGAAAAGCTTGCTGTGTGAACTGGCAGCCTTGCAGGTGGATAGAGGAGAGGAACCGACACATCTAGGGTGGTGCGCTCCGGCATGATTTGGCGAGGCGGCCAGCACCGCAGCGTGGAGGGGAGGGGCAGCACGCCAGCCAGCACGCCAGCCATCACCCGCATGCAGGCACAGAGCTCTGCGCCTGCATGCGGGCTCTGGCTGGCACACTGCTGCCACCCTTCCCCTCTGTCCCACAGCACTGGCCGCCTCGGCTTCAGTGCTCACCGAAGTGGCCAAAGCGCGCCAGAGCATGCAACCCTAATCTGGACTGTGAGAGAGAGAAAGAAAGGGTTAAAATTATACCCAGTCCTCATGATTAGACTGTGGGAAGTGAAAGCACCCCAGAACCTCACCCCATCTCCAGCCCACCTGATTTACTGCCATTTGCGTCCTCTGTGATTCCTTAGTAGCATTGCTTCAGCACAGTTCAGCATCCCAAGGAACTTAGTTTTCATTTGAAAAAACTCAAGTTCCTAGCCCAGGGCTAGTCAAACTGCGGCCCTCCAGATGTCCGTGGACTACAATTCCCAGGAGCCCCTGCCAGCATTTGCTGGCAGGGGCTCCTGGGAATTGTAGTCCACGGACATCTGGAGGGCCGCAGTTTGACTACCCCTGTTCTAGCCCTTCAGATTATGAAGATATTGCTCTGCATAGCTCTTTGTTGCTATATCATATTACTTAGAGGTGCTCTGATCTTTGCAGCTACTGTCAGTCAGAGAGTTTATTGTTATGGTCCTCAACCAGTACACTGCAGGTACGCTTCATTGCACAAGTCACAACCCCCCAATTTTTCTTGCCACAGAGTTTGAGCTTAGTCTGGGATTTTGCCTGCCAACTAATCTGTAGTGGCGAGCCTCTCTGGACCGGTTTACATGACAATTTCCCATTCACCAGGCCCAGCTCTGTTGCAACAAGAAAATAAAGCGCCGCCCCAGTCCCAGGAGATTAAAAAAATAGGGCACAGGCTGGTGGCGAAAAATCAGGTTCAAATGTTTTATTACTCAGTTGCAGTTCCAAAAAAATTCCCTACGCAGTTTGCCAACAGACTTCGTCGGGGGAATCGATAATCTACCATAACAGCAGTGAGTTCACATAAGTATAGTTAAAGTTAAGACGCTGTATTAAAATTTAAAACCCAGTTCCTAAAATATCCGTCACCTACAACAGCACGAGAGCTTATTCTGCCCATGCGTCTGCACGAGGAAGAGAAACTCCTCCTAAAGAACAGAGAAAAGGTTGCTGTGGCCCAAAATTAAAGGAATCTTTTTGCCAATGCCTAAACGAATGCTATCAACCTGTTCATCCTGCAGCAGTTCTGTAAAAAGTGTAAAAGATAAGTAGAATCAGAGTCCAGTAGCACCTTTAAGACCAACAAAGATTTATTCAAGTCATGAGTTTTCGAGTTCAAGCACTCTTCGTCAGACTAAGAACTGACCATCATAACAGTAGGAATATATATACAAAAGTTAATTCTGTTACATTTGTAAACTGTTTCGCAGCATCCATCCACAGTCACATGATTATCTTAGTCTGACGAAAAGTGCTTGCACTCGAAAGCTCACACCTTGAATAAATCTTTCTTGGTCTTAAAGGTGCTACTGGACTCTGATTTTATTGTGCTACTTCAGACCAAGGAGACCACCATACCCGTGTGGACAGAACACACTCAGTGCAGGAGTAAGTGTAACTTCTCCTTCAAAGCACTGCCCTAAGATGCCACCTAGAGGTGCCTCTTGGGTAATGCCACCATTATGAGGAGGAAGAAGAAGAAGAAGAAGAAGAAGAAGAGTTGGTTTTATATGCCGCTTTTCTCTACCCGAAGGCTTCTCAAAGTGGCTTACATTCGCCTTCCCTTCCCTCTCCCCACAACAGACACCCTGTGAGGGAGGTGAGGCTGAGAGAGCCCTGATATTCCTGCTCGGTCAGAACAGTTTTATCAGTGCCGTGGCGAGCCCAAGGTCACCCAGCTGGCTGCATGTGGGGGAGAGCTGAATCAAACCCAGCTTGCCAGATTAGAGGTCCGTACTCCTAACCACTACACCAAGCTGGCTGTGTGAGTGTGTGTGTCCTCTAAATTTTTAACCACTTAATCCAGTGATCCTTAAACAGTTGGACATGGGACCCACTTCTAAATCACACAGTACTTTTCAGGACCCAGGTGCAAATTGAAATATGAATAAATATGAATAGATAAATTAACCCCACACAATTTGTCTTTTCCCAGACATAAAATCCAGGAATCTTGTAGCCATGAACAGTCATTTATTTATTTTTTCACATTTCAATACAGGAGGCAAAGTACCATGGTACAGCATGATTCCATCAGATCTCAGAGGCAGGCTCAGTCCCTGGGAGGCAGATCACCAAGGAACACTCTGCAGAGGAAGGCTGTGGCCGACCATCTCTCTTCTCACATGCCTTGAAAGCTCCTTGGTAGGCAGGGACAGTCCTTAGAAAGAAGACAACCAAGGAATACTCTGCAGAAGAAAGCTATGGCCAACCACCTCTGCAATTCACTTCCCCTTGAAAGCCCCTTGCTGGGGTCATCATAAGTTGTCTGCAATTTGATGTGACTTGGCACACATACATACAGTTTGGTGTAGTGGCTAGGAGTGCGGACTTCTAATCTGGCATGCCAGGTTCGATTCTGCGCTCCCCCACATGCAACCAGTTGGTAACCTTGGGCTCACCACAGCACTGATAAAACTGTTCTGATCTAGCAATGATATCAGGGCTCTCTCAGCATCTCCCATCCCACAGGGTGTCTGTTGTGGGGAGAGAAAAGGGAAGGTGACTGTAAGCCACTTTGAGCCTCCTTCGGGTAAGGAAAAGCGGCATATAAGAACCAACTCTTCTTCTTCTTCTTCTTCTTCTTCTTCTTCTTCTTCTTCTTCTTCTTCTTCTTCTTCTTCTTCTTCTTCTTCTTCTTCTTCTTCTTCTTCTTCTTCGTGTGGCTTAGCAGCAGGTTGGCTTCTGTCCTGAAACGTGAGCACCATTGCATTCATCTTTATCAGGCATAGAATCATAGAATCATAGAAACAGAGAGTTGGAAGGGGCCACACAGGCCATCTAGTCCAACCCCCTGCTCAACGCAGGATCAGCCCTAAGCATCCTAAAGCATCCAAGAAAAGTGTGTATCCAACCTTTGCTTGAAGACTGCCAGTGAGGGGGAGCTCACCCCCTCCTTAGGCAGCCTATTCCACTGTTGAACCTGCAAATGAACACAATGTTTGGCTCACGTGAGGTTTGGGCCCCAGTGATTTCCAGCTAATGCTTAAACAGGCTTCCCTCCCTCGCAGAGCATAGTTCTGTGTGATTTGTCCCCCAAAGTCCCTTGTTGACTTAACGTTTTTAGCACGCATTTTATTCATTTTATTTTATTTCCTTCATTTCTTGCCCAGCTTTCTTGCTGAGGCTGAAGCAGATTAGAGAGTTATGAAAGGCAACGTAAAACACGGTATAAAATGTACAGGGAAACTGCATTACACAAATTAATGCCTAAGAAACAGCCACAGTATAATACATCGTGTAAACTGGGTTTCCCAATTAGAGAACAATGATCCTAAAAAAAAAATGGACTTTGCAATTAGGGAACATTGACGTTCAGATAGTATGCGTTCCATAAACAATGCAGTATAAAAGGCGAATGAAAAGAAAGGTGCCTAAAAATTTCACAGGCAATTAAGTTAAAACCTTATTACCTAAATAATACTCTTCCTACAGGATTGGATTGTACTAGGGCCCTGTTGCCTATACACAAATGCCCTTCACAACATAACAGGAAGCTCAAGTAGGGACCACCCTTGATCTTACCCCATTTCAGAGTGACACTTAAGGCTGCGAACTCAAGAGCCAGTTTGGTGTAGTGGTTAGGAGTGCGGACTTCTAATCTGGCATGCCGGGTTCGATTCTGCACGGCACTGATAATGCTGTTCTGACCAAGCAGTGATATCAGGGCTCTCTCAGCCTCACCCACCTCACAGGGCGTCTGTTGTGGGGAGAGGAATGGGAAGGTGACTGTAAGCCACTTTGAGCCTCCTTCGGGTAGGGAAAAGCGGCATATAAGAACCAACTCTTCTTCTTCTTCTTCTTCTTCTTCTTCTTCTTCTTCTTCTTCTTCTTCTTCTTCTTCTTCTTCTTCTTCTTCTTCTTCTTCTTCTTCTTCTTCTTCTTGAGAGTTCCCAGATTTATAGCTGATCCCCAGACTAGAGAGAGAGATCAGAGGGAATGGCAGCTTAGAGGGTGGATACTGCTGAGCCGTATCCCAAATCTACCATCCCCAGGCTCTAACCCCAGATCGCCAGGGCTTACTCGGCCAGGAGTTGGCAACCCCATGTGACATAATGATCATTTAGAGCACAACTGGCACCCTTCCCAGAATGTTCCCCTTTAATGGGGCAGGAAAAAAACTCCTGGTCTTCTCAGGGTTTCAAGGGGAACTTCCTTGGCTGCATGGTAGTGTCCATGTGGACATTTGCCACTCGAGTTATTGGGGCAAAACTAATCGTCACTATCTGAGGGGAACCTCCACATTCAGAGGCACTAATCCTTTACATCCCAGAGCCAGGAGGCAATATTAGGAGAAGGCCTTGACCTCTATGCCTCATTGCTGGGCATCCAGAGGCAATGGTTGGCCGCTGAGGGAGACAGGGTACTGGACTAGATGGACCACTAGTCTGACCCAGCAGGGCTCTTCCTAAGACCTTATGGGAGAAGGCCTCAACCCCTACACTGAATCAACAGGTGCAGCAGGTATCAGTGGAAATCTGGCCCCAACTTCCGTTCTCCCTTCTCAGTTCACAGCTTCCAGCCCTGAAGAAGCCAAGGACTGGGTGGATCAGATCCTGTTTCTACTCCAGGGTGAGTAGTTCAATCTGGATGGGGAGGTCTATATATTGGACACTTGCTTGGCTAACACCTGTAGCTGAGAGCCAAGAGGGACTGGAAAGCTGGGAGAAGAAGGAGAGTGGGATGGTCATTTCACTGAGAGTCTCCAAATTATATATAATCCTAATTCAGGGATGCCCAGCCATGTTTACCGGAAACTCTGGCATTACACAAGAGCTCCTCAAGGTATATGTAGCATTTCCCAGAAGTTCAGATGGCCACTGACATCACTAGACATCACCAGAGCCCACTTCCCCTGTTGCTTTACAGGTCTAGTCTCTTTCTCCACAATGGAAAAATTATCAATGATCCACTGATTGACAGGCTGCCTCCGGCTCCTCGTGTCCACGCCCCTTCTCTGAATGCCCTTACCACCACTTCATGTGTTCCTCTAAGCCTGACAAATATTTCAGGGGTTCCTCCACAGTCAAAACGTTGAAAAAGGCTGTCCTAATCCTAGACGTTTTCTGCCTCTGCATGGAGAGGCTCCCTTTACTCTCCTACGCTAGTCGCTCGCCATGGACCTCTTCTCCATGAATCTGTCTGGCCTGCTCTGCAATGCAGGCCACTTCTGGCTTTGCTGGAGACATATCCAGAAAACCACTGTGAGGCAGAAACTTTGGGAATGGCCTGTGGCCAGGGAAAGCGGCTTGAAAGGGACGAAGGAAATCAGAGAAAGAGAGAACGGGCTGTGAGTTGAGGATGGGGGCAATATGGGAGGGATGGGGGCTCACTGGAAGAGCCTCTGCTTTGTATACAGAAGGTCCCAGGTTCAATCTCCAGCATCTCCAGTGAAAAGGACCAAGTTGGAGGTGATGAGAAAGGCCGTAGCCAAAGACTCTGGAGAACTTCTGCAAGTCTGACTTGGATGGATTCACAAGAAGGCAGCTTCGTGGATGTTCATGCAGTGCAACAGAGCACATGGAGAAAGGGAATCCTAGCCTGATATTCTAGCCCAGCCTTTCTCAACCTTCCTACCACTGACAAACCCCTGAAACATTCTTCAGGCTTTGAGGAACCCCGGAAGTGAAGTCAGCAGGCCACCCCCTCCTGCCATGCCCCAGAACTCACGTCACCAGAAGTGACACCACCCAGACATTCCCATTGGATGTGACATCACCAAGCCAGTGAAGATTTGTTTGGCTGGAGCCCTTTCCCTTCCCATCCCTTCCACGCCCATCATTGGCCACTGGTAGGGGGCACCTCAGGTCATCAATACCACATATGGTCATATTATGGATATTTTATATATAATATTAATTCCCACCCAATCGGAGAAACCCATTCACAGCTATTAGGAACCCCCAGGGTTTTGCAAAACCCTGGTTGAAAACTTCAAGTCTACGAGTGTGATCTTGTAGCTATGCTGTCAAAGAAGTCAAACTGGGAGCCAGTAGGAAATCCAAGTGGATGCCCTCTCTCGTCTTCTTATAAGATACCAGCAATACTCCCGGCTCATTTCCTGGCATCTATTTTGAGCACCAGCCCAGGCCTCTGAAGATAGCATGCCTTGTGCATGTGTGTGAGATGGGTTAATTAAAAAGCGAACTCCCATCTGCTCCACTGTGGAGACGCTTCCCTCCCTCTCCTCTCCCCTCCCCTCCAGTCCCCTCCCCCTTTCCCTTTCCCTCTTCCTTTTTTTTTGGGCTTGCAAAGAATAAGTGCTCTGAAAGTGCCCTCTGCTGGTCAGTCTGTAAAACTGGCATTGCCCCTGGATTTGTAGGAGCTGTATCTGAAATATAAGGCAGCGTCAAAAAGCTAGGAGAGGCTAGAAGCACACCTTCCAGACTCCTCCTCCACAATTGCCCTTGGTGGCCAAAGCAATCCAAAGCAAGGGTGCAAGGGTGAGACAAGGCAGACCACAGCAAGTAACATGCTTAGCAGAAGTGTCCAGCATAAAGGACTGGAGGAGAGAAGCCCTCCCACCACCCCTGTTCTAAAACAAGGGGGAGGGTCCATAAAGAGCATCTCCCAGCTGATTTCTCCAATTGCTTCAAATTTCACTTCTCTTTCAGCATGGCAGAAGGATACTAGACATATTTTGAAGCATTCTTTTCCATATTTTTGGTCTGGATCCTGTTTAGCTCTGAGGCATGTGAAATAGGGAGCAGAGAAGGGGGAGGGAAGTACCTTTGACATCTCCAGAGCATCTTTGTAAGGCTGGGAAATCTCAGCTGGTGTTTGCTCCTGGTACATCCTAAAATCAGAGGAAAGCAATCTCAGGTCATCGAAAATGGCTTCTCTCAAGTTTGGGCAAGTACCGGTCCCCTCAGTGTAAAGTCAAAGATGACAGGTCCAGATTCTCCTTGTGGTTTGATGCATCTCGTCCATTTACTGGTGGAGGATCATTTAACTGTGGATTGACATCCAATAGTTTTCTGTCTCCTGTGCGGAAATGAGCTTGTATGGGCCCGGCTCCAACCAGACACAATCTCCGTGAAAGTTACGAATTATAGATTTCCCCCAACCGCAGTCAGGAAGGGCTTCTGGAGTGTGTTGGGGGCACTGGATATGCATACCTTGCCTCTGTCAGTCCAGCTAACAGCAGGAGAGGCAGCTCTGATCCAAAGATCTGTAAGCCCAGCAGTACACAGACGCTATTACACTTGGAGAAAAAAAATCACCACTCTCCCTCTCTGATTGATTATCGGTTCATCAGAGGAAAGGCTCTGTGATTACTCATATTTCTGCGATTGCCTTTGATTGGCATGCATTAGCATACCTTTTCTGCACAGAGGGGAGAGGCTGTGGCTCAGTGGCAGAGCATCTACCTAGAAGATCCCAGGTTCAATTCCCAGGGCTTTTGTGAATGCAATCCTGCCAGTTAAAAGATCTGGCTGTGAAAGACCTCTGCCTGAGACCCTGCATGGACAAATCTGAGTAGACCGCACTGTTCTAAGAGACCAAGGGTCTGATTTGGTATAAGGCAGCTTCATGGATGCACTCAAGAGCAGCAGTGATTACATATGTGCCCGCTCTCTTGGTTTTTTGAAGACAGTATCCATAATACCTCCGGTCTCACCTCTAATTATGGTACTGTTCTCTCTACCACCAGCTATGGGCATGGAAATAATTCTCCTCCATTCATCCCACAGTGATGTCCTCCAAGATTTATCCTTCCTCAAGATTCACCCTTAATAATGTTGTCTGGATGTGCTTTTCACACATGCAGAGGGCTCTTCTGCAGCTCTGAAACTCCCTTCTCCGAGCAACTTCCAGTTCCATTCTTCAGAAATGTGTGTTTACACTGTGCAGATTATTCTGGGTAGAAGTGAAGTCAGGATAGAGACCAGAGCATTGAATGCATAGGATCATTTCCTGCTCTCCATTTTAAAAATCTTGGTTCTCCAGTGTTGCTAATCGGTGGAGACCTTTGATATTAAGAACCAGGGGAGGGAGGGAATCGAAGGACTCAACTGGTAGGAAGGCAGCCTTCCAGTGGTATCATGGCCAGGCCCAGATTTTCTTAGTTTTAAAAGTGTGGTCACATTTTCAGACCATTCTCTGGCACCAGTCTGGCCTGTGATCTGAAGTTATGAAGCTGATTCACCTGTTGTTTTGTCTGTGATCATGAGTGAAGCATAGAGAGTTAGGAGCCAAGTATGTGATAGAACAGTCACATGTCCGATTGTGTACCTGGCAGAGGAAAACTCTGTCCTCATTCATATGTTTGAGAAACTGTTGATTACTCCCAATAAGCAAACTTCATTTGAAGAAAATCTCTTTATTGAAAGGGAAACAAACTTAACATCACAGGGTCCTTGCTAAGACCAGAGATCCTAACCAACCCGACCCTTATCTACCCTTCTTTGTTGCCCCCCCCCCACCATGACAAAAGATTTGGGCATGAAGATCCCTTGTTGACAAAATGGTCAGTCAGTCAGCCTGGCATCTCTATTGGCATCCAGTTCCCTGGGAAGAGATAGTAGTTTGCAGATGCAGCACAGCAAGGGCAGGGAGCCTAGTCTCCAGGCTTCCTACATTGACACTACCCTGGACCCAAAGTGAAAAGACTACAGATCAGAAGACTGCATTAGATGCATGCAGAGATAACAGACCATGAATAGCAAATAGTGAATAGCAATGGCAAAAGCATGCATGATGGTTTTATCAAGATCAAATCCCCCTCCCACTGTCACTTGAGCCGGTCACTCTTTTTTAGGCTAAAGTACCCCACAGCGTTGTAGTGAGGACAGAATGGAAAAAGAGGACAGCCATGTATATTGCCATGAGCTCCTTGAAGAAAAGATAGGATATCAGTACAATTTAGTAAATATGTGGATTGCTCCTACAAAAAGCCAATGGCTGACCAGGGCAGTTAGCTTTCCTTTCCCATGATTCTCTAGTTTTCCTCTTCCTTTGAGTGCCGTGTCATTTCTGCCTACTGGCTTATCCCCTTGTCCCAGATATGAGATCCCTTGTTATCCCTTTCGAGGAGGATGTCAAAGAAGAGACCTACGATGACATCGACAGCTTTGAATCCTCGCATACGATGCTTCTGAAGAATTCTTCTCTGAACCCGGAGGAGGAGGGGGAAACTGAGGAAGAGAGCAGAGAGGGCATATATGAAATCCTACCAGGTAAGCAGGTTTATCAGATACATCTTTTCTCCCTTAGAATGCCAACAACAATTGACATGAACCACTTTGGAGATTGAAGGGTTAAACCCCCCTCTCCTTTCCCTGCACAGACCCAAGGCAATCTGCGGTGGCTTGATCCTGCAGTCAGCATCTATGGACAAACCTTGTCTCTTTTAGCCTTCAGACTGTTGATCCATCCAGTCCAATGTTGTCTATTTTGACAGGCTTCCAAGTCAAGCATATGTGCGTGCATTTTTAAAACATCCTAGTCATCCTTAATATTCACAACGCAGTAACTTTCTCCTGCCCTTGTGTTTGAAAATGGAATTGTGCCCACTGAGAATGGGTCCACCTGGGGCACAGTCCTTTTGTCTACGAAATACCTCTGCCAGGATTATATTATTATGCAAATCAGAGTGAATCATCATGTCAATTTGCAAGTGAAGGAAAAAGAAAAAAAGAAAACCCCAAACAAACTGCTTCAGCTCACCAGAAATAAAACTGAATTCACCCAGAAGGGGATGGATGGGAAGGAGAAGTAGGAAATCTTGTGCATTTTGCATCGCTCAACTCAAAATCACATTGAGCTTTTCAGTGGGGTGTGAAATTGAAAGTTTAGTTCCTAGAAGACCGCCCAAACCATAAAGGGGCAGGAAGCATCCACCATGGACCCCCAAGTAAAAAGTGGGTGATTTTGATTCTATGTGTTCAGCCCTGTATTTCCAGAGATGTTGGGACCCTTTCATCCCAACCCCATTATCCCTCCATAGGGCTGCCAACTCCAGGTTGAGAAATACCTGGAGATTGGGGGGGGGGAGGGAGACTTCAGTGTCATAGAATCCACCTTCCAAAGCAGCCATGTTCTCCCAATGAACCGATCTCTCTTGCCTGGAGCGGCAACAACAGGAGATCTCCAGCCACCCCCTGGAGGCTGGCAACCCTAATAGTCCAGCTGGACTCACCATTCTGCAGGCTGGGGGAAGAGAGACTTCTTGGCCATTAAAGAAAGGATCTTGAGTCCTTAAGAGCCAGCTTGATGTAGTGGTTAGCAGTGTGGACTTCTAATCTGGCGAACCGGGTTTGATTCCGCGCTCCCTCACATGCAGCCAGCTGGGTGGCCTTGGGCTCGCCACAACACGGATAAAGCTGTTCTGACCAAGCAGTAATATTGGGGCTCTCTCAGCCTCACCTCCCTCACAGGGCGTCTGTTGTGGGGAGAGGAAAGGGAAGGCAACTGTAAGCCACTTTGAGCCTCCTTCAAGTAGAGAAAAGCAGCATATAAGAACCAACTCTTCTTCAGTAATCTCAGGGCTCTCTCAGCCTCACCCACCTCACAGGGTGTCTGTTGTGGGGAGAGGAAAGGGAAGGGGAATGTAAGCTGCTTTGGGACTCCAGGGTAGAGAAAAGCAGCATATAAGAACCAACTCTTCTTCTTCTTAAGGAACATGAGTGCTCTTTTATCAGTTTCCTTACTAGCTTTTCATCTGTTGGATGAAACCATAGCTGGTTTGTGCTGTTCAAGACAGAAGAACCCATAATACCATTTTGACATGAAATTTCTTGGTTTCTGCAATACAAGGGAGCAATGGGGAGAGGGGAGGCAGCCAATAGGGGAAGTTGGCCCACAGCCCACCTTCAGAGGCTTGGTGATCCCCTCTTAGGTGCCAGCCCACAGGTGAAACCCTGGTTGAGCTATCCACCCCTGTATCACTGCTGTGCATACGCAGGAAGGGGCAGACAAATCTGCTCTTCCAGCAGGAGCAAGATTCCCTTGGCATCTTCTTGCAAGAGGATCTGTATAGGGGTTCCTGCACATGAGGTAGATTTCTGTGTGCAGCAGGATCTCATAGAGCAGGGGTAGTCAACCTGTGGTCCTCCAGATGTCCATGGACTACAATTCCCATGAGCCCCTGCCAGCATTTGCTGGCAGGGGATCATGGGAATTGTAGTTCATGGACATCTGGAGGACCACAGGTTGACTACCCCTGCCATAGAGGGTTATATATCTGCTACCATTAGAGATGCGAACAGTATCCCTAGCATGCACAGAAGAGGACTCTGGGATCAGAGTGGTTTAGGTGTTGCTCCGGGGAGCAGCTATGTTTGTTCTCTCTAAAGTATATAAAAAGAATTATTTAAAGAGAGGGATGTTTTGCAGTTGGTTTTTTGAGCAGCCGGGCTTCTTCTGTAAGGATGCGCAAGGGTCCAGCTGCATTGCAGAAGGATGCCTGCAGAGCAAACTGCAGATGATGTGAACAAGAAGCCCAGGCGACAAAATTAGGGCCAGTTGTAGAGGAATATCTTCCTGACCCTCCAAAGTTGTGATCTTTCAGGACCTAACTCTACCTGCCCTTGCTAATTCCCCACTTGGAACTCAGATCCCAGGGGTGTGGGGTCTGAGGTGGGGTCTCAGGACTGCAGTACGTGGAGAATTGGGCCTTCAGCCTTCTTCCTCAAAGCTTTTGCCCAACCTGAAACTCTCCGGTGGGGTGTACTGGTGGAATCCCAGTGGGGCAAATACTACTCCCCCAAAGGTCATTTTGTCAGGGGAAAAAGCACAAGGCAGAAGCACTGTCTTCTGGTGCCCCGCACTTCCATCAGGTCCCCTCATACCTGGGAAGTAAACCCTACCAGGGAACTCACAAGCACACACCTGACTGACAGTTCTTTCTCTTTTCTACATGTGTTTTTCTCCCCGTAGTAGTTCATTCAATATTACCTCTGTCCAGCATAAAAACCTGCAGTTCAAATTTGCAGGGAGATATGCCAGACATACAGCAATGTAATATTGAATCAACCACTAGAGGGAGCAAAACGTGGCCAATGACAGGCCTGGAGGGGTTGGGGAGGGGAGGAGCCCCAGGTGGACATGTAAACAGCTCTGCTTCCCAACCATATTCTGCCCAATTGTGCCACTTCTGGGGGTACTCAAATCCTGAAGAATGTTTCAGGGGTTTCTCGATGGTAAAGAAAGTTGATAAAGGCTGCTCCAGACCTTCGAGTCTCTTCTGTAGCATGTAGCTTTCCTGGCTCCCTTGGCTGAATCACCTTGCAGTCTGTGGCTCTGCAAACTTCTTTCAGGAGAGCAGCTAGAGGTGAACCTGAGACGTGAGGCAAGGGAAACGATGTGCCGGCAGCATCCTGGCAGCTTCTGAGGAGCTGTAGACCTCAGCCGAATCTTTTCTGGAGGCTGAGCATGTGCAGGTAGCCCTCCATACCATCGGCCTGTGGGTCGAATGTGGGGTGTAGTTGGGCTCCAGCTGCTCTATGGGCTGGGCCAAGGCAGGGGGTCTCTGTGACTGCTGCTTCCACCTGCTTAGTCAAGGCTCTATACAACCCAGCTTCATCCTCCTTGTCTATGGGGGAGCACGAGGTGTTGACCCCTTTGCAGGGATGTTGTGGATTACATTACACACGGGACATGCTCACGCAAAGCAGCCATGTGCCCAGGTCTTCACAGTGACGTGCAGCTGTGCAGCCTACCTTTATGCTTTCAGTTTCACTTTATCCTCACAATAACCCTGCGAGGTAGGTTAGGCCGAGTGGCTGCGCCTGGCCTAAGGTCACCAGCAAGCTCCCATGGTGAAGTGGAGATACAAACCCAGGGCTGCCAGAGCCTAATCTGATACTCTAACCCAGGGGTAGTCAAACTGCGGCCCTCCAGATGTCCATGGACTACCATTCCCAGGAGCCTCTGCCAGCATTCGCTGGCAGGGGCTCCTGGGAATGGTAGTCCATGGACATCTGGAGGGCTGCAGTTTGACTACCCTTGCTCTAACCACTTTGCCAGGCCGGCTACCTTACGTGACCTAGCAGCCGTGATCTCCCCCCCCCCTTCTCATCCTGACCTCTTTGCCAGACTTGTTGATTCTGAGGCCAGATCTTCATTCAGCGCATCTCTCCCCAGCCCAAGCAGCTTTGCCTCCCTTCCCCCATGTACCGAGGCAGGCCTGAATACGGGGCAGATCCTCCAAGGAGCTGTGTTTTAATGTTGCAATTTGATTCAATTTTCCACTCTATAAAATTACCCATCATTGTTCGTTGCCTCCTAACAGACACCTTCACTCTTAATTTAACAATCCTATCGAATTCTGCCTCGGAAATTGGAAAAATTTATCACCTGTGAAATTTTATTTTTCCTTGGTTGTATCTGTTTTTGTAAAACTTCATTAGCGCCGATGACTTGCTGAGGAAATTATCTCTCTCTCTTTCTCTCTCTCTCTCTCTCTCTCTTTCTCCTCCCCCCTTCCCTCTGCCTCAATCGCAGTCCCTTTCATTCTTAAAATAAAAAGAACACTCAACCACAACTGAGATTTTTTATTTGCATAATAAAAAAATACTGCACAAGAAGAGGAACAACACAGACGCATCCAAACCCTCGGCTGAATTTTGAGATTTGCTGTGTGGGATCAGAACAATTATCCCTTCCGCACAGCAGCTGTAAGCCCAGGGAAACATGCGGATAGAATGGCAGTTTCTTGGCTCAGTTGTTGGACTCTTAAACCAGGGGGGCAGTGGGACTCTGCACACACCTTTCTGGCCATCACAGCCACCAATAACTCTGGCCCGTGAAACATTTTGAAACCACCCAGTGGCCATCAGAGCATCCAGTAGCAGGGAGTTCCACAGATAGCTGCACAACAAAGTCCCCGAGGACCAGATGAGCAAGGACTGATGAAGGAGGAGGAATCCATGAGTGAAAAAGGGGTGTCTCTTTTTTTATTTGTAAAGGTGTGTGAGTAAGGTTGATGCCCCTTTCCCCCCCTTGCCTTGCTCTAAGCAATCCTAGATTTTGGCATTTTTCCCACTGCCAGGCTCTGCTTCTCGTGAGCCAGGTCAGGTGGAAGATAAGCGTGCCAAACCTTCTGCATTACAGATGAATCGGGGAGCGCAAAATAGCTACCCACCCGTCCTCCACTTTACACACGAATGAACATACAGATCTCATCATCTTGCCTCGTTTTCCTTTTATATTGGCCTCGTTCTAAATATAAGGGTAAGCACTGCATTGGTAACTTTTGTGTCCAAAATCCTCATTAAATCTGCAGATGACACCAAATTGGGAGGAGTAGCAGACCCCCCCCCCCAGAAGATAGAGTTCAATGAAATCAGAACACATTGGAAAAATGGACAAATGTGAATAAGATGCAATTCAATAAGGAGAAGGTCAGAGTTCTACGTCTGGATCACAAAAATGAGAAGCCTGCAAACTGGATGGGAGATACACTTCTAGGTAGCCCTGGGTGTGTGAATGTGAACATACTTGTGGACTATAAGCAAAATATGAGCAGACAGTGAGATGTGGCAGTAAAGAAGGCTAATGCAGTCTTGGGAAGTATCAACAGAGGCAACATATCAACATTGCAAGATGTCATTGTCCCTCTGTATACCGCCTTGGTCAGACCGCACCTGGAGTCCTGTGTGCAGTCCTGGAGGCCACACTTCAAAAAGGACGTGGACAAAATTGAGAAAGTTCAAAGGAGAGGAACAAGGATGATCCAGGGCCCAGGGCCCAAGCCCTAGGAGGAAAGGCTGCGGGATTTGGAAATGTTCAGTCTGGAGAAGAAGAGGATGAGAGGGGACATGATTGCTCTCTTGAAATATTTGAAAGGTGGTCAGAGAAAGGTTCCTGTTGGCAGCCGAGGGTAGGAGCTGCAGGAATGGCTTTAAACTACATGTAGAACAATATTGGCTAAATATCGGGGAAATTTCACAGAGTAGTTCAGCAGTGGAATGGGCTGCCCAAGGAGATGGTGAGCTCCCCCTCACTGGCGGTCTATAAGCAGCAGCTAGACAGATCCTTCTCCTGGATGCTTTAGGCTGATTCTGCACTGAGCAGGGGGTGGGACTTGATGGCCTGCATGACCCCTTCCAATTCTAGGATTCTATTAAAGCAGCTGGATTATTGTGGCCTGTGACGTAAGCTGAATCAGGGATTTATGACCTGATTTTCCAACCAGAGACCTGATCGGAATCTCGCTTCAAAACAAACCAACAACACTGTGTGACCCAGTTCTGCTCAGAATGGTGGCCTGGGTGAGAATGGAGGCTTTAGCTTTCCCTCCCGCACTGCTTTTGTGAGCAGAAATGTCGGGGGGGGGGGGAGGGGGATGTTTGTCTTGCTGTTCCAAGTCCAATCATTCTCAAGATCTCAGACTTGGCTCACAGGACATGTCTCATGCAGATAACCCCTGAATTCCAGTAGGTTTATTAATAGGTTTGGCTTTCTTGTCTGCCTGCAGACAAGCTTACACAGAAAAACATTGGGTCATCTTTCAGGGGCCACCAGACCATTAGCTGAGATTCCTCTGGCTGGGGCTTGATGGTTTCCTCCATTCGTGCTTGTAGATATGAAGCCATCTGCATAGGCGGGGGGCCAATGCAGCCTTTTTCAACCTTTTGACCATGGAGGAGCCCCTGGAATCGTTTTTCAGGCTTTGAGAAGCCCCAGAAGTGGTATCAGCCAGCCACACCTCCCTGCTGTGCTCCCAGGAAGTGACATCACCCCCTATGTTCACAGGCAGTCTCGAAGAAGAGTGAGGGGGAGAGGCAGGAGGTGACTTAAGGCAGGAAATGGCATTCAGGTCCCACCCCTCCCAGGCACCGAAACCATGAGAGAACTCATTCATGCTTGGGAAGGGGAGCGATGGAAGCCGTTGGTTCTCTAGTTTGTGGGAGAGTCCATTAAGGCAGGAGTAAAAAGATGGCGGACCCCCTGGTTGGGAATCCCCGTGTGAAGTTGTTTACTGCATTTGAAGTGGGCAACGGAGGCTGTCCGTCTGTATGGGGGAACGGAGGCTGTCCGTCTGTGTGCTGAGGTGCCAGATCTGGGCAAGGCAAGCTTCTTGCTGTCCCGATCTCAGGCAAGGTATCAGGCAAGGCGCCATATAGAGGATGGAGCAGAGTTGTTCTCTCTTGCCCCAGAGGGACGGACCAGATCCAATGGGATGAAATTCATTCAAAAGAAATTCCGTCTAAACATCCGGAAGAAGTTCCTGACAGCCAGAGTGGTTTCTCAGTGGAACAGGCTTCCTCGGGAGGTGGTGGGTTCTCCATCTTTGGAAATTTTTAAGCCGAGGCTGGATAGCCATCTGACGGAGACGCTGTTTCTGTTAAGGCTCAAGGGGATGGCAGGTTACAGTGGATGAGCGATAGAGTTGCGAGTGTCCTGCATAGTGCAGGGGGTTGGACTAGATGACCCAGGAGGTCCCTGCCAACTCTATGATTCTATGATTCTATCTACAAAGGGATGCCAACCTCCAGGTGGGACCTGGGGATCTCCCGGAATTACACTTCCTCTCCAGACTACAGAGATCAGTTCCCCAGGAGAAGAGGGCTGCTTTGGAGGGTGGACTCTGTGGCATTTTACCCCACTGAGGTCCCGATGCTCCCCAGGCCTCACCCGCAACTCTCCTGGAGTTTCCCAGCCTGGATCTGGCAACCCTATGCCCCCCTCCCCTAGCAGCGGCCAGGGCGGGCCGGCAACCCTATCCGCACCCCGTATTCCGACAGCAAGCACAGCCTGTGGAATCCAACGCAGCCGAGTTTGAAGGACTGCCGATGAAAGATTCATGTCCTAATTAAATGCAAGGTGTGCCTGCCTCCGCCGCCTCTCCCTGGCGCCTTGCAAAGGGGAGGCTGCCGGGAGCTGCACCCGCTCTTTCTGTGGCTGGCCCAGCAGTGATGGGAGGCAGTCCGGCGGTCAGAGCGAGCCCAGGTTGCAGCCTCTCCACTGAAGGCTGGCAGCGCCTTCCGGAGGAAAAGGGTGCGTGGCTTCCTTCCCAAAAGCCGCCATCCATCACAAGCTTTTAGGGGCCCCGTGCAGCTGGGAAAGTCTGGCATTTAATTATGATATTAATGTTTCAGCTGCAATCTTTCAACTTGGCTGCCTTGGATTCGACTCTTTCGGCCTGGTGCCTGAGCATCATGCAGTCAGCACTCGGGCAGAGCTGGCAGCAGTTCTGCACCAGACGTAGGGTTGCCAGCTCCAGGAGGGAGGGGGGGGGACGCTGGGGATGGCAGGCTTTGGGGAGGGAAAGGAGCTCAACAGGTTGCAATGCCATAGAATCCCCCCTCCAAAACAGCCGTTTCCTCCAGGGGAAGTGATCTTTCTCATCAGGGGATCAATGGTAACCCTGGGAGATCTCTAGGCCCTGCCTAGAGTTTGACATCCCATCTATAGAGGTCCGCCTGCTTGGCATACAGCAGCCGTCCCCCCTGCCCGGCATCAGAGGGACAAGCAAGGCAGCAAGGCCTGAGCAGGAGTGGATTGAGGATTTATGGGGCCTTAGCAGAGTGCGATTGCAGCAGGAGCAGCCAGACTGGTGGTTTCTTCTCCTCCCAGTGCTGTCTCCTGCTGGTCTATCTAGTCATCAGTTGTCTTGATTCTTCTTCTTCTTCTTCTGCTTCTGCTTCTGCTTCTGCTTCTGCTTCTTCTTCTGCTTCTGCTTCTTCTGCTTCTGCTTCTTCTGCTTCTTCTGCTTCTTCTTCTGCTTCTGCTTCTTCTGCTTCTGCTTCTGCTTCCCCCTTTTTCCTTCGTGCCTTCTATTAGAGGTTTGTTTGAAAATGGTAAAGCACCCGGAATGCAAGGGCAATATAGCTGTATCTCAAAGGAAATGCAATATAGATCCACAAAAAAAGAGCAGCAGCTAAAACAGTCGGGATGGGGGAGGGGAAGGGATCCCTGAAGGACTGCTGTCCCTGGCTCTAGCCTGTCCCAATTGCTGAGATTCAGTGGATTTCTGGATGTCACTAATTCTGGAGGTTTGAGAGGTGGTCACATTTGGCAGAGTCTTCTTGGCAATGGCTCCAAGATGCCAGGATGCCCTCCCCCGTCAAGGTCATCCGGCAAGGAATTACAGCTCATCTCTAGCCTGCAGAGATCAGTTCCCCCAAAGAAAATGGGTGCTTTGGAGGGTAGACTTTAGGTCACTGTACCCCACCATGGTCCCTGTGCTCCCCAAGTTCCCACCGCAGGTCTCCAGCAGGTTCCCCGACCTCCACGTCCCCCACCAGTAGCCCAAGGAGATCCGGGTCAATCTGGCATCAGTTTGGTGGGCCAGTTTGGTGTAGTGGTGAGGAGTGCAGACTTCTAATCTGGCAAGCTGTATTGTGGGACAGAAAAGACAGGATCTATGGAAATACCCTGTATGGAGACGGAAGCAATGGACCATCTAGTGTGATGGTGGCTGTATGCTGTGATGGCAGGTGGGATCTCAGGCACAGGTTTTTGCCAGTGCTGCTAATGTCAGTGCTCTTGTCACTGTCCTAGGGCAGCGAGGTTGATTGGGGTGTGGGCTGTTATGAAAGCCAAACAAGACAACAGCAATGGTAGAGGCTGTGGGCAGTTTAGTGCAGTTGGTTGGATTGCTGTGTTCGGAACCTTGGTTCCATGCCCTGCAGTTGTGAAACTCCCTGGGTGGTTCATGAAGGCCTTTCTCAGCCTAACTGAGAGCCAGCTTGGTGTAGTGGTTAGGAGTGCGGACTTCTAATCTGGCATGCCGGGTTCGATTCTGCACTCCCCCACATGCAGCCAGCTGGGTGACCTTGGGCTCGCCATAGCACTGATAAAGCTGTTCTGGCCGAGCAGGAATCTCAGGGCTCTCTCAGCCTCACCCACCTCACAGGGTGTCTGTTGTGGGGAGAGGAAAGGGAAGGCGACTGTAAGCCGCTTTGAGCCTCCTTTGGGTAGAGAAAAGCAGCATATAAAAACCAACTCATCATCATCATTCCTTCAAATATTTAGGAGGCTGGCTAAAAACGTTCATTTCATTCTTTCAGGGCTTAGCTAACCAATTGTGGGCCAGGAGTGGGTGTGGCTGAGAGAGCGGTTTTATTCTTTCTGCAGTTTACTATGGCTGCATTGTGGGATGTGGGAGCCACCTTTATGCCATTTTATCTTGTCAGCCCATCTCCCCTCCCCAGCCACAATTGCTGAGACGTTGCGTTGACATCACATGTTGTGTGTGTGTGTGTGTGTTTGTTTCATTAGTCACATGCATTCCGTTGCGCAACTGAGGTTTTTTATTTTGATATAAGCTTCTTCGGGGATGTTTGCCCCCATAAAAAGGGGGCCGACTAAAATATTTCAGTGCCTCAGCAACACACAGAGGTCACCAAGGAGACTTTCTGCAGAACTTTGGCTCAGTTTGGGATGAAGGGCTTGGGCTGACCGAACCCATTAAGAGAGCTCGTCTCATGCGGTTGGCGCAGCGGCTGAAACGCTGAGAGTTTCCAGGAAATCAAGAGAGCGAGTGAGACAGGGCAGTCGCCAAAGGCTGCGGCACGGTTGGGCTTCCCTCAGCCGAGCAATTTGAGCTCCTCGCTGGGGATTGATCCGAGAGGGAAAGAAGAAAAGGAGACAGGCTTTCCCAACAGGGTTTTACCCTTTCTGCACTCATGGCTTACTTCTGATTATCAGAGAAGTCGAGTCAGTGTTCCTTTAATTTGGAGTCAGATTAGAAGACGCCACTCTTAACCACTGCACCAAGCTGTCTCTCCACCAAGCCGGCTCTTTGAAAGCTGCTTGACCTTTATTTTGTGGCTCTCCACCAATATTACTTTCCTTTTCTACCCCTACTAATAATTTCTGCCTTAACCCGATGTAAAAAAATATCGAAAACATTTAAAAGATGGGAAACCGGAATGCCAGTAGAGGATGTACAGTGATGGAGGGGGGAGGAGGGTGGAAGGACCAATCCCAATGTGGGCAGTGGAGGAGGACCGGCCTCCCAGGGGAGAGGAAAGGGTAAGGACAAAAACTCGGATGGAACCTTTATGCTTCGGATTAACTTCAGTTTGAGGGCAAATAAAGGGGGGGGGAGAATTGCTGAAAAGCACTCTTTAAAAATCTGGAGAGACAGTGAACAAAATGTGAACTGATCCCTGAAGGGTGGGAAATCAATACAAAAGGGTGGGGGGGGCACCCAATGCACATCCAATTGGAAAGCAGGATGAAATGCAGAAGGGGGAGGGGATGAGAGGAATGCACTGTGAAAGCAAAGGAAAACACCAGTGCAGAAAAGGCCAGGATTCCCAGCTTATTATAGCAAGCTTTCTAAAGTATCTCTGCACCAACTTTCCAATGCATCTCTTGAAATGAGTTCAGATAAGGACTCCATGCAGTAGACTTTGTGCTGCTGCATGCAGCATGTCATAGTGTTGTCAGGTTCGTTCTAGCCACCAGTAAGGGCGGGGTAGGGTTGCCAGATCCAGGAAGGGGCAGGGACCTCAATGGTGAATGATGGTGAATGATGCCACAGAGTCCACACTCAATCCCATGCATTTTCTCCAGGGGAACTGACTTCTGTAGTCTGGAGAAGAGCTGTAATTCCAGGGGATCTCCAGTCCCATCTGGAGGCTGGCATCCCTAGTGTGTAACCAGGTGAGATAGCAGCTGAGGAACTCATTGGAACAACTTCTCACAGAGTTGCAGACACCTTTCGGGGACTGGGTAGCTTGACCTTCATGCTAGGAACCTGGGAGTACACTTAACACTGTAATACTATCCCAAGTTCAGTCTCTAACCCAATGGACTTTGACAGGAGCTACTCACCATCAGTGGCTGAGTTCCTTTGGACTCCCAGTTCAGGCCCTTTCCGTGCTCCACAGAGCTGTGGGTTTCCTTGGTCTGCCAAAACATCTGGGATGGGGGACTGGAGATCTCCCAGGATCACAGTTGATCTCCAGACATCAGAGATCAGTTCCTCAAGAGAAAAGGACAGCTTTGGAGGGTGGACTCAGTGGCAGTTTATCCCACTAAATTCCTTCCCCTCCCCAAACCCTATCTTCTGGGGTCTCTACCTCCAAAACTCCAGGAATTTTCTCAACCTGGAGCTGGTGATCCTAGTTTTCCCAGCTGGGTCTTTTGGCCTCTGGCAGCTGGTCAAGGATCCTAAGAGTGGACCTCGCTCACTGCAGGACTAGATGAGGGCGTGGCTTCTCAAAGCCCCTGCCTGGTCCTGAAGATGCCCCAGAATGGAAGGTTACTTTGCAGCCTCCTGCCGTTTGAATCGGCCACACGTTTTGCTGGCTCCTTTTTATTCCACTTTGGACATGTCCATAAGAGAAGCATTTGAGTTTCCTGCGTCTATAAATCAAACGGAAGAGCCCATTGATTGATACGTGCATTCGGATTTGGAAAGGGTTCTCTTTCTGCTGTCTGTGTGTCATTAATAGAACGGTCTTGAAGGTGCCTGAGCTCTGATCTATGCCTGGCCCGTTGCCCGGAGAGGAGACCTTCCGGGAAATCCCCCTGTTAACCGCTCCTCGGAGCTCCTTGGAGGAAAGGCCCAATGCACATGTCGAAAATGAATGAACAACGTCCAGAAGTTACACAAAGCAGGCTCTGAGCAAAATCGAACCGGGAATTCTGGGTATGCATCATTGCAACAAAGGGGAGATGCGAAGGACGGCTCTCTGCTGGATTTTACCCTCAGGTCCTTTGGAGGCCCATCCATTTACTGCACATTAAAAGTGCATTTGTTTCCCATTTGTTGCGTGCCGTCTATGCGCCTCCCCACAGGATCCGTGCACATATGTGGTGCCCATTTTAGGCGTGGAAAGTGTTGGATGTTTCTGCTCCCCCATGATGATACCATTTCTACCTTTCTCCACCACCACCCTTGACCCTTGCGCCATCGGTGGAGAAAGAGGAGGAGGATTCGGTTCTTATTCCTTGCTTTTCTCTACTTTAAAGCGTCTCAAAGTAGCTAACAATCGCCTTCCTTTACTCTCCCCCCAACCGGCACTTTGTGAGGTAGGAGGGGCTGCTGAGAGAGCTCTGAGAGACCTGGGACTGGCCCAAGGTCACCCAGCAGGCCTCATGTGTCTCAAAGTGGCTTACATTCGCCTTCCCTTCTTCTCCCCCAATAGGCACTTTGTGAGGTAGGTGGGGCTGAGAGAGCTCTGAGAGACCTGGGACTGGCCCAAGGTCGCCCAGCAGGCCTCATGTGTCTCAAAGTGGCTTATATGCGCCTTTGCTTCCTCTTCCCCCAACAAGCACCCTTGTGATGTAGGTGAGGCTGAGGGAGTTCAGAGAGAGAGCTGCACCTGGCCCAAGGTCACCTAGCAGGCCTCATGTAAAGGAGGAGTGGGGAATGCAGCCCCCTGTTCCAGACTGGAGTCATCCCAGCTGCGGTAGGGAAGCCAGGGCTGCACACATGCAATGAATGCCAGTCTAGAGGCCATTTGGGGTTGCTGGAGGAGCGAATCCAGAAAGCAAAAGGGATTCTGGTTCAGATTGAAGGCACATATCAATATGTATTGGAACCATTATTTATGCCGCGTTTCCACAGTTCAGGGCCCCTGAGGCAGCAGACCATCAAAACATTAAAACAAATTCTAACATGCATATATATATATTATAGTGACCAGGTATCCAGATTCTCCCAGGACAACCCCGCTTCTGGGCCAAATGCCCTGTGTCCCGCCGAGGTCTCCGAATGTCCCATGATGCCTGGCAGCTCCACTTGCTCGGAGGCCAGGAGGGAAGGGAGGAGGCGTGTCCCTTCCGGGGCTTCCTGATTGTGCCCTCCCTTCTCCCTCTCTGGGGCTTCCTGCTTGTGCCCTCCCTTCTCCCTCTGCCCTCGCCTGCCCCTGCAAGCCATGCACTGGGCGAGGATGGCAGCGAGGCAGGCGTCTGTGAGGGAGGCATGCGAGGCGGGTCAGGTCTCCTCCCCTGAGGCAGGGCATGCACACAGGCACAGCCCAGCAAGTTCCGGGCCAGGAGGAGTTAACATTGGTGAGCTCAGTCGGAGGGGGCGGGAGAGGGGACGCCGCGATGACGATGACGATGCTTCCCTCACCCTTTCTTGGGTTGCTTTGACCCCCCCAACCCAATTCAGCATATCCCAAATCCCCTGAATCCCAGGTTTGTTACTGGGATTTGGGTTCAGTTTTATTTGGAATACATGCCAGTTATTCACTTCCAAAGCTTTTAAATAGCTCTGGAGACACAAGCAGCTGATCCATCAAGAGACTTTTCTCCATGGAACAGCTCTTTGTTAGGCTGGGGCGGAGTACAGTTCTCATCCCCCCACCCTCGCACCGCCCAACCAGCAGCTGATCTGGGGAGATGTCAGGGATTCCTTTTCCTAAATGGTGTTTCTAGTGCAGGTTGCTGTAGGAAGCCCAGATGTTGGTAAACAAATTAAGGTTGCCATCCTCCAGGTGGGGCTTGAATATCTCCCTCTTTTAAAGCTGATCTCCAGTAGAGCTGCCAGATGTCCTCTTTTTAGATAATATATCCTCTCTCTCTCTCTCTCTCTCTCTCTCTCTCTCTCTCTCTCTCTCTCTCTCTCTCTCTCTCTCTCTCTCTCTCTCTCTCTCTCTCTGTTTTGGTGTCTGTCTTCTTTTGGGATCTTTTAAAAAAATATCCCCTTTGGGTTGGAAGGTTAGGAATATTCCTAGTTATCAGCAATTACCCCCTGCTTAAATAGGAGAGGTATTTAAAATGAGAGTTGTCATGGTGATCACTCATTTGAAGCAGTCCATCAGGACAGTGGTCCCCAACCTCCAGTCCGAGGACTGGGACCAGTCTGTGGATCAGTCCGGTACCTGGCCGCAGCTCCTCCTCGTCCTCCTCCCCGGCTGCTGCCTCTGGGGCTGTCCTGCCACTCTGCCGCCAGCTCACCTTTGGTGTTCTCCAGTGGTCGCCATGGCTGGGGCTCCCCTTCGGTGTGGCACTGCACAGCTGCTGCTGGCAGCGCCCCCCAATTGGCGCCGGGAAGTCAGGGATGCCGGCAGGAAAGCAAGTGGAGCAGGGGCTCAGGTGGCAGCGACGTCCCCCAGCAAAAGACTAACCCTGGTCCCTGATAATAAAAAGGTTGGGGACCACTGCGTCAGGAAATGTGCCCTCTTTCTTCCACTTTTCGAAATACGGAAGCCCTGTCTCCAGACTACAGAGACCAGTTCTCCCTGGAGAAAACGGCTGCTTTGAGGGAGGGAGTCCATGACATTGTATCCCTCTGAGATCCCACCCCTCCGGGAACCCCGCCCTCTGCAAACTACCCCCCCCCCGCCCCGGAAAAAAAATAATCTCCAGGTATTTTTCCAATCCAGACCAGGCAACTCTAGTGCACAGAGCCTGTTCCCACTTGGAGGAAACGGGGGCGGAGGAGGCCTTGCCCACCTTTCTGTCTCCATCAGCACTAAGGCTAAAGAGGACATTGATTGGCATTGAGGAGTCCGCAGGCTGCCCCCCCAAACATCCCTCTGCTTAGAAGCAGGAACGAGGAGCAACCCGATTTGTCCCGTTCACTCCCCCCCCCCCCCCGTGACAGCATTGCCTGGAAGGATATTAATCTTACTTTGATGGTTCCATTATTGTTGCTTTCCCCTTCTTTTGTAAAACAAAAAACAAATCATTGCAAGAAAATAACATTTACGGTTCTCCTTCACAAATGCACGGAGCGTGGGGGCAGTGTCAGGGAGGGGGGGGGGAAGGAGGCGCACTCAATAATTTATTTTAAAATCAATGCTAATGAGGTTGCCTCTCGTCATTGGCTTGAGTTGTGCAATCAAGGTTGATTTATTTAGGAAAGATCTTTGGTGCCACTTTCCCGTCTAATGGCGGGGGCTGGAGCAGGGCGGGCCGGGCCGTTGCTCTGACCCTTCCAACTTCAGATCCAATTCTGAATTCGCAAAGGGAAGGCCAGACCAGGTTTGCATTGATTTGCATTGAGTGCCAGAGACAGCTGTGCCCTAGTCAAAGCGAGGGTGGGGAGAAACTTGGGTTTCCCGAAAGTGCAGCAGAACAAGGTTGTCTAGTGGGCCGTGTGCTAAATTGGATGAGATCATAGAATCAGAGACCAGAATCAGAGAGTTGGATGGGGCCGTACAGGCCACCTATGCGATGAGTTTAATGCAAAAGAGTGGTCAGCTTAACGTCCGGAAGTTCCTGACAGAGTGGTTCCTCAGAGCCAGCTTGGGGTAGGGGTTTGGAGTGCCAACTTCTAATCTGGCAAGCTCGGTTTGACTCCCCGCTCCTCCTTTACATGCAGCCAGCTGGGTGACTTTGAGCTCGCCACAGCACTGATAAAGCTGCTCTGACTGAGCAGTGATATCTCGGCTCTCTCAGCCTCCCCTCCCTCACAGGGTGTCTGTTGTGGGGAGAGGAAAGGGAAGGAACTGCCTGAGAAAGCAGGGAAGGTGTTTAAGAGAAACTGGGAGGAGGCATCATAGAATCACAGAACCATAGAGTTGGAAGGGGCCATACAGGCCATCTAGTCCAACCCCCTGCTCAACGCAGGATCAGCCCTAAGCATCCTAAAGCATCCAAGAAAAGTGTGCATCCAACCTTTGCTTGAAGACTGCCAGTGAGGGGGAGCTCACCACCTCCTTAGGCAGCCTATTCCACTGCTGAACGACTGTGAAAAACCTTTTTCCTGATATCTAGCCTATATCGTTGTACTTGAAGTTTAAACCCATTACTGCGTGTCCTTTAAATGCCTCCAATTTCTCAGGCAGTAGGCTCTGCTGCCTGAGAAAATGGGGGGTCATTTAAAGGGCCCACAAAACAGCTTCTCTCTCAAGATCATCTGTTTGGCACACTTCCCCGCCTTCCCTCAAGCAGAGAGAGCCGGTTTGCATCAGGGAAAGGAGGCATGGGGAACTCCATACCTGTCCTCCCCAAAGTTTAAAGAGCTAGCTGTTTTCTGACCTTTTGGGATGCAGCCGAATCTGTGCCAGGGAAGGGTACTTCAGACCCTTTTAAATACAGCCAAATCAACTCGGACCGAATCCAAAATATTCTGATTTTTTCCCCCTGTGCACCAGCAGGGAAAGCATTTTCCCTGTTTCGTATTCCTAACCAGAAGTGGGTAACATCTATCCATACGGCCATAGTAATGCCCCCCTCCAGGTGGGGACTGGAGATCTCCTGGGATTATTCTTGATCTCCAGGCAGCAGAGATCAATTTGCCTGGAGAAAATGACTGCTTTGGAAGGTGAGCACTATGGCCTGAGATCCCATTGAAATCTTGCCCCTCCCCCAAATATCACCCCCTTCAGACTTCCTTACAAAAATCCTCAGGTATTTCCCAATGCAAAGCCGGAAATCCTACACAGAATCACAGAATCATAGAGCTGGAAGGGGCCATACAGGCCATCTAGTCCAACCCCCTGCTCAATGCAGGATTAGCCCTAAGCATCCTAAAGCATCCAAGAAAAGTGTGTATCCAACCTTTGCTTGAAGACTTCCAGGGAGGGGGCGCTCACCACCTCCTTAGGCAGCCTATTCCACTGCTGAACTACTCTGACTGTGAAAATATCTTTTTCCTGATATCTAGCCTATATCGTTGTACTTGAAGTTTAAACCCATTACTGCGTGTCCTCTCCTCTGCAGCCAGCAGAAACAGCATCCTGCCCTCCTCCAAGTGACAACCTTTCAAATACTTAAAAAGGGCTACCATGTCCCCTCTCAACCTCCTTTTCTCCAGGCTGAACATTCCCAAGTCCCTCAACCTATCTTCATAGGGCTTGGTCCCTTGGCCCCAGATCATCTTCGTCGCTCTCCTCTGTACCCTTTCAATTTTATCCACGTCCTTCTTGAAGTGAGGCCTCCAGAACTGCACACAGTGCTCCAGGTGTGGTCTGACCAGTGCCATATACAATGGGACTGTGACATCTTGTGATTTTGATGTGATGCCCCTGTTGATATAGCCCAAAATGGCATTTGCCTTTTTTACCACTGCATCACACTGCCATCAATCCACTGGAAAAATTTGGCACTTAGTGTTCCAGAGCGGACTTGGCGGTGGGCGGGTAAGATCTCCTGACAGCAGGACATCAATACAGACAACCATTACCAAGCAGGAAATCACTTCAGCGTCCTGCCAGTGGGCTTTGCCAGGCATCCACAGAGAAAATCGGGATGGGGGCAAGATGGTGAAATCCCCCCCCCCCATTTATCAAGGCTCCACTCGCCAAGTCCCTTATATGCCCTATTCAATTGTCATTTGGTAAAGGGGGGCCATGTCCACCCTTTGTCTTCGTTGTCCTCTTTTCCTTCTGGAATCCTTCCTCCCCCTTCCACTCAGGCCCTCCTTCCGCCCACAAGCCTACACCCCCCCCCTTCCACCCTTCCTTTCCTCTTCCCCTGGCCTCCATAATCCCCCTGACAGTGTGTTTCATTCATTGTCTTCTCTTTAGTGAGACCGGAGATACTTGTCAAAGCTAAGGAAGCTTTTCCCTGCTTGTGTTATGCTTATAAAGTGCCATGTAAATTTACGACGCTATAACAAGTGATTGCTATTACTGCCTTAAATAACAATTGATAGGTTTATGGGGCATGTTTTAAAATATGGCCTCCCTCTGCTAGCAGGTGATAGCCCATTTTCCCTTCCTTTTGCTATATGTTAAACTTTGCTATTAGGTTGTTGCTGAGAGGCAGCAAGGGATGAAGGGTGACTCGGCTGCCACTGCCGGAACCATCTTCTCATGAAGAAGATGAAATTAATGCAAAAGAAATTCCGTCTAAACATCCGGAAGAAGTTCCTGACAGTCAGAGTGGTTTCTCAGTGGAACAGGCTTCCTCTGGAGGTGGTGGGTTCTCCATCTTTGGAGATTTTTAAACAGAGTCTGAAGAGCCATCTGATGGAGAGTCTGATTCTGTGAAGGCTCAAGGGGGTGGCAGGTGACAATGGATGAGCGATAGGGTTGTGAGTGTCCTGTGAGTGTCCTGCATAGTGGACTAGATGATCCAGGAGGTGCCGTCCAACTGTCATTCTATGATTCTGTGTGGTCACTGCTTCATCCAGCTGCCATAACATCTGAAATCAACTTCCCACTAGCAATTGCATGTGTTTACTGGCAGATCAAAAGGCACACACAACAACAATTAATAAGAACACTACCTTTGCAGGTTAATATTAATGTTGCTATCTTGCTTATTCCTGTGCCTGGTTGCTTGGTTTAGAATTCAAAGACATTGAAGGAAGACGCAAGATAATCAAGCTGTCAGGGAAGCTTTCCGCTTGTCAAATCAAACAGACTTTGCAACAGGAGAGCATTATGTTGATAGTCTTCATTTCCACCAACCATGAGTGGCTGAGGAGGGCTTCTGGATTCTATTATGAGCAGTAGATTCACTTTGTCAAAGTATTCTGTTCTCGGAGGTACTTGCAATTACCAGTTAGGTAGAGAAGTCAGCCCCAGTTCCTTCTTACCCTTTAACAGTTAAGGTGTCCCAAGAATTATTCAGAGGGGGGAAATAAAGACAAATGTTTTGTTTTTGCCTTACAGCAGTGGTCCCCAACCTTTTTATCACCGGGGACCACTCAATGCTTGACAATTTTAATGAGGCCCGGTGGGGGGGGTAGTTTACTCCTCTACTCTCAACCACTGCCCTAACGCTCTCTGATCACTATGGTAATGTTTAAACATCCCTTCAAAATAAGATACAGACACGCCACAACAATGAACATAAGGAACATTTTATTTTCATGGAAATTTTAACTCGTGACAATGACAAATCAATGGGAACCCTGAGCTTGTTTCTCTGCAACGAGATAGTCCCATCTGGGAGTGATGGGAGACAATGACACCCGAAGTGTGTTGTAAAGGGCCGGGGGGGAGAGAAGGCATCCTTCGCGGCCCACTTCCAATTAGTTAACGGACCACGTGTGGTCCGCAGCCCACAGGTTGGGGATCACTACCTTACAGGATGCCATGTAGCGCCTGCTTAATTGTCCAAAAATTGTGGTATTTTGATTGATCCTAGCCACAACGCATTGTGTAACTGCTGGGCTTGTATTTTTACCCATGAAGCATTAGCTACCCACTCTTCTCATCTATGTGTGTGATCTAATCAATAACATACAGAGGCAGACAGAAAGATACAGGGTCATCTCTAAGTCTTGTCCCTCCCCTTGCATTTAAATCTTCAGGGGGGGGATTAAGCAGCATAAATACAAGTATTTGTATATATGTCCATTGTTTGCCTTGCAAAATAAATTCACAAAGAAAAAAAAAAGTTGAAAAACTACTCCAGCGATGGCGAAGGACTGTGGTGGTGGGGTCACAGGTACTGGCCAATAGATACTTTGTTTTAACTGAATATACTGGGAGCTTGGCAAAATCCCTGTTTTCTCTAGAGAGGGTTCTAGGATTGAGGGATGCCTATCACTTTGCATGGCTGCAAGGGCAAATTTAATCCACTACACTGGAAATGTTATTTTGTTGTAAAGGATAATAAATGTTTTAATAAAACGAAGCAGCCATTTGAGATGGCAATCATTTTTGGTCAGGAATCAACGTATGGGGGAGAAGTTATCCCCACCCCCACCCATTCTGCGCTGCTGTAGCCCTGATCTATATTGAGGTCCCCGTAGTTGTTTTTCAGAGCGGAATTACACATTTGTAATTGGATCTGCCATGGATCTCCAGCATCACCAGCAGTCTGTCCCAGTCAGCAGGTGCCGATTGGAATTCCTTATTGGTTTTTATCTCCTTTCAGATGAGGAACTTGGCTTGATGGCTCCAGACACTGAAGGGCTGGAGAAGACAGGTCAGTGGGGCCAGTAAAAGAGGATCGGGTTGGGGCCCAAATGAAATCTCCATTTAAGATCCCTTCACATGTTGCGTCTCTGTGGTTCAACCCTAGCAATCCTAACATTAATGCTTAAATATATATGTGAGGCAAACCCAGGTTTGTTTATTTATTTATTTATGGCAGGATTTATACCCCGCTATTTCTCCAAGGACTCCTGGTGGCTTACAGTAAAAACATTCATAAATTAATTAAAACCCCAATAAAAAACCCAACTGATCCTCTAAGAATGACAGCCAATTAATACCCTCTATCTCCTGAGCAGACCAACCAAGGTGGGGACAATGATGTGCATGTTCTACCCCTGGGGGGGGGGCACTTTGATCTTAACTCTGGCCTCAACCCAGGACCTGGCGAAAGAGCTCCATTTTACAGGGCCTGCTGAACTCTCCTGGGAGCTCATTCCACCAGGTTGTGGCCAGGACCAAAAAGGCCCTGGCCCTTGTTGAGGCCATGCAGACTTCCTTCGGGCCAGGAACCTCCAACAGATTAGTACCTGCAGAGCAAAGGGAGCATAAGAAGACAAGCGGTCCCTCAGATAGGTTTTGAAACATGTGATTTATCCAAGTATACTTGTCAGAATGCAAAACGTGGATGTAGCTCCATGTTGGCTATATATCTGACCACAAACTTTGGCTTCTTGTCCCATGACACTTAAAATGGCCTGGGCTCCAGCCTCTTTCCTTTTGCTCTCCTTTTCACAATAAGAACCTCAGGCAGCTAAAGGTGGCAGTGCTTGGTTGAAACAAATGTTAATTTTCTTCTCAAATGTCCACCTCTCATATTGATCGTCCCCAGTCTTGTTTGTTTTCGAAGGCCCTCAATCGTGAAGATTCTTTTCTCCAAATTAGGTGGAAAAGCCATAGGGGGACGATGCCCGTCCTCTCCAGCCCAAATGACTCACTTTAGCTGATAAAAAGTGTACATTTTTCTCACACTTCAGAGCAGCTCCATCTTTCCTCCCGGTTACCTGTGTTGGGGTTTTGGCAGCATACAAATGTGCTTACATCTAATCAGTCAATTAAAAGCTAGATGATTAATTATGCTTCAAAAAAACTTTAATTGGTTGACAGCCTTACCTTGTAGCCTTCCTGGATTGTTTTTATTCTTCTGCTCCAATCCCAAGATGTCGAAAGTAGATAACCAATTCAACGCCACCAAATCTCAGTTTCCATCCCTGTTCCCCAAATGTTGGTTCATTGGCTTGTTTTCTACCAGTTTCTTCTCTTGGAACTTCATCGGTCTCTGGGAGGTCAAAGGAATTAGGGGAATTTTCACAGAGCCTTTCAGTTGTGCTGGTTTCACCCTAATCTGGAGCCTACCAGGAACCAATGGTTTTCCTTTTCGATTCTGGAAATATCCCCTTACTCATCGAAAAGTGTTTGAAGTTATCATGGGAAGCAAGCGATCCCTCTGCTATCCTGCTGGACAGGAATGATGTAGACCTCCTGAAATTCTTGGGATGAAATAGGAACATGTAGACCAGGGGTAGTTAAACTGCGGCCCTCCAGATGTCCATGGACTACAATTCCCATGAGCCCCTGCCAGCGAATGATGGCAGGGGCTCATGGAAATTGCAGTCCATTTGCTGGCAGGGGATCATGGTAATTGTAGTCCATGGACATCTGGAGGGCTGCAGTTTGACTACCCATGATGTAGATGAACAATGGAGTACCCAAGAGAACCAGAAATAACCCCAGGAGAGCAAGTCCCCCTTTATCTGATGGGTCATCTCCTCCTTTATTTCTTTTCTTTGCCATGGGAAGACAGTGGTGGGGATCACTTGCTTTGTAATGAGATGAGCCCCATCTGGCAGATTCGAACCCGGCATGCCAGATTAGAAGTCCGCACTTTTAACCAGTGCACCAAACTGGTGTAGTATGAGTCAGAGCCAACTTCTCCAGAGGCATAACGTGCACATCCAGAACTGTTATGGATGCATGCGCTAATGCACCTGACAAAGCGAGTTCTGACTTCTAACAGAGCATGTTTGAATATCTGAAAAACGTATCAGAAGAAGCGTGCTTATAAGCAAATGCTTATACCCAGAATTAAACTAGGTTGGTCTTAAAGGTGCCGCTGGACTCATACTTTGTTCCATCGCTTCAGATCAACACGGCGACTCACCCGAATCTATTTTGTTAGTCCTTAAGTTGCCACTGGCTTCTGGTTTAATTTTCCAAGTTGACAAAGCATACATATATGATCCTCTGATGATCCCTGTCAATCGCAGCCAAGTAACCAAAACTGAATTTCCTAGTTCTGACAGTGGCACTCTTTTTTTTTCTTTTCACATTGCAGAATTTGAAAGGGGGGGGCAAAAGTTTGCTGCTCCCCTCCTCCCCAAATCCATGAAGCAATACGGTTGACACAGGGCTTCCTTTTCCTCAAGCTGCCTGATCCAGCATCCTGGTGCCGAGTATCCCTCCACCCCTTCCACATGCACACACACAAGTGCTTTGAACCTTCTTCCTCCTCCCTCCCTCCTTTTCCTTTAGGAAACAGGCACCAAAAAAGCTTTTTGGTGCCTGCCAGACTTGTAAACTGTAGGGTGGAGGGGCATGAGCAATCCAGGAAGGAGGAAAGCAAAAGAGAGAGGGAGCTCAGGGAAGGGAGAAAAGGTGGCGAATCAGGCCAACGGCAGGGCAGAAAGAGAGTCACAGCCCCAAGAGGAAGGGGGAGAGAAGGCTGGAAAGCTGCCTTCCTCCAGTTCTGCCGGCCGCCTTCCCTTCCAGAGTAGATGAAGGGCCTTCACTCCCACCCTTGTTCTCTCCTTCAGCCTTCAGGCCATATGAGAGTTGAGCGGAAAGCCTGTTTCCTGGAGCCAGCCCTGTCCCACCCACCACCCTCTCTCCAGATACACACACTGGCCCACCTGCTTCCCCCCCCCCAGCCCCAGCCCCCAATCTTCTTGGCTCAGTTCAGGAAAGAAGCACTTAGGTGGGGCTTCCTGCCATTCTGGGCGTCGTCTCTGGCACTGGGCACAGGAAACAGCCGGGTGTAAATAAGCTGCGGTTCGTCAAGGACACTCAGACAGAGCTCCCAGGGTTTTTTTTAATGTGGTGGGAGGTGGTGCAGCTGCAGCATTAAGCATTTGAGGGGAGTGGGGGTCTGGGTGGGCGTGTGGAGAGCTCTTTTAAGAGAGGTGTTGATGGCAAGAGCTGATTTCTAGCAGAAGGCGGGCGGTGCCATCAGGCTGCGGTGAGCCGGTTGTGTTTTCAAGGCAAGCGATGCTCCAAATCGGTTTGCCGTTTTATTTATTTGTTATTTCCCTTTATATACCGCCGCATTTCCTAGGAACCCGCGGCGGTTCACAGAATAAAACATTAAAATACAATAAAAGCCCAATTTACAGTAAAACAAGCAAGTGGTCAAAAACACCAATAATCTATCCCATCCCACATCGTTCAGACGGAGGCCGGGTCTTCTTCCATCAGGAGTGAGTGGGTGCGGTCTAGTAGACTCTAATAGACTTTGATAGACTTTGGGAAGGGTCCTTGATGGAAATACCAGGGTCTACCCTGGCCCCAACCAAACGCCTGGTGGAAGAACTCCATTTTACAGGCCCTGCGGAAAGCTGACATTTCCTGCCTCTGTGTGTAGCAACCTCAATGTTCCAGGTTGAGCCCACTCTGCACACATTGGATAATGCACTTTCAATGCCATTTAGAAGTAGATTTCCCTGTTCCGCACAGGAAAATCCAGCTGCAAAAGGGCATTGAAAGTGCATTATCCGATATGTGCAGAATGGGCCCTGGTCTCCCAGCCTAATTTTAGCCGGGGGTGACCCAGCTTAGGCTCCAAGATCTGATAAGATCAGGCTAGCCTGGGCTACCCAGGTCAGGGTGAGAAGAGGAGTCCATGGGCTTAAATCTGCCAAAAACCACAGAAAGCCCAATTCCATGGTCAAAAGCCTGGGTAGTGTAACAGTTAAGCGTGACAGAATCTGATCAATTCCCGTTCTTCAGCATGCAGCCAGCTGGGTGACCCTGGGCCAGTGACAGAGTTGTTCTCTCTGAGCAGTTCTCTTAGAACTCTCTCAGCCCCACCTACCTCACAGGGTGTTTGTTGGTGTTTGTAAGCCACTTAGAGACTCCTTCAGTTAGTGAAAAGTGAGGTATAAAGCCAATTCCTTCTCTACCCAAAGATGCTCAGAGATGGCCTGGGGCCTGTTCAGTAGTAAAAGAAAAGCACTCTTCCTATGCTCAGAAGCTGTCTGCAATGTATCATTGCTTTATGTGTTTCTAAGCTGACAGTTTCTGGGGTTCAGCTCTTGATTAAAGTGAACCGTGCACTGTTAGATTCATTTTAAGTGCGCTTCATGGGTCTTCCCCCCTACCATCTCAATTTTTCAGAAAATTATTTCTAATGGTTTCTAATATGCTTTTATTGTTCTTTTGTTGCATTGTTTAAGCTGGCTTAATTGCAGGGAGGGGCACCATATAAGTTAATTGTCATCTTTACTGAACATTTCCCTCTATGTAATTCTTCTCAAGATACAGATCGTAACTGTTTAGCAGCGTAGGTTTAGCAAAACATCTCACTTCGGGGAGGGGGGGCTTGTCAAGTGGCTGAAGGAAACTCCATTTTGAGCTGGCACTTCCGTTGACTTCTGACTCAGTAGAATTTCAAAGGGAATTTGGAGGCTCCTCCTCAGGCACAGGTGAAAGAAAGCTGCCACCGAATGCCAGTAAGGAAGAAACCCAGTTTTTAGAAACCCAAGTTTTACCTTCCATCTTCTGCTTCAAGACCTCTAAAGAGAAGCAATACCAGCAAGCGATGTCAGTTGCTTTTGCTCCCTTTCCCCAGTGAGACCTCCAAGGAAGTCCAAGGGAAATTCAATAAACTGATGGCATTTTAATCGGGACAGAGGGAGCTATTGCTCTGTACCTAAGAAGCCAATGGATTTCATTTCCAGTAAAATGCAGGGAAGCGCTGAAGGTTCCAATGAAACACCCCCCGCAATTTTTAAGGATAACTCTTTGCTTCAGGCCAGCTGTCCTTTTTGCTTTGGTTCTTCTTACTTGAATCAACCGGTGAGAAACAGCTAAGCAGAATTACAGAGGATTCCAGGATCCTTTGTACATCACAGCCAATGTAGTTAAGAATGGTGGGCTCCAGTCTGGATAACCCAGCTTCATTCCCACATTTCTTCTACATGAAGCCTTCTGGGTCACCTTGGGCCAGTTACAGTTCTCTCAGAACTCTCTCAGTCCCATCTGGCTTTTTGAGACTCTTTCAGGTAGAGAAAAGTAGGATATTAGAAACCCTACTCTTCTTCCTTCTCCGCATGAGGCCTGCTGGGTGACCCAAGCCAGTCACAGTTCCCTCAGAACTCTCTCAGCTTCACACGCCTCACAAGGTGCCTGTGTGGGAAAAGGAAAGGAAGATGATTGTAAGCCATTTTTGAGACTCCCTAGGGCGGAGAAAAGCAATGTATAAAAACCAACTCTTCTTCAAACCCTCTGAGTTTCAGGAAAGACAAAATAGCTGTGCTCTTAATTTTTTTTTTTTTTACAAGAAGAGGGGTTTTTTTTTACCCTGCTTTTCATTGCTCAAGGGAGTCTCAAAGTGGCATACACTCAGCTTCCTTTCCTCTCCCCACAACAGACCCTGTGAGGTAGGTAGGGCTGAGAGAGTTCCTGCAGAACTGCTCTGTGACAACAGCTCTAACAGGACTGTGATGAGCCCAAGGCCCCCCAGCTGGCTGCGTGTGGAGGAGCTGAGAATCAACCCCCTGCTGCCACTTTCAACCACTCTTAGCCAAGAAGAGAAAGAGCAAGTTGATCAGAGCGAAGAAAAACAGAGAAAGGAGAATGGAGCGGAAATTCAAAAAGGAGAAAAGAAAACCAGTGGGAGAACTGGATCTGTCCTTTTGCCCACTTCACAGTTGGCTAGAGATGAGCCCTGGCTCGCTTCTCTTTCGGTCGGAAGTCCTGAGCCCTGAGCTGTGTTTTAATTTTCTACATGAGCTCCTGGACTCCCTTCCTGGTCCTACTGCTCCTGCTGTCCCCCTGTTCCCTTTCCAATATCTCAGCTGAAAGCAAGCAGACCTACTTTCTTTCATGTGTGGTTGCCGGCACTGGCTTTCTCCCTCCTCAGCCGTTATCCGTTTCCGCAAACGCCCTTGGCATATTTAGGCAATCTAAAACTGGCCATGCTAATCCGGGGGGGTGGTGGTTCCAGAGTCCCTGACATCCCATTCCAAATGGCGTTTCCCCCCTCCCTTCGACATATGTGCCCCTTGTTACATAACACAGCAGGGCTGGATTAGTGGCAGAGAATCTACTCAATTAAGCACAAGGAGGGCAGGATCTGAAATTTGGGTTGCCAGGCTGAGGTTAGCAAGCAATGGGAAGGGGTGGGGTGGGGTGGGGCCACCAGCTCTAGGACTTCTGGAGATTTGGGGATGGGCCCTGTGGAGGGGAGGACAGCAGGATGTAAAGCCATGGAGTCCCCCCTCCAAAGCAGCTATTTTCTCCCGGCTCTGGAGACAGGCTGAGTTGAGAGTATGTCCCACTGGCCCATGGTTACCCTAAGATCTGCCAGGGCACAGTGGAGATTTGAACCCAGGGCTCCCAGATTGTAGTTGGACACCCTAACCACTACATCACACTAGCTTCACACATTCCCATTCCACACACATTGGCTCATGCGCTTTCAATGTACTTTTGCAGCTGGGTTTTCTTGGCCCTTTCCGCATATGCACTTTGAATGCACTTTAGAAGTGGATCTTCCTGGTTCTGTACAGGAAAACCCAGCTGCAAAAGCACACCAAAAGTGCATTAGACAATGGTTTCCGAAGGGGCCCCTATGTGAAACAGGAAAACCTACTTCTAAACTGCATTGAAAGTGCATTGTCCAATATGTGCCAAAAAAAAAAAAAGGGAAGCAAAGCTATGGGCCATCATCTGAAAGGGAGCAATCTCCCATTGGTAGTCTGGCATTGGCTGAAGTTTATTTCTGGGTGCAGATCATAGAATCATAGAATCATAGAATCATAGAATCATAGAATCATAGAATCATAGAATCATAGAATCATAGAATCATAGAATCATAGAATCATAGAGTTGGAAGGGGCCATACAGGCCATCTAGTCCAACCCCCTGCTCAACGTAGGATTAGCCCTAAGCATCCTAAAGCAAAGATGCTCAGTTCCTTATACATAAATCTTGGCCTGGACACATCTTGCTCAACAAGAGGTTGTACAAAATAATGAGGATTTGGTGGGGTCACCAGTTTCTGGGGGCTGGCTAGAGATCTCCTGCAATTAGAACCAGTCTCCAGGTAACAGAGGTCAGTTCCTCTGGAGAAAATGGCTGCCTTAGGAAGCAAACTCTCTGGAATTAAACCCTGGTTGACGTCCCTCCCCTTCACAACCTGCCCTCCAGGCTCTATCCCCAAAATTTCCAGGAATTTCCCAAGCAGAGCTGGCAACCTTTCCAAGTTACAGCGGAGGAAACCTCTCATGCATAATCGACCCAGGACAATTTCTGAACGTAAGGATGGAATTGGAATATGAACATCTTCTTGCTGTTTTTAATTCCTTCTCTTTATTTGTTGAATTCCTGCCCCCCCCACCCGCCACCCCCCATGTTCCTGATGTATATGTGTGTGCTGATAAAACACTGCAAGCAGAGAAACCTGGTGAGAAATTGTTCAGAGGTTTAAGCGGTAAACACGGTCCCATCGCAATTGCTTCTTTTCAGTGTTTTTATCAGCACGGACGTGAAAAGCCGAACGCAGGAGGAACAAATGAAAAGGGCTCTAAAATAAAATTTGTAAATAACAGAACGCCGAACTCCTCCTAATGCATCGCTTCTTCTTTGGAAACAAGTTATTAAGCAGCTCCGAACTCTGGAGAGACATTTGGAGGAGAATTTTGGAACGAATGCGAATAAGGAGCTGGGAACAAAGAATCAGCTTTGGCATTTATTAATCTGGAGAGATTCTAGATGCTCTCGGAAACCAGCACGCCTTGCGCATGCACAGTGTTGGCTTCAAGGCACACAGCGGCACTCCCTGCTTTTGCTGCCAGCAGAGGCCGGTACCCAAGAAGATGAGGCTTAAGGGCAGCGCGTTTTGGATAAATACCCAAGATTAAGACATCCTTTCAATCTAAGGTGGAATGAAGCCCATATTTTCTCCATTGCTTCGAAGGCAATTACATTTCCCGGTCTCTCTTTTGCTCTGCTTCTAGAAGACTTCTTCATGAGAAGTTACGCAGACTACTACCAAGGCCTGTGGGACTGTGTCGGTGGCCACCCTGATGAGCTGTCCTTCCAGCGGGGAGATCTGATTTACATCATCAGCAAGGTACACAAACCGCATGGTCTGACTGCCACAGTGTTGGGTGCGAGCATTCCACGCCCACTTTGCGTTCAGCAGTTTAGGGAAGTGCCACGGCTTAGCAGTAGAGCATCTGTGTTGTAAAAGTCTCAGGTTCCATCCCTGGCCCCTCCATTTAAAATGCTCTAGTAGCTGGTGATATGGAAAGATCTGAACATCAGAGCTTAGAGAGCTGATATCCATCAGATTAGGTAACACTGGCTTCAATGGGCCAACACTGTTATTCTGAACCGAGTTGCACCCTTCTAAGACCATTGAAGTCAAGGTCTGAAGTCAAAACTCTGTTTAGGATCACACTGCCATGGATACAACTGTGCTTGGAGATTGTGAGAGCAATGCCTGTGCAGGGTAGAGTTTGGGGAGGATGTGGCAACTTTTCTGCATGACGCTCTAGGAATTTCACCAATCACTATGGTAAAGACCATAGACATAGGGAAGTTCCTACAGCATCATTAGCAAGCCTGTTCTCCAGCCCTTTCTGTTTTCCAGAGGTCCAAGGCCAAGGGGTCAATTACAGCATGGTGTGATTTCCTAGCAGGGGAGATGATATGGAAAGACCAGGCTGGTCCTGTGGCTTGGTGAGAGAGCGTAGAAGATCCTGGTTTTGATCCCTGGCATCTCCAGATGAGAGGACCAGGCTGATGGTTATGTAACTTACCTCAGCTGGAGACTGTGGAGATCCACTGCCACATGTCCTTGATAGACCAAGGATCTGACCATGCGTTCATGTGATTCCCTGAAGGTAGAACATTTGGAAACCACAGGTGTAGGTAATAGCCCCATCTCCCCCTACTCTTTTGTGGAGCCCCACTTTCCCACTGCAGTCTGGTGCGATCAAAAACCCTCCACCACGGAGTCTGCCTGAGTCTCTGGACAAGAGGCAGAGAGGGTCCGTAATCACTCAAGAACAGCAAAGGGAATTAGGCTGTTTGGCCAGGTGTGGTACGTGAGAGGCATGGAAGGGAATGCTCCTTGGTAAAGGAGAGTCTTTGCCACAAACATGCTGGTGAATAAAATAATTGATGGTGCTATTGACAGGTGGGGGGCAGGAACAAGTAAGATGGTAAACAAAGAGGTCTTTCTTGCTGGGTAGTCACTTTGGCCAAAACCAATTGAGTTGTGTGTTCTCTGGGATGTCTTCCACATGACGGATTAGGCTGCGATCACAGCTTGCTTGTACATGGAGCTATTTCCTGATGTTGAATGGTATCAGGCCTGGTCCAGGGTGGTTCCAGGCCTGGCCTGACTCAGGCCCTCACTTGGATTCACCTTTTTGTCCCGGGATCCATTGGTGTATGTCGGGGATGAGCCCCTTGTAAGGGGGGAAACTTGGGCCATCCCCAATTGGGCATTGATCCCACCCTCCCCACCTACTGGCACTTCAGTCATTTATCCTCACAAACTTAAAAAAAAAAAAAAAAGGTCTGATCGTGTTACAACGCAATGCCAAAGTAACAAATTAGCAACCGCCCGCCACCATGTTTGGTCACCACCTTTCCTTCTTTTGTTTTATCTTGCTATAACTGAGATAGGGGACATTCTGCACATGTGGTGGGGGAGGAAATGGCACAATAAAACAGCCCACACTTTTTAATCCCCTTGTTTGTGTTGTAACGCTTTTGTGTTACAACGCAATTGTGGTAATTTTTTTTAAATTATTTTGGACTTCGGGGGAGGGGCTCAAATAACACTGGAAGGTGATTGGGTAATTTTTACCACATGACAATGATTGATGTGTAAAATAAATGGCATGAAGTTTTGAGTTTCTGGTCCTCTTCAGTGCCTACACGGGTCTTGGGAACCCCTCATGTAAATAAACTTGTTGTGTGGTGGGAGAAAGGCAAGGTATGAGTGTCATGAGTAGGGCTGCCAGCCTCCAGGTAGGACCCAGGGGGGTGGGGCTGGAATTATAGCTCAACTCCAGCATAAAGAGATCTGTTCCATTGGAGAAAATAGCTGCTATGGGGGGAGGACCCCATAGCATTACACTCCACTGAGGTGCCTCTCTGCCCCCAAATCCCACACACTCCTAGCTCCACCCCCAAAGTCTCCAGGTGTTTCTTAGTCCAGACAACCCAAGCACATGGTCCTGCGATTCCTCCATGGAATTTCCAGCTTCAGAACAAAACCTCTTTCCCCTCCCCTCTGTTTCTCCACGGGCTTTTTGGCATCATTGCAACACTAAGGTAAATGAGAATTCTTTCCAACAGCTGGCTCTTGAGAATGAAAAGGAAAGCGTCCCGGTTAAGTGGAGAGGTTTTTTCACCTAAATTAATTTTTATACCAAGACGCAGACTGTAAAATGTTGCAGGGAGCCAGTGTGGCATTGCAGTGAAGCGCATCAGCATGGCAGAGACCCAGCTTGGGATCCCCACATCTGCCCTGGAAGCCTTCTGGGTGACCTCGGGCCAGACACATGCCCTCAGCCAAGCCTACCTCAAGGGGTTGTTGTGAAGACAAACTGGAGGAGAGGAGAAAGACCTAAGCAGCTCTGGGTACCCACTGGGGAGAAAGGCAGGGCGTAGATAAAATAATGTAAATAAATAAAATCAGAAGATTCAAAGAACCATACAACGGGGTCTATACGTCTTTAGAGATCCCAGTGGCTGGCCTTGAGCTGCCGGCCTTACCGAAAACGGTCTTTTACATCCCATATAGGCGAAATGGACTCTGGGGAATGTAGAGGACAGGAAGGCCTAGAGGATCATTGTCCATGGGGTCGCAATGGGTCGAACACGACTTCACACCCAATAACAATAGGCGAAATAATACAATTGCCTCTGGTTTGTCTCCAGTTTTTCTTTTTTTTTTCAAGGCTTCCATTTTTCTTCCTTTTCTTTGGTTCAATATAATTAGTCATTCAGAACATTTTAACCATCTTTCAAGTCAACCATTCTTCAATTTGTCCACCACCACCCCTCCCACTCTGTTGCCAATATGTAGCCTTAATCATTCGTACAGTAATTTGAGAAGAAGAGTTGCTTTTTCTATCCCGCTTTTCACTACCTAAAGGAGTCTCAAAGTGGCTTATAATCGCCTTCCCATTCTCTCCCTTGTGAGGTCGGTGGGGCTGAGAGAACTCTGACAGAACTGCTCTACAAGAACAGCTCTAACAGGACTGGCCCAAGGTCACCCAGCTGGCAGAGGATTAGAAGCCACCGATCTTAACCACCGCACCAAGATGGGAATTTGTACAGCCTTTCCTCCATTCATTTTACTTAAGGCCAGCTCTTCCAGATAATTTGGTGCCGGCGCCCAAAGGGTGCTTGGTCATTGCTTGCCCATTCATTAACCATCTTGCCAGGTTCCTCCCTGGTGGCGGAGGATCCCTCTCTGCCAGGGTCATTTCCCGCTGCTACTCAGCTGAGCTGCAAGAGAAAAATAAGTGGGAAATTGGAGAGCAACAGGCAGTGTCCCGATACACCGATGTCATGTCCTGTGTGCCTGGAAGTGACACCAGCATCTCCCTGAGGATGCTCGACCAAGAGAGCCAGCTTGGTGTAGTGGTTAGGAGTGCGAACTTCTAATCTGGCAAGCTGGGTTTGGTTCCCCACTCCTTCTCCACATGCAGCCAGCTGGGTGACCTTGGGCTTGTCACAGCACTGATAACGCTGTTCTGACGGAGCAGTAATATCAGGACTCACTCAGCCTCACCCACCTCACAGGGTGTCTGTTGTGGGGAGTGGAATGGGAAGGTGACTATAAGCCGTTTGAGCCTCCTTCGGGTAGAGAAAAGAGACATATAAGAACAAACTCTTCTTCTTCTTCTTCATTTGGGTAAGATTTTCTGGTTAAACCAAAGGTTCATGGGGAGTAACTTCTGCACATCAGCAGCGGCGTTCCTTACATGGCTGGTGAGCCCCCACACACACACACCTTGTGCTGGCAACTTTGTTCCTTGACTAATTTTTAATGTCTAGGATGGATGGGATCCAGCCAGGCTTTGCATTCAACCTTGCTAGACCCCCCCTCTTTATAACAGCCCCTGTTCCACATCGCATTTGTCCTTTCCGGGTGGTCAAAAGGGACCCTTGACTTCCTTTATCGCCACAAGCGGGATCCCAGCCAATAGGACGGTTTCCTAAACGCATCATTCTAGATTTCCGCCCGGCACGTAGCTTTAAAGCTGCCGCTTATTATTTAGGCTAATCAAGTGATTTATCGTTATCTCGGTACGGCTGCTTGGAATGTTTATCGGCATCCACCTAGCCACGCGCCTGCCTTTGAGTCCTTCCCTTCCCGGCCACGTGACAACGTGACCTGGTTTTCACTCCCTTCAGCAGCTCTGACGCAACTTCCTCGCACGTAGCCCATTGGCTTTCGGGCTCCTCCTTTCGTAAATCGCTTTGCGTGGCAACAGAACTCACCTATGGCCACTGGAAATATGGGGGCTAAATAAAGCTTTGTGTCTTTTTTTGGGAGAGGGGGGGGGGAGAACAGTTGAACAGCAGGAGGGAGGGAGCGGGCGGAGAGAGAAAAGGTGTTTGCGAAGCCTGTTCACTCAGCTGCATTTTAATTTCCTTTTCAATCTTGTCCCAATTAATTTTGCAGAATTAATCTCGGTGAAGCAAGCATGGCAGAAGCTCAGAGGCTGGCTGGCTGGCTGCTTTTTTTTCTTTTTTTTTTTCCTTTCGGAAAAAAAAAAAAGTGACGCGGTCGCCGTGCCTTGAACATGAAATAGTAGCTAATATAAAAATCCATCTGGCGTTGTTTGGAATGTACGCCGTCTGCTGCTGCTAAGGTCCTGTCTGACATTTCGCGCCTCCGCCGTGGGGAGACGAGATTCCGGGCTGGGTGGGGGTGAAATCAATTGGCGGAGAGTCAAGGGCCAGGAGAGAAGCCCACCCAGAAGCCCACCCAGGGTTGCGGCAGTGGCAAGGGACCTCTCTGGCATCGTGAGGAGTCCCAGTCAGGGGTGCACCCAAGCTTTTTGAAGTTACAAATACGGGAGGAGGAGGAGGAGAAGGAGAAGGAGGAGGAGTTGGTTCTTATATGCTGCTTTTCTTTACCCAAAGGAGTCTCAAAGCTGCCTCCATTTGCCTTCCCTTCCTCTCCCCACAAGGAGTCCACATCCCTCCCCCGTCTCCCCTTCCAGCATCTAAATGCACTTAACTTTCATGATTTCAGGTGCAACGGGGCACTTTGTAACTTTCATGCAGACAAAGAGTTGTGTAATGGTGGCTGACGTGCATTGTCTTCATGCATGCATGGTGATTGACTGCACATCGACACAGGAACCCCTCCCCCCGGCTTGGGTGATTCAAGTGCCATGGGAATTTAGGGCTACAGGGGTGCGATTTTTTTTCTTTGTTTTTGGTTACATTATGGCACAAGTACATTATTGCACATGCTTAGACCAGAAAAAGGTGGGGCACAACAGGAGATGGTACCACCCTCTCTCCCAATGAAAATGCAGAACTGGAGTCCTGACCAGTGATAGGAGGAACCCACAGGTGAAGAATGCCAGGTGCAAATTCAGAGCCTACATTTAGAATCTGATGCCAAGGGAACATGCCAGCAAATCATAACTGCAGGATCAGTCCAAGAGTCCAGTCGCACCTTAAGGATGAACAAAATATGTGGTGGGGGAGGAGTATTCATGAGTCACTGTTTTCTTCTTCAGATTCTTCTTCCGGCACAGCAGGTTAAAGGAGCTGAGACTTTTCCAAATGCTCATTTTCCTTGCATGTAAGTTCATGCATGTAAATTCCTGTTTCCGTTCCTTCTAGTGGTCAATTCAGCAGCACACGTTTTATGCCTAGCATACCTCTCTGCAGTTTTAAACCGCAGGATTTTATGCTGGACATCAACCAGTGTAATATTGAATCAACCACTAGAGGGGGCAAAACATGGGCAGAACAGGAAGAAAAAAAAAACCTTGAAGAAACAGGAACTTACAAGTGACGCGAATGAGAAAGTGGAAAAGCCCAACCTCTCTCCATGGGCATGTTTACAGACTGAGCTTCCAGGTGGCAAAGCCACTCCAAAACCCACGATGGGGAAAAGGCCCATCTGCATTACGAATGTTCCCTCCTCCATTTTCCTTCCCACACTGAGTTCAGCAGCAAACCGATTTTCCAAGTGACTATTCAGGATTTCAGCGCTAGGTGTTGCAAGCATGCCAGTCTCCGCAGTCGCAGAAGGTCTCACTTTCTAACTAGTTTAAACTGTCCAGAATCTCCACATGCTTTCAGCGGTACCATTGCAGCTGTAAGGCTACCTTGAGTTTCATTGTGGTTGAGTTTGTTGCTCAGACTCAGAATACAAAGCAAAGAGTCCCTTGAAAAGCAGCAGTAACACTAATGTCTTTTTAACCGAGGGTAACTTTTGTGTCCTCTGCTGGGCACAGACTGGCACAGTGTAGCAGTTGACCTCCTCTCTTCTGCACCAGGGAGGAACATTAACATGTGATTCAGTCACATCTGCCAAGTTGTTCCACTTGCCCGGAAGGTGGACTTCCCTCTGTGCATCTAATAAACATGTCCCTCTAAAACTCCGGCCTGTATCTAGCAGCTCCTTGTCCTGCTCACCTGGCACCACTTCCAAAGTCCCTGCCATGGGGGTAGCCCACAGATGTTTACTGTCACCATGAGGTCTGCGACTGGATTCCATGTGGTCAGTCTGCTGCAGGTCCTTTTTCCCCCATAACATCCCCCATATTCCCCCATACTGCCCTGGTTGGGGCACTGAAACCTGGCCAGTCTTATAGAGCACAGCAAAGTGGGAGGTTTTATAGAGCACAGCAAAGTGGGAGGTTTTTGAACTAGCAATGTATTTTGGGAGCCGCTGCTTGAAGTGGGGCTCGGTGCTGTTGGTGGATGGGCTTGGCTGTAAACTTGCAAGATGTCTCCATTTTGTTTTTAGAACCTACCCCCCCTTTTAATTTTCCCTTATGGTTTATTTGGCACCAGGCATTGCATGGAGTACATCTGCAGCATGGTCTCTGCCCCAGAAAGCTTGCACTGCACAAATCCGCACATTCCTCTTCTCCTCTTAAGGAGCCTATATATCACCAGAAGAATTATGAATAAGAAAGGGACGCAGCAGAGCATCTGCCCCACCCCTGCCACCCAAACCCATGAAACCGGTGGCTCAGAGAGGCAGAGGCAAGCCCCAAGTGGTCCAGTCATCCCCGTTGCTCAGGACACTAGATGCATCTCACAGAGACTTGGGCTGGTCCTGAAAGCAGTGTGGTGTAGTGGTTAAGAGTTCTAATCTGGAGAGCAGGGTTTGAGTCCTCACTCCCCCACATGCAGCCAGCCGGGTGACCTTGGGCTAGTCGCGGTCCTGTTAGAGCTGCTTCTCACAGAGCAGTTCTGTTCAAACTCTCTCAGCTCCACCTCCCTCCCAGGGTGTCTGTTGTGGACAGGGGAAGGGAAGGTGATTGTAAGTGAGGTTCCTTCAGGTAGTGAAAAGTGGGGCATGGAAAACCAACTCTTCAAAAAAAGGGAGGGGGACGGGAAGCAGAGGGCAGCTAGTTGGTTTGAAACCCAGGTATACACTCAAGTTTTTTGTAAAGACGTATAATGGAGCAATGTGCAATGCCACATGTTTGTGGCAGCCAGCATCATCCAGCACAGTTTACCATTATGGATCTCTGCATATGCCAAAGATTCAGGAACTCTGCAGTTCTCTGGATCAGAAGAGTAACGTCCTTGGCCTGGCAAACCTTCTTTCACTTGGCCATTTCCTAAAAGATACCCCTATTCAACCCCTTCACCTTAGGCCACATGCACAATTACATCTGCACAACGACTTCAATTTACAGAGATTTCCTTTATTAGTGTTGGATACTGGGGGGGGGGGGGGTTGTGTGCAGGAGGTGGGAAGCCAGTAGGGTGAATTCCCTCCGTTGCCTTAAGCCAGGGGTAGTCAAACTGCGGCCCTCCAGATGTCCATGGACTACAATTCCCATGAGCCCCTGCCAGCATTCGCTGGCAGGGTCTCATGGGAATTGTAGTCCATGGGCATCTGGAGGGCCGCAGTTTGACTACCCCTGCCTTAAGCCTCTGTATTTTTGCAGCCTTGGAAGGAAAGGAGGAGGCTGGTGACATCTAGTGGATTTTCCATGGCACGGCAGGGAGGGGGGGGTCAAGCAGCAGTTTAAAGGGGGGGGAGGCAGAACAATCGGATTATGCTGCGAACGTCGGTTTCAACAGAGGCGTTTTTCGCAAGAGGCGCTTAAACCCACCCATCATCCCTCCCCCCCACCCCCGGGGCAACATGCCACTCTTAACAAGCTGCATTGCAATGACGAAGGATGTCTGGGAGGGGGGCATTTTGGCTTCCATTAATAACCCCCACGGGGAGAGGAGACTATAGAATCGGAAAAGGCCTGGGAATAGAATCCGAGGTCAGCTAGAAGGCAACGGTCATACGCCGGTCAAATTCAGGCTTAAGGCTATTTCCCCACCTTGTGCAGCCCCCCCCCCCCCTTTTCAAAAAGGTCCCCCCCCTTACACGACCCCCCCCTTCCCCGTCCACCCTCAGACAAGAACCAGCCATCCAGAAACAAACCCCTGGACAATTCATTCCTCCCATGTAATTTTCTATACATCTTTCTGTTTCAAAACAAAACGAAAAAAGGATTGTGGGGCAGGGTGGGTCTGCAGCTAGAATCGCACGCTTCCCCCCCCCCTTATGATGAGCCGGTACTGCTCAACAGCTGCCCTGCTCCAAAATTCATATACCTGCAACCGTTTAAATAAAAAAATAGACCCAAACATCCCCAACTCCATCCAGGGCCAGGCGGATCAAGGGCAAATTGGCTTCTCTTTGGTGATATATAATCTCTTTTTGGAACTTACTGTCTTCTCTCCAAATTCTCGGGCCGCCCCTCCGTCACTGAGAACGGGCCACACTTTTTATGCCGTGCAGACGAGAGCCGTCCACCCATAATTAGCCCCGAAGAATGATAATCCCCCCACCCCATTCCTATACCAAGAAGCCCCGAAATTAAACTGGATTTGCAGCTCAGCCAAGAGTACAAGGAACGCATTGGGTGGGCGGAAAATCCGAGTTTTGTCGCCGTCCTTTTAGTCTCCCAACTATGGCCATTTTGTGTTTTGTTTAAACCAGAGGTAGTCAAACTGCGGCCCTCCAGATGTCCATGGACTACAATTCCCAGGAGCCCCTGCCAGCGTTCGCTGGTAGGGGCTCCTGGGAATTGTGGTCCATGGACATCTGGAGGGCCGCAGTTTGACTAACCCTGGTTTAAAAGGTGCGAACACGCCGTCCTTAAAAGTCACCAGCAGCACCGGCAAGAATCTTAGAACCTCTTCTCTGCACTGGAATATTGATTCTACCAGCACCCTAAGGGCACGCTAAGCGAGCTGCCGTCGATAGCGTGCAAGATCATCATCCCGTACTTTAGTGTTAATTAATATGGAAGAAACACCAGCACCTGGTTCCGTAACTCAACTCCTAACGTGGACTGGAATCCCCACTTCACCCATAAGCGAGCATCAAAAGGCTGGGGGGGGGGGAACCCAACCTCTCAGGACCCCGAGTTGCCACTGCAGCGGAAGATTTTAAAGGCAGCTAAATTTAAACTGCATGGAAAAGATGGTGAAGTACGTCTCCCGGAACAGGGGAGGGGGGGCGTTGCAAAGCATTGGCAGGGAACAGGTTTCTAGTGCCGGTGGCTGGACTGGCGTGGGAAGTGCCGGATCTGACCCTGGGCAGCACAACTCACCAGGGAGTTATCCTGTGCAAGTCTTGCCACCGTGGACAGGTTTTGTGGGACAACCTTGCAGGGGGATTGGTCCCCGGGTTAATTAGAAGATGGAAAGGTCGTTTGCTGTTCAGTTGCTGCTAGTCCTTCCTTAGGCACCCTGTTTGCCTCTCCCCCAGTTCTGGAGCGGAATAGAGGATTTGGAATTTTGATAAGGGAAGCCACTCCTCTCTCAAGTAGTTGTCACTGAACAGGTGGTCTCACCTAGAAACAAATGTGCCCATTACTTTGATGGGTACGACCATTGCTATGAGTAGCTCTGCACAGGACATTCCCTGAGCCTTGCTGGCTGTTTCTTATTTTCGGGAGCCTCCTTTAATTTGAAATGTCATCCCTTTCGACCAGGGCTTCTAAATACCCTTTATTTCAGCCATTCCTACGCTGAATGTCCTTCTAGATTGTCCCAGGAACTCAGTTAATCCTAGAAAAAAAGAGGGGGAAAAGACCTAGACAAACAGGCAGGACTTCCCCACGTGTGAGTTGTATAATATTTATACATAATATATATGTATGCATGTTTGCATGTGCGCCGCACTCCCACCCCGTTTATTTGGTGCCAGAATTTATCACGGACGCTGTTATAGCCTTCGTGCTTTGACAGAGGTAATAATAAATACACTGTTAAAGACAGTAGTTTAATTCCTTATACCTTCCAATCCGGCACAGAATAAACTCCATTCATCGCCGAGTAATTTTTTACCGCATAAATCTTTAAAACGAACCGCAGTAAGCTGTTGAGGCTGAAATATTGCAAATTTATTAGTTATGCCCGTGTCGTACCGGATTCGGTGTGTTTCCATTCGAATATATTATCGGGGAAATTTGTGTCTTTAAATGTGACATTCTTTCCATTTTCCAAAGGCGGCTTTATAACAAGCTGCTCTCGGAGAAAAGCAACTCTGCCTTTATTAGACAAAGATTTAGCTCCAAACACTTTTTACAAACCCGGCCGAGTTGGTTATTGAGTTGATGCGTCTCTGTTGGCAGCTCGCTTAGAACTGGCATTCGGAAGCATTGATTCCGACAGGACTAATTATTGACGGACGCCAATTATCTCTGAGGACGGCTCTTGTTTCGGTTTGGCGTTTCGGAGATTGAAGAATAAGGGTGCAAAAGGTTGTTTCAGCCCAGCCTTGACTCACAGCCATGCTTGAGAGCTTTTTAAAAAATATCTCTGTTATTCCTTCCTTCCTTCCTATCAGTGTTTTGCAAGGATAACAAAGAAAAGGGACAATTTTGCGTGAATCCGAATACACTTCTGCAAAGTCACAATAACAAAATCGACACACACCCCCCAAAAAATCCCCACACTATAAAATTTGGCAGAACGTCTTCTGATATACCAAAGTTAGGAGAAACGGCAACTGCAAATTCACACAAAACTTGTTAATGCCTTTCAAATTTTATTTCCCCCCCCTCCCCCGGAGTCTCAGAATATAAATACGCCTTGTCGTTTTTATTTGGTTGTGTTAAAGAATTCAAAGCAAAAGAAAACAAAAGCCAAACCGCCCAGCAAGCAGCAGTGAAATTCCCTCCGTTCGTTTAGAGAGCAAGAGATAATTATAAAACCATTTCCCGATCTGCGCACGAGACGCGGGTTAACATTTAAAAATCCGATGGATGTCGGTAACATTTAAAGTGGTTGGTGCCACGAAATGTCACGTTCCGACTGGCTTTTCATTAGAGAGGAAAGCGGATAGATTGATGGATTCGGGGGCTTGCATTTCTGGGCATAAAATAAGTTTGCCTTAGCCTCATAACTCCTCTCAAGTCGCCCGATATGATGGACCCAGGCTGGGGGCGGAGGGGGGGGGCATAGACAGAACAGCAGAGATGGAGAGAGCTGTATTCGGTAACTAACTCCAGTTCTGATGATCAAACAGGATATTTGTATGGATTTCCAGAGGCTGCTGTTGCAACAAGAGGTGACCCATCAACAGTGTTTTTTTTTTCCTTTTAAAAAGAGAATGACAAACAAGCTATTAAGTACAACACAAAAGAAGCAACATTCCACCGCCTTGAGAAACTATCATTCATAAGGAGCCCGGTTTGAAAGATCAGAGTCACGCACGCAATTAATATTCAGCCATCCCCTCTCAAAAGAATTCTGCCTTCTATCAGACAATCCTCAGAAGAGAGAATACTATAGCCTCCCAGGACGGTGGCCCATCTTTTTTTCTTCTTCTCTTCTCTTTTCTTTTCCTTTTTCCTTCCTCCCCCTGCGCCTGCCCCCCCCCCATCACCCAATGCCTGTTCCATCTGTAAATGAACAAACATCTTGATTTTATGGTCCTTTTCTTTGTTCAACTGAAAAATGGAGAGTGAGAAGCCCCCCCAAAAAAAGAAAGAAAGAAAAAATCCCCCTAAAAAAAAAGACATGAACAGACAAACAAAACAAAACAAAAAGACCTAAAAGATGATGGTACTCAGAGCCTAAGTAACACTTTAATTCCACATTCATTTACGCTTTAGCGATGAAGTTGTCACACGCCATAATGCAGTATTTAATTAAAACCGCGCAAAAGGATCTAGATATGTCCTGCGGTTGCTATCTCCGAATTATAGCTTGCGCTGTCCTCAGTTGTATTTATGAAACAGCAGTTTTGAAGGTGCAGCTGAGCTGATACAGAAAATAAACATTTTAAACCACTGCTGTCGGAAGGAAGGAAGGAAGGAAGGAAGGAAGGAAGGAAGGAAGGAAGGAAGGAAGGAAGGAAGGAAGGAAGGAAGGAAGGAAGGAAGGAAGGAAGGAAGGAAGGAAGGATGTTTTTCTTTTCTTTGCTCTCTTCAGTTTTCTTTCCTCCCTCCCCTCCCCTCCTCTCCCTTCCCTCCCAATTCTCCTTGAGTTGCAACAGAAGCATTTCATTAATTTCCGCAAAGGGAGAAAGCATTTGGGGAATCGAGAACAGCTTCCCATTCATTCAGTTCCCTTCATTTAACCTACAGAGCTGCCTCTTGCCTTGGCAAAGTTTTTCTGTTTGTCTTGTTTTGCCGCATGCCCGGGCCACAAAAGGCAGGACCTCCCTGTCTATATCCCAATGGTAGGTCCTTGCGCGTGGTCAGAGATGCAGGCCTTATTCCATAGAAAGGCAGGTACCTGACTTCCTGAGATGCCCATGCTCGCTGCGGTGCGCCGACCCCGCTGGGGTCCAGGTCAGATGTTGAGGGCAAGGGCCCGAGGAAGGCTCTTGCAAGGCTGGCTACAGGGATGAGAAGTGCTCAATCACCAGACCTGCTTCGTGAAATTAGGACCGTCTGGCTTTCTTGAAAGGGTCTTCATGCAGCTTTAAATCAGAGCCCAACGGGCTGCGTTAGAGCCCAGGGGAGGTCTCTGTGAACAAATTCTCTGATCTCTGCAAAGCCTCCCTCCTGTCCAGGAACACGCTAAACCAGGGGTAGTCAAACTGCGGCCCTCCAGATGTCCATGGACTACCATTCCCAGAAGCCCCTGCCAGCATTCGCTGGCAGGGGCTCCTGGGAATGGTAGTCCATGGACATCTGGAGGGCCGCAGTTTGACTACCCCTGCGCTAAACAATCCACCTTTTGGTCTGCAAAGTTCTGCTCTGATTGATTGGTTGAAGTTCTGCTCTGTTCTAATGTCATCTTACCAAGGAGGGATATTATGAGAATCCTATCCCGGGGGGGGGGGGGTCAGGAGAGGTCCCATGAGCTGCTGCTGGTGCTGCTGAGAAGTGCTGTCACATCATAGCTGACCAATGGCAACCCCATAAGGCTTTCGGATCAAGAGGCGTTCAAAGGAGGGCTGCCTTTGCCTGCCTCTGCGTCCTGACCCTGGCGTTCCTTAAAGGTCTCCCATGCAAACACTCTCCAGGGCCAACCCTGCTTAGCTTCTGAGATCCGGTGAGATTGGACTACACTCCCCAATATTGCTATCACTGTTGCCTAGGGTTGCCGCATCCCCCTGGCCACTGGTGAGCAATGAAGGATGGGGTAGAGGGTGACCAGATCCAAGTTGAGAAACTCCAGGGGGGTTGTGGGTGGAGTCTGGGGAGGACGGGGATCTCAGTGGGGCACAACACCATAGAGTTCACCCTCCAAAGCACCCATGTTCTCCAGAGGAACTGATCTCTGTGCTCTGGAGATGAGCTGTAATTCTGGGGGATCCCCAGTATTGGGAACAATACTTTGAGCAGCTTAAAATCTTAGCAGGTGCCGCAGAGTGAACTGCTTGAGTGCCGAAACAGCTTGACAGGTTTGTATTTCCTGGGACTGAAGGGATTGGAACGTTCCCCTAAGCAAAATGGCCCACCCTCCCCCCCCCAAGCAAAAACCTAGCTCCCAGAAGAATTATGTGCTCATTTTCTTGTTGTTTTTTTCAATATATATATATACAGAGAGAGAGAGAGGTTTGCAAATTTAGTTTTTAGTGATATAGCCCAAGACTTAGGCACCTGTTTCTGCTGCAGGGGTAAATCCCTGGTTCATTTTAAAACGAGCACTGCCCAGTGGGGTGTTCCCAGGTTGCAGGCTCCTTTACAGGCAGCAGCCCTTGCAGAACAAGAAGGCAGGGAGGAGCACCGGGGAATCCTTGCGGGAAACATTTCCCTAACTTCCATAGTCTGGAGCCCGAGAGGGAAGAGCCTCATGATACCATTATTGGGATATTGCTTTAAGATGCTTTGGGCTGATCCTGCGTTGAGCAGGGGGTTGGACTAGATGGCCTGTATGGCCCCTTCCAACTCTATGATTCTATGATCCTGCGTTGAGCAGGGGGTTGGACTAGATGGCCTGTATGGCCCCTTCCAACTCTATGATTCTATGATCCTGCGTTGAGCAGGGGGTTGGACTAGATGGCCTGTATGGCCCCTTCCAACTCTATGATTCTATGATCCTGCATTGAGCAGGGGGTTGGACTAGATGGCCTGTATGGCCCCTTCCAACTCTATGATTCTATGATTCTATGATTCTATGATATTTAGCTCCTATATCAGGGTTTGTCCAGGCATAGAAGCATGATACAGAGCGCAGGAAATAAATCTCCCAAGAAAGATCTTGCAAAAAAAAAAAAAAGGTGAACCGACATTTACTCAAGTTGACCCAGGTCACAGTCAGGTTGCAGTCAAAAGAAGAGACAGAAGCGTAATCTAAAGAGAACATTCCCTATCACAAAAGGCCAGCTTAGTCTGACATCTTTGGAGTGGGAGTATAGCTCATGAGATCCACGGAGACCTGTGTGAGTGGGAGTATAGCTCATGAGATCCACGGAGACCTGTGTGAGTGGGAGTATAGCTCATGAGATCCACGGAGACCTGTGGGGAGAAAAAGTGAAAGGAGAAAGTGAGAGAACAAGGAGGGGTCAAAGGGAGCTCCCAGGGTTAAGACAAAAATAAGCATGTCATTCAAGGAGATAGTGCGTAGTCACACTTAGAGAAGAGTTTCACGCTGCCATTCTAAACTGGACGTTATTTATAGTTGACCCAGTTTCGAGTAAAGCAATCCAGGGACAGGGGTTTCATCCAGCAAATTTCCTTCTGTTAATGAGCCATGCTGAGCTGCTCACTCCAAAAACTTTTGCATGCTCTAATTGACATAGAAGGGAATTCTCTCTTGGAACAAATGTACAAGGGCTATGCAGGGCATCTTTCTTTGAAGGTCAGGGCCAATGGAGTCAGGTTGTTTATCTTCTGAATCTATCTTCACTTTTCCTCTCAGGATAAACACAGTTGCAATGTTGAAAGTGCAGGTTCTTCACCTGTGCCACAGGTCCTTGCACCTTGCATGGTAGATGACTATGTTCTATCAAAGGAAATGCTGGGTCAGCTTGGTGCTCCACCTGATGGTTCTAGTGCAACTGCTTCTGTTTTGAAAAATGACACGGGTGCATTTGTTTGTTCCACTTTAGACAAAAGTCAAACTTTTGCAAAGTAAGTGGAACACACAGAAAGGGCCTTTGTGACATCACCAGTGCTAGCCAATTGATACCATCTTTTCAGGAGTTTGCTCTTGGAGAAGAAACGCTATTTGTAACATAGACCATATCCGCACGAGGAATTTACCCCTGCCCAGCCTCTCAGTGTTCACAGGTTCTAATGCTGCTTCCTCATGACGTCGGCAGTAACCCATAGCTCTCCAGTGGGTGGCACAAGTTTTCATCCTCTTTCCCACGTGCTGAAGGAAAGTGGTAGAATCCGCTTCCCCTTTCTAGTCGCGGCACAGAACGAGGTGCAAACAGGGGCAAACTTGTCTGAAAGAAGAAACGTGTGGCAATCTCTGCAGTGTTCGGGCTGCCTTTGCACCCACCTCCCCCTCTCCATTCCCGGATGGAATTTTTTTTTTTAATGGTGCAACAGGACCCCATTGCAACAGGACCACGATGCAATGTGCCCTCAATTCAAACAAAATGTACTGACATGTTCTCTTCACTGTGCACAGTAATATTGGGATTGAGCAGCACATTCCTATTTGTGTTTCCTGGTGGTGGAGTATGAACATGGAAAGAGGGGAAGCGTGTGATGAAGCAGCCCTCTCCCTATTAGCTTAGCATCCGTGCTCTGTATTTTAAAACTTTATTGTGAACACACAATCATCGGCGTCCAATTACCGTGGCCAGCCTATGAGAAATCTACCCAAACACAGAGACCATACAAAGAATTCCAAAAAGAGTTTTAACGAAAGGATTTATTGTTGTGGCGTGATCCCGAAGGAATGCAGAAGTGTTTTTTTTTTAATTCAGGATTCGGGGGGGAGAGGGATGACAGAAGTTTGAGTCCCCAAAACAACCACTGTGTAGGGATTGGTGGCTTGCATTGACTGGCAACCTCAGGAGCAGGGGGAAACCTGTGAGCTGTCCACACTTCCGGCTTTTCCGCCACCTCATTGGGAGGCAAAAAGCCCCGATGAGACAGTGAGATAATACGGAAGGGATCTCCCATCGGGAAGCATGCAAACACATTGTTTACTATCGCACCTGTATACTATCGAAGCAGTGCGTGTGGTCTGCCTCCGTGTGGAAATGGTCTTAGTAAGGTCATGTCCAGACCCACGCTGCACCTGTTACATCTGCCTTCAACTGCAATAGAGCTGAAGATCATGTAATTATATCTTCTAGCTCAGTGGTTCTCAACCTGGGGTCCGGGACCCCTTTGGGGGTCAAACGGCCCTTTCACAGGGGTCATGGCAGGGCGAGCAGCTTGACCAGGCTGGGGCGCTGCCACTCCTGAAGGTGCCTGCCAATTTATATACAATTTATAACTGATTTATATTCAATAAATCTTCACGTTATTGGTCAGTTTCGGATTAATTTCTGTGGAAGAACACATGCATAATTTTATAGTTGGAGATCACTCCAACATGAGGAACGGTATTAAAGGGCTGCAGCATTAGGAAGATTGAGAACCACTGTTCTAGTCCATGTAGGTTTAACAGAAAGTGAGAATAAAGGTAAAGGTAAAGGTATCCCCTGTGCAAGCACCGGGTCATGTCTGACCCTTGGGGTGACGCCCTCTAGCGTTTTCTTGGCAGACTCAATACGGGGTGGTTTTGCCATTCCCTTCCCCAGTCATTACCGTTTACCCCCCAGCAAGCTGGGTACTCATTTTACCGACCTCGGAAGGATGGAAGGCTGAGTCGACCTTGAGCCGGCTGCTGGGATCGAACTCCCAGCCTCATGGGCAGGGCTTTCAGACTGCATGTCTGCTGCTTTACCACTCTGCGCCACAAGAGGCTCATTAAGTGAGAATAGTTAATCTCATAAATGAAATTGTCCTTGGACTACCAGCAAAACATCATGGGAGTTCTAGCGAAGTATGCAGTTCAATTTAACCACGGCTCCTGGCATACTTTTTCACCAACTCAGGACTTTAGAACAAGGACCACGTTGGTCAAATTAGGTCCTGTTCTCATGATCATCTTGTACACCTAGCATTCCGTCAAGTGCAGTCTACTACCATGCGCAGAACTCGGATTGAACATTATGCTAGCACAGTGGTACCCCAGAGTGTGTGGAGTATGAAGAAGAAGCCCCTGGGTGGGATCCCACTACTTGTTCTCAAAATTGCAAATTGCCCCCCCCCCACGCAAACAAACACACACATTCAGAATCAACTGAGGAAGGGCCCATACAGGCTATCTAGTCCAACCCCCTGTTCAATGCAGGATAAGCTGAAAGCATCCATAAAAAGGATCTCTCCAGCCACTACTTGCAGACTACCAATAAGGGGGGAACTCACCTCCTCCTTAGGCAGCCTGTTTCACTGCTGAACTACTCTGTCTGTGAAAAAGAAATTCCTGATATCTAGCCAGAACTGTTCTGCAGGTCCTCTGCTGCCAACAGAAACCGCTCTCTGCCCTCCTCTCAAGTGAACAATCATTTCCCTTCTCGTCCTCCTCTTCTCCAGGTTGAACATTCCCAAGTCCCTCAGCCCTTCCTCTTAGGGCTTGTTCCCCAGGCCCCGGATCATCCTCGTTGCTCTCCTCTGCACCCCCTCAATTTTGTCCGCATCCTTTTTGAAGGGAAGCCTCCAGAACTGCACAAGGTACTCCAGGTGGGGTCTGGCCAATGCGGTATACAGTGGGACTAGGACATCTTGTGATTCTCATGTGATGCCTCTGTGGATGCAGCCCAAGTCTGCATTTGCCTTTTTGCTGCCGCTTGACCCTGTCTGCTCGTATTTAGCTTACATTCCACAAGATCTCATTCATACTCACTGCTCCCCAGAAGGGTATCTCCCATCTAGTTTGCATGCTTCTCATTTTTGTTAGCCAGATGTAGATCTCTACATTTCTCCTTATTGAATGGCATCTTGTTCTCATTTGCCCACTTTTCCATCATGTTCAGATCTTGTTGAACTCTCTATCTTCTGAGGAGTTCACTACTCCTCCCAGTTTGGTGTCATCTGCAGATCTGATGAGGAATCTCTCTACCCCCTCATCCCGATCATTGATGAAAATGTTGAAAAGTACCGGAGCCAGTACTGAGCCCTGTGGCACCTTCCTGCTTACCTCCCTCCAATCTGATGAAACACCAGTTACAGTAGATGTGAGTGTCCTGCATAGTGCAGGGGGTTGGACTAGATGAACCATGAGGTCCCTTCCAACTCTAAAAAAAATTTAAAATTAAAATTAAAAAAAATTAAAAAATATTGACAACCACACTTTGGGTGCGGTTTTCTAGCCAGTTCCTTATCCACCTAACCATCCGAAAATCCAGCCTGCAGTCCTCCAATTTACCCATCAGAACATCATGGGGAACCCTAGCCCTCCCCCTTACAACATAGTAAAAATAGTACCGGGCTACCTTATAAACTTTTTAAAAAGGTTATCAAAGACTGCAGCAGAATGGAGCGGAAGTGAAGCTTCGGGGTGGAAGAATGGATTGGGCCACTGCACACTGCAGAGGGAGAATGACACATTGAATGTTCCTAATTTTAAATTGAGGAGGAAATATCTTTTCGGCAGAGCCCGGACCCCTGCAGCTTGACATTGCCTAGTCTGCTCTGCTGTCTGGGGATTTTGCATCTCATTCCTTTGCACGCATGGATAGAGCTGCTAACTACAAGTCGGGAAATCTCTGGAGCTTTGGGAGTGAAAGCTGGGGAGGATGGGGCTTGAGGGGAGGGACCTCAGTGGAGTGCAATGCTGTGCAGCCTACCCTCCAAAGCAGCCTTTTGCCCTGATCTCTGTAGCCTGGCAGTTGGTGGTAATTCTAGGAGATCTTCAGGCCCCATCTGGAGATTAGCAATCTTATGCATAGAGTAGACCTGAGTTATGCACACATTAGCGATGCCAGTCCCCAGATGGGGCATGGTGATCCCCTGGTCTTACAGCTCATCCCCAGGCAACAGAGATCACAGAATCACGGAATCATAGAGTTGGAATCAGCTCCCCTAGAGGGAATGGCAGCTCCATTGAGGCCCCTCCCTGCCCACTCTTGGCTCCTCCCCCCAAAGTCTCCCAGTATTTCCCAACCCAGAGCTGGCAAACCTAGCGTGCATTAAGCTTGAGCAGGGAACGTCCTATATCAAATTAGTATTTTGATGACGGAGAGCAGCCTCTTGGCGTGATTTTTCCAGATGCACGGAAAGCATGCCAGGAGGTGATGCACGCACCCAGCCGTGATCAGGGCTAACCTTTACACAAACGTCACCCCGCAGGCGGGGAGCTGATGCGTGCCACAGGTGTCATGATAGAACTGTGCCTTGAGAACCAGCTCTGTACAGGCTCCCAACCCCGTCAGCCGCTTCCATGCTGATTGCACAGACTTGACTGCAGGCAGGTTCATGGGTCAATTCAGCCTTCACATTTGATTGTCAGAAATGCAGAAGAGCGTCTGTAAGTGCCAAATGAGACCCACTCATTTACAAGGACAATCAGGACCCTTTAAGCATACCAAAAGGGAAATTGTGGAAGGTTTATCTATCTATCTGTCTGTCTATCTATCTGATTTCTATACCGCCGTTCCATATGGCTCAGGGCGGTTTACATACAACATCATAGGGGATACATGGAACGAGTCAACATACAACATAGTCAGTATACAACAATAACAATCCAACAGTGTTTCTAAACAACAACTTACAATTTACAATTCCATTCACAAAGAGGCAGATGCTTTGAGAACAGGGTCCACTAACGGCAAATAGCTGCAATAAGGAGGGACAGAGCCCGAATGTTCACAGACACTGCGGCTGCGATCCTAAACGTACTTTCCTGGGAGTAAGCCCTGTTGAGTAACGTGAGAGTTACTTCCGCGTATATCTGCCAAAGCTTGCTCCCTGGGTTGCTGATGGCCAAGCAGGGAGAGGGGTGGCCCTGGAAGAGAGGCCCCCTCCCTCATGCTTTCCCTAAGAGCTTGGGGGGGGGATGCCCTTTTAACCAGCCAGAGATAGAACTAGTGACGGCCCCAACCGACCTTTGGCTGGATCCAGTTGAGCAGTTCTTGTTCTCTTAAAATCAGCCCCTGCTCCTCAGCCAAAGGTAGCCTTTCAGAAGCCTCTGGTTTGCCCACCTCCCGTCCCCATTTCTTTTGCAGAATTGGTCATTACAGGTTGCTGAAGGTGGGGTGCAGAGAGGGAATTGCTCCGCACAGTCATCTCCCAGAATGAAAAGACTCTGGAAATAATTGGAGTGACCTTTTTAAAAAGAAGCGGCCCTCCAGGGGGTTCTAGCCACGGAGATATTTTGATAATTCTAATCATCTAATCAGCACTTGATTATTTTAATTTCTCTTGCCCTTCTCTCTCTCTCTCCCCCCCCCCCTTTACTTTTCCTTTTTCCTCTCCCAGCCGGGGGAATCTGAAAGAAACGGACTCCTTTACGTAATTATTCCAAACCCCTTCACAGGTCACTGCCAAAGTTTAACTCTGATGGCTGCTCATTTTCCATCCGACGCGAGCAGCTCCAGACGTTAACGCGGGAAATAATTGGCCACTGAACAAATTTAGGAAATTGAGTGTGTGATAAAGCAAATAGACATGTTTCCTCTTTTTTTTTTCCCCCAACCCCCCCCCCCTTCATCGTTTCCTCTCTGGGATGGCGGTGGGGGGGGGGGGTCGGGCAGAAGGTGGACCAGTTCTCCTGCCGCCTTCGCCGATCCGGCTATTAAAGTTCCACCTACGGCTAAAGAAGTTTTTGTCCGTGAAAAATGGTCATTTTGTTTCCCCGTGCACCCCCCCCCTTCCCATCCTTGCTGGATAGAATGTTATTAAAATGCTAATTTAAAAGGGAAAAAAGAGTTAAATATCTAGCAATGGTGAAGTCTAATTGGACCCATAATGAGTTTACTAAATGTGAGCACCCCTGACACTGGCAGAGCATAAACAGCCAGCCAAACAGATCATTAGCAACGGCGTTCATTTATTTTGGCGACCTCAAGATGACCCCGCCGAGGGTAGGGTAAAAGAGCAGGTGGATCCGGCTGTGACACCCCCCTGGGGGGGTATCCAGGAAATGAAGCTATAAGCAGCTGCTATAGCAACACCTCTGCTGAACAGATGATGTAACGAACACCGCCAGCCTGAAAGCTCGGCAAACCGGAATGCGGCCAAGTCGCCTTCCCTCCCCCCCTGTTCCCCGAGACACGAGAACAAGCCCTGCCGAAACAATTGCAGCCTTTGACATCATTCATTCCTTCCTTTTCAGAGGTGCAGAATGTACCTTTCCCCCCCCCCACCCACCCCTTTGGACTGCAACATTGAAGGATCAAAAGCTCTCCTAGGGCATCGCTCCAGAATACTTTATGCCTTCCCACCCACCCACCCCCCTGCCCCTCCTGGGATACCCCCCCCCCGCCCCGTCCGCCATCCAAAAAGGCAGCAAGCAGCCTGCCTAGTTGGAGGTATCAGCAAGGGTGGCTGTTTATCAGGACATGACCCACCTTCCCTGCTGCGGCCAGAACCAAAATGACACACAAATGGGTCAGTTCAGAGACTCAAGTTGCAAGGGACTTCTATATTTAAATATATCTAAATTATATATATATATCTACTTTATCGCTAGATTAGTACACATTTTATTTATGCCACGGGGCTTTTTAAAGCAGAGTACAGTTTAGGCCCTTAATATTTCCAGTGCAGTGCTGTTTGTTATTCTTGGGGCAGAACAGTGGGAAGGCGTCTGAAGTTCTGGCCCCCTTGATGGACGTCCTGATGGCCCCTGGATGAGCTACTGGCCTGGTCCGACATGGCTTTTCTTATGTTCATCTGTCTTAATCTGAGCCCGGCTACTCTTTTGGGGTGCTTAAGAGTGGTGGACTCTAATCGGGAGAATTTGGTTTGGTTCTCTGCACCTGCAAATAAAGCTTGCTGAGGGACCTTGGGCCAGTCACAGTTCTCTCAGAACTCACCATGAGGCTGTTGTGTGGAGAGGAAGGGAAGACCCTTTGAGTCTCCTTGACGTAAGCCATTTTGAGACTCGGCGTAGAGAGAGAAGTGGGGCATGAAAACCCACTCTTCTTCGTAAGAGATCCGAGGAAGAATGTAGATTAAGAATAGTACAAAAAAAATGTCATGCTCTTGACCTTAGACAAGCTCTGCAAGTCACACTACTTCCAGCAGCTCCATGGTCCGGTAGGAGGGCAGGGGGGAGGTCTTTGTGCACCAGAGACACTAAAGAAACAACAGAGCTGTAAACAGATGTCCTTCCTTGCAAAGACAGGCTGCCTTGGATGCTTTTAGGTGGGCCATCTAATGCTGGATTCGTGGCTTCCTTATCCTCAACAGTGAATTTTATACCACTCAACCCATTTCCATGTGTGTGTTTTAGTTTCTCTGGTTATCAGTGCCAGAAACAATCGAGCCGAGTAAAAATAGCTATTTACGCTCAACGGCTCTTTAGTAATTTACAACAACCAGATATATCTATCTGATGGAACAAAGTTTTAGTCTGGTAACAACTTGAAGTCCACCAGAAAGCTGATCCCCCAGAATTAAATTTCGATGGTCTTTTAGGGGCCGTCGTCCTGCTGCTCCAAAGCAACATGGTCATCCTCCTGAATTTATCTGACAAAGGGAGCTTTGACTTTCGAAAGCTCCTACCCCAAAAATCTCTTTGGTCTGTAAGATGCTACTGGACAGGAATCTAAACTGTTCTACCGCAGTCCAACTACACTTAAAGAAAGTTCCCCTTTACCTCCTGTAAGCTTCTGGTTATAGGCACAATCGTAGCATGGGGTAGCCCATTTATTTCTTTAATTTATACCACTGGTCTTCCCAATGGAGATCTAAAGTAGCTTACATCGCTGCCCTCTCTTCTGTTTTATCCGTACAAAGTCCAGCAAAGTAGATTAGGGTTAGAATTTTTGACTGGCCCAAACCACCCAACATGCCTCCAGAGCAGGGATTCGAACCTGTGTTTCCCCCAGGCTGGTCCAACACACTCTAACCGTGATAGCCTTGTCAGTAGTCTTCAACCCTTCTGGACATGGAGAACATCATTATCCACAGGTGGGGAGCCCAGGACCCATGGAAGGGCATGCATGCCACACAGAGTCACCTGGTATCACAGTTATTGCCCTGCTGTGGGGTTTGTTCCATGAAACCGGGCAGCTACCTGCAGCGTTTGCCTATTAAAAATTAGGATGATAAAAATCTTGAAAAATCTACCCTAAACTAGGAAAGTTAGAGCAGTTTCTCAGTGGAACTGGCTTCCTCAGGAGGTGGTTGGAAATTTTTAAACAGAGGCTGGAGAGCCATGTGACAGAGAGGCAGGTTACACTGTCAGCGATAGGGTTGTGAGTGTCCTGCACAGTGCAGGGGGTTGGACTAGATGACCCAGGAGGTCCCTTCCAACTCTATGATTCTAGGAGGCGTTAGCAGTCAAAGGGGTATAGAACTGGGTTGGGGGGGGAGCACATGTTTAAAAAACCCAGAAATATCATTGTTTTGAAAACAAGCCTTCATAACTTAAATGGATGTTGCCATGCCACACTTTAAAATGTTTTCCATTGTTTTTCAATATAAAAGGGTGGAATAAGTAGGCATGCAGGTGGGTAAGGCCGTGTACTCATGAGACCCACCCTGGGTTTACCATTGCAGGCACAATAGTGTATGTCACATGACTGTCACGTGAAGCTGCCTTATAATGAATCAGACCTTTGGTCCAAGTCAGTATTGTCTACTCAGGCTGACAGCTGCTCTCCATGGTTTCAGGAAGTGGTCTTTCACATCACCTCCTGCCAGATCCTTTTTAACTGGAGATACCAAGAAAACGCTGGAGGGCGTCACCCCAAGGGTCAGACATGACTCGGTGCTTGCACAGGGGATACCTTTACCTTTACCAAGGAATGAGCCTGGGACCTTCTGCATGCCAAGAACAGCCCCTCCCTCTCCTACTAAAAGTTGTAACCAGTTTGAGGAACTAGACAGGTAAAGAACAGGTTGCAATAAGCAGTGCGGGGGAAAAACATCAAACTTTTTACATGCACTGAAGCATAATTAGGCAATAGCTTTGTGGAAAAGCAACGGAGTTTGCTGCGAGATCATTAATTGCCACCGCTAGCAGGAAACTCGTGGTTGTATCTCTTCTGCAGGGCTTTAAGGGACTTGGAAGGTGCTTTTTATACAACAGGAAGGTTCTGAAATATGGGATGTATTTTAAGGAAGGAAAGGATAGCTTGAGGGCTTTCAGCTGCTCCCAGCTGTTGATAGGCACAGCCGTGGGTAAATCCAGAAGCACATGGGAAAACCAAGGTGCTGGCAAGAGACAGCTTGAGAAAGAAAGAAAGAAAGAAGAAAGAAAGAAAGAAAGAAAGAAAGAAAGAAAGAAAGAAAGAAAGAAAGGAAGGAAGGAAGGAAGGAAGGAAGGAAGGAAGGAAGGAAGGAAGGAAGGAAGGAAGGAAGGAAGGTCTCCATGCACATTATATTTTAATATTGCAACTTTATGACTACAAAATCCATGATGCAGTGTGACTACAAGGAAATACATATGTGCAGAATATATCTGGGAACCAGTTAAATATATAAAATATATATGGGAACCTTTAGTTGGAGCAATGGCATTGTAAAGACGGCACAGTACGTAAAACCATCTGAAATTTGCATAGGAAAAAGGATTTTGCATGGAATTCTGCTTCTGGGTAAATGGAATTGGGAGCAGAATCTCTCTTCTGATGTTCGGCCATAGCTGGCTAAATCCCATTTGCAAACCTGCACACATAATCGGTGTCTGGCATATTATTAGCTCGACTGAAGATGCTTGGATGTTGGTATCCTATATTCCGATTTGACCAGGCCCTTTAAGCTCAGCAGAGAGCACCATCCCAAGACCTCCATCCATGTGTCACATTTAAACTACAGTGGTCCATAGAGAAGAAATCACAGCAGGTCATCTGATTTCCTTTTCTCAGGTTCATCAAACCCTGGACATTTTCTGATATGTAAGTTTCCTTTCCCTGCTCCTTCATATGTATAAAGTTCATTTCCTGGTTTGGACCAGAACTTAGTAACCGAGGTTTTGTTTTTAGTGTATTTTTGCTGTTAATTTAAAATGTGTGCGCTTGTAGATATATTTTATACTTCTATTTTTAAAGACATAATTTAATATCGTAATATTCCTATGTCTAAGCTTTATATGTTGCAATATTCTCTGCCTCTAAAGGTGAAATGAGGGGCAGTTGGCCACTGGAATTTATTATTCTTATTATCCTTTGGGTCCTACCTGACCTCCAAGGAGTTGAGAGCAGAAGACTACGAATCCCACATGGCCTCGGGTCTGTTTATGGGCCAAGCTCAGACCTTACTGGGTTTCAAAAAACAAACCCCATAGAGTAGGTTCAGCCTCTTTTCTTTGTCCAGAAGTAAATGCAATGATAGCAAGAAATATTGTTCTCTGATTGTGTGGTCACATCCCATGTTGATCTGATCACATTTACTTGCTCATTAAAAGGACAGGGCTCTGAAGGACCAGGTCTTTAACAGATTCCAATTCTCCATTATCGTTTTCAGCCGGGAAGTGAGTAAATACGGTTTTAGTTTGAATGACCTACAGATTCTCTGTCTCTTCGGGGATCTGGCATGATAGGCAAAGAATCTCCTCTTGGGACTGTACCATCTGTGCAGTAAGAACAAACAGAGGATGATTCACCCATCATGGGTTGGATCTAACCAGCTTTTTCTGCTGAAGAAGAAGGAACCATCCAAAATGGCTATCTATGCCAGGGATAATGGGATTTGCATGGACAAAAGTCATGCAAGGTGGCAGCTGCTCTAAAGCCAGGAATTGGTTTGACTGAGAGGGAAACCTGGCTGGATCCAACCAGGTGCATGCATGTCCCACCCTCTCTCCCCTATTGCTTTCGTAATCACGATCAGTACCATGGATTTTGGGCTGTGCCTCACCTATCCATGTGCCTCTCAAAAGACAGGGGTAAATGCTTCATTTTGACCTGGGTTTGGCAGACATGCAAGTAAAGCCAAACTAAAGGATTAGAGTGGCCTGATTCGGAAGCAGCTACCATTCCTCCAAGAAATGGGTACAGTGACTCTAAACTGACTGTGGATTTAGGCAGATTGTGAAGGGAGGGCAGGAAGGGATGAAGTAGCTCTCGGTTCTCATGACCCTTTCTTATCTGCTCAGGGTTATGCCGATCGCCACTTTGGGGTCAGGAAAGAATTTTCCTCCAGGCTACATTGGCTATGGGGCCCTGGCATTGTTTTGCCTTCCTCTGGACAGAGAGCAAGGGGTCACTGGGGGAGTGCAAAGGGAGGCAGCTGTGAACTTCCTGCACGGTGCAGGGGGTTAGGCTAGATGACCCTTGAGATCCCTTTCAGCTCTGTGTTATCCTACCCCCACTAGTCAATTTTGTATGTGCATGTTCAGCCTCCCCACATCTGAGCCTATGGATCAAGAGTGAGGTTGCATTGGCCAGGGTGAAAACTTGGAGCGTAGTCACGCCACTGCATGGTAAGGTACGGGATCACAGGTGCAGCACCAGGTTGCTGGGTGGATTCCATAGTTTCCCACACAGTTGGCTTTTCCATGTCTGCTGACTTGGAGCGTGGGCATGCGCAAAGCTTGCGCAGGTCTGTAGAGTTGTCCTGCGCATGTTACTCCTAGAATGTCTGCCAGATGGAGAAGGTGGGATGGCCTACATACAGGGCTAGCCAAACGGCGGCCCTCCAGATGTCCATGGACTACAATTCCCATGAGCACCTGCCAGCATTTGCTGGCAGGGGCTCATGGGAATTGTAGTCCATGGACATCTGGAGGGCCGCCGTTTGACTACCCCTGGCCTACAAGGTTACAAAATCACAGCCTTAGTAATTTTCTTGTCATCCTTAAGGGGCCTGGCCAGATCTAGCCATCACAGACTGACGGCTCCAAAGGGAGAAACGATGGTCCTGAAATTTTCAGAGCTGGTCGGGGTCATCTCCTTGTATTCCAGCTTTCTTGCTCCGAATTGGCCTCAGACTCCCGCCAACAGACGGGGGTCGGTAGCAAGGGCCTGGGTTTCCCCGCCACCTTACAAAAGGGCCCGGAGTGAGCCCGAGCACAATCCGGAGACACGGTAGCAAAAACAAAACACAACAAATCCCTGGCAACTAATGCCCTCTTACCCCTGCATCTCCCCCCCCACCCCACCCCCGGAACATCCGCCCCCCTCCCTCCTTGGTGCACTTTCGATGAACCTGTGAAATTGTAGCAATGGCCCTTGAAGTGCGGTGGGGGGAATGATTTAGGAGAATATTAAAGGCGGTGTGGAGATTCAAAGGCGCCTCTCTCGGGGAGATGTGGAGAAATACGCAGCACAGATGGGCTGCACAGATTAAACATTTCCGTCACATGGTTTCCAAATTGTGTTGCGGTGCCTGAGGGTGGCACGGCGGTCAGAGCGGCGCAGCGGAGTGGTACGAAGCCGCCACGCTTTTATGGAATAAATATTAATACGGCGGCGCCACGTGATTTCACGATCCCGTTGGCTGGGGGAGATTGGGGGGGGGAGGGAGGAGACGGAGGAACGTGAGGGCCTCTTGCTATTGTTTCTGAACTGAATTGCTTTCTGCAGAGCATGCCAAGATCGCAGGGCGCTTCACCAGCATCGAAGAAATGGCATTTAATCGCAAGGATCTTGGGGCTGAGAGAGGCTGGAAGGCTAGCCTCTCCTTGCTTGGAAGGGGGCAGCAGCCTCTCCTCTCGAACACCCCCCTACCCCAAAAAAACCCACTTGGTTCTCCTTATGCTGACGAACTCTCTGTTGTTGTTACTTTAAAAAATTTCTCGGGATCAGTCAAATACCAGGATAGCGTAGCGGTTACAGCACTACAACTAGGATCTGGGAGGCCGACCTTAGCCCCCCGCCCCCCCATTCTGCCACGGAAGCTTGCTTGGGTCACCACAGACGGCCTGTTTTCTCGCTCCCCCCCCCCCCTCCAACTGACCTCCGAGGCTTATTCTAAAGATAACGCGGGAGACAGAACAATGTAAGCAACATCGCTTGGGATCCTGTTGGGAAGAAAGGCAAATGAAACAGCAGGGCTCCTCACACAACTTGCAAGCTACGGAGTTACACAGGGATCCTCCTCAAGTCTGGATATCCCGGGGGGGGGGGGGATAGAGAAGGATGCTTTTGAGTAAAGAGATAAGTCTTTGCAAACAATAATGGAGATGTACTACTACGGGGGAGTGTGGAGGTGAGAACTCACCAACTCTGCTTCCCATTTGCCTTGAAACCTCTCACGGTCAACTGTGACCCAATGACATGTTGCACCCACACAATAATGTGGGGACAGATGGGGACTCTCCGTTTTAGCAGTATTCTGGGAGGTAGTCAGGCTTCGAGAGAGACCTTGGGACCAAGCTTCACGGCTGACGAGGTCCTCTTAGCCTCCTCGTTTGAGTCCACCGCAGTGATCTGGAGGTCTGCGAGGGTCTTGGCTCACGGTGCAGTGTCTCCGCTGTTCCCCTCCCCGCATTATTCTGTCTCCGTCTGGAAATAAACGGCCCACTTTTTGCTCTTCCCCATGAAGTTCCTTGCAGGAGGTCTCTCTATCATGTGGTCCTGAAATTAATAGCAAAAAAAGAGGGGGGGGGGAAATTAGCGAGGGAGGGGTTAGGTTTAATTATTCATCCTAATTGTGATTTATAGGAGGAGCCATTTGTGTAGATAAGGAAGCGGGGAGAGAGTAGGGGGGAGCGCTCCCGCTTTTTTTGTCATTTCACGCCGCACAATCCGGTTGCAAGGGAGCTTGAGAAGAAGCAGGGTTCAATGTTTGCAAAAGCACGTTGCTCGGGAGGTAAAGGGTTAATGAGGCTGCTGTGTCGCCCAAGAAGGGCCGGTATTATATTTACTGTCTTATATAGCCTAATGTTACATTATACTTGTACTTTGTCCCTGGATGGCTAATAGTGATTCGAGGAGACGGTTTCCAACATGGTGGCGTGAAAGGGAGACACAATTGTGCCTCATAGCCATAGTCTGGAGTCAAAATGCCAGTTTGGTGTAGTGGTTAGGAGTGGGGACTTCTAATCCGGCACGCTGGGTTCGATTCTGCGCTCCCCCACATGCAACCAGCTGGGTGACCTTGGGCTCCCCACGGCACTGATAAAACTGTTCTGACCGAGCAGGAATATCAGGGCTCCCTCAACCTCACCCACCCCACAGGGTGTCTGTTGTGGGGAGAGGAAGGGAAGGTGAATGTAAGCCACTTTGAGCCTCCTTTGGATAGAGAAAGCAGCATATAAGTACCAACTCTTCTTCTTCTTCTTCTTCTTCTCCTTCTCCTCCTTCTCCTCCTTCTCCTCCTTCTCCTTCTCCTTCTTCTCCTACTCCTTCTCCTTCTTCTCCTACTCCTTCTCCTCCTTCTCCTCCTCCTCCTCCTCCTCCTCCTCCTTCTCCTTCTCCTTCTCCTTCTCCTTCTCCTTCTTCTTCTTCCATGTGGCGCACACACATCCTTTGTTGTGTTAAACAAAATGACTGGAGATCTGATCACATCAAGTGATTTTGGCCTTTAGAAATCCCAATTTCTAGAAATTTGGCAGTCCCTTTGGCAGCCTGTCCTGTAGCAGTTTTGTTAAAGATTTCCAGGACAAGGAGATTTTAATTGAAGAAGACGAAGAGATGGGTTTTATACCCTGTTTTTCATTGCCTGAAGGAGTCTCAAAGCAGCTTACAGTCACCTTCCCTTTCCTCTCGCCACAACAGACACCCTGTGAGGTGGATGAGGCTGAGAGAGCTCTGAGAACAGCACTATCAGGCCTGTGATGAGCCCAAGGCCATCCAGCTGGCTGCATTTGGAGGAGAGAGAATCAAACCCAGCTTGACAGATTAGAAGCCACTATGCTTAGCCACTACACCACTCTGGGAAGAATCTAAAGACTTGCTTGTAGAGGAGGACTGAGTTTAAACATAGAATCCACAGTATATTCTTGGAGTGCATCTCGTTTCTTATTGCGCAGTAACTCTATGGGTGTGTGCAGCTATATGTCATCTCAGTGGAGAGCTTGTTGTGAAAGAATACTCACTGCATCTGTGACCCACCCACAACTTTCTGCCACTGACTGAGCTCTAGGGAAAGTTATAGGGCTGAAAGTTATAGGGCTGCCAGCCAGGCACCGTGTAAGAATCCACGGAGCTTGTGCTGCACAAGGAATTGTAGCTCCCACCCAAGGGATAGTTGGAAGTTTGGCAGCAACTGACAGCTTTACTTTGCTGGAAACATTTCTCAAACCTTGGCTGGACATGCAAGTGCAATGCCCCAGGATCTAAGGAGACCCTCATGCATGTGTGGCTTGTGGTCCGCACACATGCTCAATGAGCAATGTGCATGCTCAGCTACTAGCAGCGCATGCATATTGCCCTTTTTCATTCTTGTAGTCCACAAACCACATAAATATAAAGACCTCCGAACAATCACAGTACAAAAGGCCTCTAACCGGACAGCACAGAGGGGGCCCGGGAGCCGCAGGGGCCCACAGCACGTACTACTAGGTCATTCCACTTGTGTCTTGGGACCCTCCTAGAGCAGGAGTGGGCAACTGTGGCCCTCCAGATGTCCATGGACTACAATTCCCTCTGGCCACTCAGACATTGAAATTGAAATGGAATAATATCATCATCATCATCCTCATCCATCCAGTGGCTGACGTTGACTTGCTTGCTTGCTTGCTTGCTTGCTTGCTTGCTTGCTTGCTTGCTTGCTTGCTTGTTTGTTTTTCTGGGTCTTTGAGCCACAGCTACCCAGCTCAGCATCCCACCCTCGTCGCCAATATTGAGCAGTGGGTTCAATAAGGCGCAGGGTGGCTCATGAGCCAAAGCGATCTTTATGGATCGCACACAGCTGAACTACTATACGCCCCCCCCACCCACACTTATGTACAGATGAAGGGTTCCCACCAATGCCGGTGATTGGCTGTAAGCAAAGTCCCTGATTGGACAAATACGACAAGCAATAGCAGGCTGGATCTTGTGGGACAGCCAGTGGCAATTCTGCGTCCCCGATGCTAGAGGTAAAATCCCTGCTCCTGGTCACTGCTAAACCGCATTCACATCTGGTACCTCTGAGCCCATGGAGAGTCCCTACATCACTGAGCAACTGTGGTAAGACTGCAGATGTAGACTATCCAAGGCCGTCCTGGGCTGCAGATCTGGGACATTCATTCACCCCTATATCCAAATATCCTATGCTATTCAGACCCTGGTGTTATCAGACACTGTGAGGCTTAACCCTGGATGGCCAGACGTTGTTCCTGCTGGTCAGATGAAGGACCAAGCCAGGGTTCTAACATCCCTGATCATGGGAGTCAGAACAAGCTCGTGAGCCTGTTGCTTAACAACACCCATCGAATATCTGCCCCAAAGTTCCAAACTGTGCTCCACTCCCTTCATCTGGGCAACTTGGTCTGATCTGGAAGGGAAGACGTTCTCTTTCCTGGCCCCAAACCTCAGTCAGACCCCGAGTATAGATAGGCACAGAGTTGCCAGTGGACGCCAGCATTTTGGGGAGGGGGTGAGGTTTCCAGCTCCAAGTCTACCATCCTAAGAGCCCACCCTCCAAAGCATCCATTTTCTCCTGGGGAGGTGTTATCAGTAATATAGAGATGAGCTGTAATGCCAAGTGATCCCCACCTCCCACCTGGAGGCTGGCATCCCTACCCTGGAATGAAATGTAATTAGGGGTTCTCTTCATGCCATACAACATTCTGTCCTGTCCCAGGGAGTGGCAGTTTTTAAACAGAGGCTGGGTAGCCATCTGACGGAGAGGCTGATTCTGTGAAGGTTCAAGGGGGTGGCAGGTGGCAGTGGATGAGCGATTGGGATGTGAGTGTCCTGCCTAGTGCAGGGGGTTGGACTAGATGACCCAGGAGGTCCCTTCCAACCCTGTGAGTCTATGATTCTAATTCCGAGCAGCCTAATATTAAGGGAGAGGGGGTAAACGCAATGTCATATTTGCAAACCTCCTTGAAAAGGACTACACAGTAATGGCAGCTTCTAGGGGGATTATTGAAGCTTGGCCTATTGCATCCCCCCAAAATTACCTTGCCTCCTCTGGTCTCTTTCCTTCCCACATTTCAGATGTCTGCTGCAGCCCAATATAAAGCCCTCCCATGTCAAGCGACCTTCCAATAAGGCGTGACACAGCTCACCTATGAATTAGAGGCCTCCATTTTACTAACAATAATGTACGATGTTCTGGCGCTAATAATGGGGCCGAGCAATCATATACCGATAAGCCCGTGATTGATTTTGGCTTTTCTCCTCGGGCATCCGTCATCCCGCCATTGATCTTCCGTGAGCCACGGAGGCTGATTAACTGCCTAGGATCGGGATTGTTTACGAGGCTCTTGGACTGTAACTAGAGCTAAAGTGGAGTTGAGGAGTAAATATTGCGAGCTCAGCGGGGTGCAGGATCCGCTGTCCTCTCCGAAACAGGGGATGTCTCTCTGTGCCAAACAAAAACTGCTCATTTTATCTGCCGAGGGCTTAATTTCAGACTGGGGCGTCAGTCTCTTGAACAGGGGTAGTCAAACTGCGGCCCTCCAGATGTCCATGGACTACAATTCCCATGAGCCCCTGCCAGCAAATGCTGGCAGGAGCTCATGGGAATTGTAGTCCATGGACATCTGGAGGGCCACAGTTTGACTATCCCTGCTCTTGAACCTAAGAGAAGCCATGTTGGATCAGGCCAGTGGCCCATCCAGTCCAACACTTTGTGTCACACAGGGGCCAAACCCCAGGGGCCATCAGGAGGTCCGCCAGAGGAGCCGGAACTCCAGAATCCGACCCACTGTTGTCCCCCCCCCCAAAGCACCAAGAAAACAGAGCAACACTGCCCCAGACATAGTGTTCTGTCTATACCTTGTGGCTAATAGTCACAGATGGACCTTTCTGCTCCCTATGTTTATCCAGTCTCCCCTTGAAGCTGTCTGTGCTTGTTGCTGCCATGATTTCCTGCAGCAGTGAATTCCACCAGTTAATTCTGTTGGGAAATGCAAGATATGTAGTGTGCATGATTCCAAGAGATATGAAGATTATCTTACAGGTGGCATTGGAAGAGATGTGTGTTTAGCATAGTTAGATGAGGTTTTTCAAATGCTCTCCTCCAGCATCCTGACAGGCTCCTTTGAGCATATTTCCTGTCTGCTTGCCTACAGAACAGGCTGAATGAATGAACACAACAGTTAGACAGTCAGTTAGGTTCATCTCTCTCTCTCTCTCTCTCTCTCTCTCTCTCTCTCTCTCTCCTCTTTCTATACACAGTTGTTTCTTAAATACCCTATTTTTATTATTTAAAGTAGCCTGTTACTTTGCCCCACTCTTGCATATTTAAGCTTTACCAAGAAATTCTTCCCTCTTGGAGAGAAGACGTTTCTTGGCCACAGCTCTGCTTAGAAAAGTGAAGTGCTTACAGGGAAGGCTGTCTCAGTACGTGTGGGGCTCTCCCCCACTGAGGCCACTGAGAGCCATTCAGAGTCCCAGCATGTCATTGGATAGTATGGTCACAATTTTATGTGGTATGATTAATCCAATCTGAAATACATTTACTACACTTTTCTGAATTGGAAGTGTACCAAAATTTGGCAGTTTCAGACCAAGAGGACGAATACCAATATCTGCATGCAAGCAGTCATGTGAAAAGGTATTCTCCAACTACACTCAATTTTGTCCAGCAGGTAACTTTGCAGCCATCCTGGGAGGGGCTCCTGATTGTTCATTGTTCCCTTTCCCTGATGCAGCAACAAAGTGTTATCTGCAAGTAGATCTCTTAATCTCATCCTTGGCTAAATATCTTTTCCTTCTTGGTCCACCCAAAGCAAACACCCTGGCCCCAAATTCCCATCCAAACCTACTCCTAGAAATTTCAAGCACCCACTTGCAATTGAGTACCTATTCAGGTGGATTGCTAACACCTTTTTCTTTGCCTGGGAAAATCCTCCCCAGGGCTTCCCCAGCCATTTTCGGGGAATGACTCTGATTGAGAGTTCTCCAGCGACATCAGGCTGGCATTATCAGGACCACATGGCCAGACCCTCACCCTTTTTAACTTGCTTTAATTTTGCCCCATGAATCCCACCAAGGTATTGTTATACAACTGCCCAACCTTAGCCTCGAGATACAAATCCAGCTATGAGAAAGCCATCCTTGTCTCCTTTTTGGGCTTTCCGTACATGAAACCCATCTTGGGCTGCTGCTTCTTCCCTTCCAATATCAGATTGCTTGTCGTCACATGGTAATTATAGCTTGCTCTGACCCAAATGCTAATCCCCTTTCACACCTGATCACCTCTGTGATTTCCTCTTTGTGTAAAGGTAAAGGTATCCCCTGTGCAAGCACCGGGTCATGTCTGACCCTTGGGGTGACGCCCTCCAGCGTTTTCATGGCAGACTCAATACGGGGTGGTTTGCCAGTGCATTCCCCAGTCATTACCGTTTTACCCCCCAGCAAGCTGGGTACTCATTTTACCAACCTCGGAAGGATGGAAGGCTGAGTCAACCCTGAGGTGGCTGCTGGGATTGAACTCCCAGCCTCATGGGCAGAGCTTTCAGACAGCATGTTGCTGCCTTACCCCTCTGCGCCACAAGAGGCTCTTTGTGTATGCATTAGTTTAAATTTGTGCGCTTGTATGTTAGGGACTTTTTGTTTTACAATAAAATCCTTTGTATCTCCCCCCCTCCCATATTAGTTGGTTGAGAGCCCTGCTTGTAAGTCTCTCTCAAAGCTTTTTCTCCTAGAATTGCTAATAGCCCCAACATAAATTTGGGCGACAGGTCTATTTCGGGTAGCATTTCCCTTCCACTGAGAGGTCCAACTCTCGAGGCATCTATAATTAGAAGAATATAAATTTTAATTTTTGCTTGCCAGTTTGAGTTTAGGAGAATCTGAAAATAATTTTCCCCCAACAGAGTCATTCTTGTTCTGTGCTATGCACACTTTAGAGCCAATTATTTACCCCCACACAAACACACATACACACAGTTCTTATCTATGGCAAAGCTGCATGTGGGCAAAGTAAAATTTAAAAAGTATTCACCTCGCACACAGACCCCAGAGCATGGAGCACCAAAATGCTATCCTAGGCTTCACTTAAAGGATAGGAACCTGGGAAGTTCAGCTCATCTTCAGACTACAGAGATCCATTCCCCTGGAGAACATGGCTGCTTTGGAGGGCTATGGGATTATACCCCACTGAGGTCCTTCCCAGGATCCATCTCCAAATCTAGATCCGATCCACCCCCCCCCCATCCAGGCCCATAGCCACGGTGGTGCAAAAAGGAACGATGCCCCATCAGTCGTTTGTTGTGTGCCCTTCCAATCAGCAGGAGGGGTTGGTGCGAATTCCGTCACACCATCTTTGAAGTGTGAATTGACTATGTGAAAAAGGAAGGAGTGAGGTTAAAATTGTGAGTCCTGTGAAATCTTCCAGGGGTGAATTCTCTATGCACCTGGCTAGAACAGAATTAGCAGGTTAGCAAGGCTGAGGGGTCCTTATTTTTAAAGCCTGCAGGGGTGGGGAGGGAGTGAAATTACGTTGGAGTTAAGTAGAGAGAGAGAGAGAGATTAAGGGACGAAAGGATTTTTAAAAGGTGTAGCAGACTCAGAAGAAAGTAAAGGGACAAAAGGATTTTTAAAAGGTGTAGCAGACTCAGAAGAAAGTAAAGGGACAAAAGGATTTTTAAAAGGTGTAGCAGACTCAGAAGAAAGTAAAGAAGGACAGAACAGGACAGCATTTCTCAATGGTCCAGTAGAACTCTTATTGCTGAGGTATATATTTTTGACAGGAGACAAATAATAAGGAAAATAGGTCCAGAGGGAAGTTAGCATAAATCTTACCCACAGGAATCTTATTCGCGGGGGAGGGTTGTGGTGTTTGATCTGAGGAGGGAAAGCTGCTGGGAAAGGATCCTACCTGTGGATACCTTCGGGATCCTGCCGCTGTTGCTTGACCGTCTTGTTTGCCCTCCTAGAAAAAGATTCCAACTGATCCAGTGCACATTACTTTATTTACTTTATATATAGTTGACCTTTTTCAGTGACACTTAAAATGGATTACGCCGTGTGAGTCAATGCAATAATTCACACGAGACATCTAATAAACCATGCAATAAGACTAGGGTTTACAGCAGTTTGAAACGGAGCGAAAATAATTACAGGCAACGCAGAAAAGGTTCTCACAAAAGGTGGAAAGCAGTAACTGCAGGATAAAACATACCGGAAACAGATGATACTGTGATACAATTCGCAGTCCTGTTGATTTTATAAAAGCTCCTCCCTGAATCATTCCATTAGCCTAAAGCCATGTTACCTCTATTAAAATGCCCTCTTGAACCATTCTGTTGTACATAGTTGGCAGAGTGACCGACGCACGGTGATTTTTGTAAACCTAGCCCTATTTCGTTGTTTACTAAATCTCTCGTGCTGTTTGATTACAATGTTCTACACCATATAATCCACGAGTCTCAAGCAGAAAACTTGAAAAAGTGGGGTATAAAAAAAACAGCTCTTCTTTTTCTTTGTTATGATTTCTTATTTCACATTCCATGTATTTCACCCTTAAACACAGGGGGTTAGACTTGACGACTCCTCGATATTCTTCTCACTAGCCCATTGCTCCTTGGGGCTTCCAAAGCTCATTCCAAGAAAAGTCCCACAGATTTGTCCCAGCAAAGGAGCTTTGGCACCCCTTGGAGACAGGAATAGGAGCCGCCAACAGGCCAGGCACCAGGCCAGGAGAAAGGCCATTATGACCGAGGACGATAAACCTACAGCAAACGTCCTTTCTGGACGGATGGATTTCATGTTTTCTGCTGTTTTGTTTGACATTTTGGACACATCAGAAAGGAAACACAGGAAATGGAAATTAATGAGATAAATGACCAATTGGCAGGGGTTTTTTGCATAGCACCATGGATATTTTTAAAATAATTATCACCTTGGTGGTTCTAATAGGAGGGTTTGGTGTCTGTAGGCTTATTTGGCCCACACACCTTTGCATGGATCTTGGCACCTCCTTTTGGGACAATTAGCACAAGAACTGGGCTTTGGATAGGGACGCGGCAGAGGTCTGCTTGGAGTATATGATGCGTTGTGGATTTTGTGGTGCAGAGGGCCAACAGCCTTTTTCTGACACACCAAACAGAAGTTTCTCTTGCTGGAACCAATGCTTGGACCAGGAACCATTGCATGTGTCCTTGCAGGGGACAGTCTTCAGACTGTAGAACTGGGTCATTTGAGTTGGTCCAAAGATTGTTTTGGGACCCAGCCTGGCTGCAGTGTCTGCCTGTATGATAGTTCTGTGGGCACCCCACTGTGGAGCATCTAACATATAGGACCTTTCAGTATCCTTGAGGCAACAAGGCCTCCTTTGATGGGATGGCCTTTGAGTGTCACCATAGCTCAGTTCACTGCGGCAAAATGTCAATTCATCCCTCTACTCCAAGGGTTCCCAACCAGGGGTCCATGGACTCCTGTGGGTCTGCAGGAACTCTGAAGGGGGTCTGCAAGAACCCTAAAGTAGTGTGGTATGGGAGGGTCTGGGCCATCTTCTCAACCCCTACTCTTCTTTCCAGCCTTCATGAGGCAGAGCCACCACAGTGGTAGCAAAGCCAGGGGAAGGGAGCAAAAGGAGGGCTAAGGGTGTGGGTAGTGATGTCATTTCCAGGGGTGTGGCAGGGGCGTGGCCAGCTGACATCACTTCCGGGGCTCCTTGACATCTGAACGATTATTTCAGGGGCTCCTCCATGGTCAAAAGATTGAAAAGGCTGGTCTACTCAATCACCATCTGTCGTTTCTGGGCTTCAACTTTCACGTGCTGACATATGTATCCACCCCACCATTCCTTTGCTACTGTGGCCCTCTTCCCTGCTGCTTCCTCTTTCTGGCTCCTGGGCTGTCCCTATTTGGTTAATTTATTTTATTGAAAACATCCCTCATGGAACCATATAAGCAGAACATGACCAAAACACAACAAAAGCCACAATTATAAAACCTGTAAAGGTCACAGATGAAGAGGCAGTGGCGCCTATGGCCTCATCCCTTCTCCTTCTTCCCACTTGCCGCCAACTTCCCACCTTTAGGCAACAAAAGTCATGGGAGGCGGGATACCAATCCAAGGATGGATGGACGGACAGACGGACAGACAGACTATGACTTGGTGGCTTCTTGGTGGTGCTTGATACACACACAGTAGCCCTTGGTGGGCAGAGCCGGATAGCCAGTGGGAGGCCACTTGGTGGGCCGATGGCCTGGCCCCACCACATCAGCCGGGCAAATGAGGGCAATGCTTATCAAGCCCTGCTTGGCGCAGGGAGAGTGACACAGGGAGGATGGCTCTTTCTGCATCTTTCCCCCCATCTTTGAGGGGCAGGGCCTTTTTCTGGGGCTGTTGGCCTCCTCCAATTCCACCCTTGCTGAAGGACCCCAATCCCATGCATCTGCCAAATCACCTTTCCAAGCCATCTGTGGGAGTGGCAACCCCCACCGGCACCCAATCCCACCACTTAATAACTAGTCATGGAATCCTAGAATGGGAAGGGGCCAACCAGGCCATCTCGTTCAACCCTCAGCTCAATGCAGGATCAGCCTCAAGCATCCAGGACATTTGCTTGAAGACCACCAGTGAGGGGGAGCTCCACACCTCCTTAGACAGCCGATTCCACTGCTGATCTACTCCGACTGTGAATTTCCCCCCCCCCCCGATAGTTGACCAACGACTGGTATTAAGGAACAAGGAGACTTGCAGCTCAGTGGAGGACGCATTCCATCCAGGTCATCCTGAGCCCCAGAAGCTCTTTGACTTTTTTGCCTCCCTGTCTATCGAGCGGGGTACGCCGTCCGGCGACCTTTCCCTCCTGCCTGTCAAAGGCATCTCGGTGGCCATCCCTGGTAGTTGCTGGGCTGTCGTGCGGAACGTTCCGCAAATAGGGAAACAGTGGGGATGGCGGGCAGACGGAAATTAAAAGCGAGCCGCTCTGTCGCGGGGGCCTTCGTGCTCCCTCCCCGGCTAATGCGAGCTGCCTGCTGCTGGCTCCCCCACCCCCTGCCGCGACCTGCTTGCCGAGGCATTTTCTCCCCGCACGGTAGACAGAGTCCAGACACTAAAGACAGGAGGCACGGAAAGGACACCCGTGACACTGCCGAGCAGCAAGGCAAAGAGCCGCAGGGTAGCCTGCGAGGAGGCGGCCAGTGGCCAGGAAATCATCCCCCTGTCACTTGTCAACAGCCTATTTGGGGTTTCTACAAGATGTCCTTCCTCCTCGTTGTGGATGTCATTTTCCCCTTCACTGGTGCCGGAGACTTGAACTCCTCTGCGTCTGGATAGGCATAACCCCTCTGCACACACACACACACACACACACACACACACACACACACACACACACCTCCCGCTTCCCCCTGGCCAGTTCCGCACCACACAGCTGTTCTGCATTTGTTGCTGACATGGAATCGGGGAGCCCTGGGGTAAATGGCTTCCTTTCTGCTTTTAATTTTGGTTTCCTGTGTGTTTTGTTTTCAAACTGGAGAGGGCGTCATTGCAGAGCGGAGATTACGGCAGGTTCTAAAAGAGCGTGGCAGGCGTTAGTTAAAGACGCACACATCCACGGGGTTTCGGCCGCCGTTCGCACTCTGCACGCGGCCTGCCTCCGGACTCAACACACAGCCGTTTTCTCCTTGAGCTGGATCTAGGGTTGTCTCTTGTGGGCTGGACGTTTGGAGAGCAAGGTGTGTGGAGGGACCTTGTCAGGGTATAAGGCCTTAGTCCAACATCCGAAGCAGCCCTTTCCCCCACGAAACTTATCTTGGTTGCCTGGAGCTCAGTGGTAATTCTAGCCTCTTTCCAGGTACCAGCTGGAGGTTGGCAACCGTAATTGGATCTAGCAGTCTTCACCCAGGCCCATTCTGCACACAGAGGATAATGCACTTTCAATGTGCTTTGGCAGCTGGATTTTCCTGTGCAGAACAGGAAAATCTACTTCTAAAGTGCATTGAAAATGCATTATCTATTGTGTGCAGACTTGACCCCAGACTGCCCCGATCCACGTGGCTTCCCCCCCCCCCCCGCCCTTGCTACTGGAGCTACACATTTCTACTCTATGCATGTATTTTAGTTGTTGGTGCCTCTGTTGACTACGCTTTTTGTTGGCCAGTGTAGGATTGTGACAAAGTCAGCTGATTGGCTGGCTTTATCCATGCAGGCTCCCATGAATCCCAGCATGGATATTTGGGGAGGATCAAAAGGAGTTTTGCCCTCCCCTTTTCCCCAGGGAAAAGCTGATAGGATCCAGTGCCTTGTGTTTCATACAAAACATCACCATAGGTGAAGCCAGTGTGGTGTCAAGAGCAGTGGCCTCTAATCTCAAGAGCTGGGTTGGATTCCCTGCTCTTCCACATACAGCTAGCTGGGTGTCATTGGGCCAGTCACAGTCCTGTTAGAGCTGTTCTCACAGAGGAGTTCTATCAGAGCTCTCAGCCCCACCTACCTCGCGGGACGTCTGTTGTGGGGAGAGGAAGGGAAAGGAAGTTACGAGGGGGTGAGGGGGGTGAGCAATCAAAACCAGCCCCTTGAACACATCAGGGGAACCCGTTAGGGAAAGGCAAATTATGAATATTTCAAATATTTCAAATAAATAAATGCATTTTTAAATAAGCCAGCATGGTTGCCAAGCTACTGCAGGGCAAAATCTTTTTCTTCTGTGGGGCGAGATAAGAAGGAACCCAGAGCTGAGTATTTGTTTATTTGTGGGGGGGAGAGCAAAAAGAGCCCTGGGCTTCTTTTAGTACAGGAGGGCAGCCCATCCTTTGCCTAGGATTACCCCAGCTGGGTCAGCAGCAGAAGGGTCAGTCTGACCTTGGCCAGGATCAGAGACTCCTGCACTTGTGGCAGGGGGGGGGGAGGTTGCTAAGGAATTTTCTGCTGAAGAGCCCAGCCCTCCCTTGCCCCCTGCCCCCTTCCCCACACGCATCCTCTTTGCTAAGCAAAACACCCCAAACTTCTGGCCTCAGCAGCTTCGCTGGAGAAGCAGCGAACTCGGCCCCTCCAGACACAAGGCAGGGTTCACCTCGGGCCGGGGCCCCGCCAGTGCAACTTCCTCACTTTTAATAGTTTAATAAAAATTAGCATAATTAACGAACATCTGTATGATCCAGAGCGGTGCAATTTGGCACTCGGAAATGAGAGCTTAAACATTATGGCTGGGAGTTTAATGTTGTTTTAATTCTTTCTGGCACAGCGCGGGGAAATAAAGCGCCCGACGCCGATGCTGCTCGCCTCGTGCTCATTTGCATCCCATTCTTCTTCCTTCCCCCCCCCCTTTTCTTTTTTTGATTATGAGCAATCGCCGGCTCCCCAGCAATCCATCAAGGACAAAATTGTTTTAAAATACCTCATAGGGCTCAGGTCACCCCAACGTGCAGGAGGTGGGTCGGGTTCTCCTGTCTGTTTTGGGTTGTGACATCTGCCCCATCTGATGCAGCTCACTCCCCTTCCTCTGCCTCTCCCCGCACTTCTGGATTCGTTCACACATGCTCCCCCATCACTTAGAGCACAGACGGCCGTGTTCTCCTGTTCGCCTGGCGTAACTGCAGTGGGACATGCGAACTGACCCATCCTTTTCAGCAGGGGTAGTCAACCTGTGGTCCTCCAGATGTCCATGGACTACAATTCCCATGATCCCCTGCCAGCAAACGCTGGCAGGGGCTCATGGGAATTGTAGTCCATGGACATCTGGAGGACCACAGGTTGACTACCCCTGCTTTTGAGTATAAACAGGTTGGATCTGCCCAGCTCTTCTCCTGATAGGAAAGAGAATCATAGAATCATAGAGTTGGAACGGTCATCTAGTCCAGTGTCATCTAGTTCAACCCCTTGCACAAGGCAGGAACACACAACTATCTTCCCACCCACAGTGACCCGAATTTCATGCCCAAGAGATCCTCCACACCCAAAATCTCCAGAATCCAGCCTGTGTTGGATGCTTTTCCATAGAATGGCAGGTTACAAATCTGTGAAACGAATTAGCACTTTGTGCTTTAATGCAGGTGTATTGCAATTGGAGGTCATGGTCTTAACATTATCTGAGCTTGCTGGCAGGGATGAGGATTGAGGGGCGTTCCTCTTGGCAGACTTGGTTCCATCTGTTACCTTGATGGTTGCCACTTTTATGTTCTCTTCTGTAATTATTAGGAAAAGGTTTGTTTCCAGTGTTACCGGCGACTTCCATTAACAGCCTATACCGAATCGTCACCTAATTTTCACCCTACTCTTGTCTTAAGATGTTTTAATGTTATTTTTATTCCTGTCCATGCTGCATGCTGCAGGGGGTTCGTTTTTTCCCCCGTTTGTTCTTTGCTTTTACGGTTGTTGTGGCCAAAGACTTCAACATTAAGCCCATGCCTACAATGGCAATTAGAGCCTCTTGTGGCGGAGAGTGGTAAGGCAGCAGACATGTGTCTGAAGCTCTGCCCATGAGGCTGGGAGTTCGATCCCAGCAGCCGGCTCAAGGTTGACTCAGCCTTCCATCCTTCCGAGGTCGGTAAAATGAGTACCCAGCTTGCTTGCTGGGGGGTAAACGGTCATGACTGGGGAAGGCACTGGCAAACCACCCCGTATTGAGTCTGCCAAGAAAACGCTAGAGGGCGTCACCCCAAGGGTCAGACATGACCCGGTGCTTGCACAGGGGATACCTTTACCTTTTTACAATGGCAGTGATCCAGTGTGCCTCCACATGCCTGGTGGGTGTCATGCCAAGTCCACCATGACTCATCCAACCAAAGGCGAGTGACCCTGGCATCCTGCATGGTGCACCTGGGTGGCTTGAACTCTGAGCTCACACATGTGGAGACCTGCAGCTCCACTAGCAGGCCAGGGGCTCAGAGGGGGCTCCTGTTCCCGGTAACAAAGCAGACGGAGAGGGTTGCTGGAGCCACATCATGCCCCGCGGTGATTTCCTCCACTGGGCACACCTCTGCAAAAGGTGGCTCATGCCCCTCAATTGCTTCAGAGGCTTGTTCATCGGCCCACATGGAGGAAATCAGCTGGGCTTGGTGAGTCTAGCGGGGCTACTGCTGTCCTTACAAGGCACTGGCCCAAAGGCCTACCATGATCCTCCCTGTTTGCACAACGCTCCAAGGAAGATGCAGAAGGAGAAGGGAAAGGCTGAGGCTCTCTTAGGAAAGCCACTGAGAGGAAAGTGTCATGAAGGACTGGAAACGTGCCCAGAATCGTATGGAAAGGGCCTGTGGCCAGAGTCAGGACTCTTTGTCCCTTTCCTGCATTGCCCCCCAAGGCCTTCTTCAGGCCCTCCCTCCCTCCCTCCCGTCCTCCTCCCCTCCCCAGCTGCCCAATCCAGCCGATGCCATCCCTTCCTTTCCTTCCAGGACTACAGCGCCTACGGCTGGTGGGTCGGAGAGCTGAACAGCACCGTGGGGATCGTCCCAAAGGAATACCTCATGCCGGCCTACGAGGCAGAAGACGCATGAGCAGCAGGTAGAGCAAATGGCTCCCTTCCAGGTGTTGGGTGGGGGGAGAAAGGAGTGCTTGGGCAGAGGGCTGATTTAGGGTAGGACGGCCTTCCAGGAGGAAATCCTCTTGTAGAACTTGTGTTGGTTCCAGTGGGCCCTGGGCCACATTTGCCATTTGGTCCCATGGCCTCGTGGCTCAGATCGGCCTGCGTTCACTGACTCCTAATAAGATAGGGTTGCCAGCCTCCTGGTGGGGCCTGGAGATCTCCAGGTATTACAGTAGATTATCCTGGCTACAGAAATGTGGAGAAAACCTGGAGGAAATGGCTGCTTTGGGAGGGGCTCTGTGGCATTGCTCTCTGTTGAGGTCCTTCTCTTCCCCAAACCCTGCCTTACCCCAGTTCTCTAGGTATGTCCCAACTCTGAGCTGGCAACCATACGATAAGACTGCAGACTGCTACACAGTGGGCTGTTCAGACCAGTTGGAGGAGCTTTGCCCCATGCTTCCCCTCCATGCTTTCTCCACTGCTTCCTAGCTGGTAACTTGCTGAAGCCAGTTTATGCATCAGCCAGCCAGTCCCCCTTCAGGGGTGACTTGGAGCACTTAAGGGGATTGAAGCACATCATGCTCTTCTTTTCATAACCACCAGGAGGTGGTGCTGCTCCTGTGGTAAAGAACGCTCTTAATGCGACAGGATGTGGAGCTTGGTGTAACATTTAAGAGCAGCAGCTTCTATTCTGGAGAGCCGGGTTTGATTCTGCGCTCCTCCACATGCAGCCAGCTGGGTGACCTTGGGCTAGCCACAGTCCTGTTAGAAGCTGTTCTCACAGAGCAGGTTCTCTCAGAGCTCGCTCAGCCCCACCTGCCTGTTTGTTGTCGGGAGAGGAAGGGAAGGCATTTGTAAGTGGGAAATTCCTGAGTCTCAAGATATTGAGGGACATTTTCTGGCTTCTTCTAGGCTGGAAAGAATGAGAGTGCATTAGTGTTTCCATTGTCAAATTCTATATTCGTTTAAGGTAGCCAGGGGTTCCTCTGCTTGCCAGATGACAAGACTGCTGTGTGGCTCTGAAAGCTTGCACCTTCCTGACACCAAGAACACCAGGCCTCCCGGAAGACGTTCACCTTAACTGTCTCTTAAACATCATTAAGAATCCTGGGCTGGCTCCTAATGACGGTTGCACTTGCCTTTAATGTAGCTGTACTAAAAATACAGCTTAAAAAGATGATCATGTATATTTTGGGTACCAAGGATCACGTGTGGCCAGCAGCTCTGCCTCTTGACCAGGAGCCCAGATACCTCAAGAATGCTTCTGAGTAAGGGTGAAGGGGAAGCGTTTTACACATGCTCAGAAGCCTCCTGGGCTTTATGCTTCATTGTGAGTTCTAAGGCCCGAGCCCAGCCGACGAAAACCCCAGGGAGCTCTAGGAGAGAGATGGAAGGAAAGCAGGCAGCTGCAAGGTATTGACAGCAGGCTTGTCGCAATGTCTCTGGCTGAAATTCCCTCCATCGGCCTCTCTGGCTCCATCTTCTGGAGCGAGTCAGGAAGTCCCCTGCATTGGCAGAACGGAAGAACACCGAAACAAATTCTGAGATTGGGGCAGAATGAAATTCAAGCAAGGCCCAGCCTCCCAAGAGGGAAGGAGCATATTTGGGAGGCAGACTGGAGGGACGAATAACTGGTTGAGGCGGCAATTAAAGAGTTTGGAGCCATGGATGATAATCAGCCGTTTCATTGAAAGGGGAGGAAGCTTTGAAGGCATCGCATGATACAAGGAGCAGAGGAACGGGGGACAACACCATGAATCCCAGGACCCATTCCTGCCCTACAAAATTTATTCATTACTTATTTAGCTAGTTACAAAATGCACGCCACTCAGTCCTTCTCAGATCTTTCCTCCTCCTTCCGGACAGGAAAGCAGGGTCATCGGATGTGGCATCTGCCTCCACGGCCACACAACACAGACAAGGGTCACTGGCTGCATCGAGCAGTTGCTATCTGTTTCTTATGTCTCCTCCCAGGTAAATGTTCACTTCTTTTTGTTCATTCCTAGATCCCCGGGGGGTCCCATCTCTTCCCATCGCTCTGTTTTGCTGACCCGGCAGATCTGCTTCCCAGAAGCCTCTTTGTTCCTCCTAAGACGTTCGTGCGCACCTGGAGACATGTGCATGTTTCTCAGCCCACACCAGGACTCCTACGCAAGCAACCCCCTCTTTCTCGTTCCCTTTAGTCCTTTTCACACTGAGATGGACTTCCTAAACTTTGCCTTGCCGCTTTCTCGGACCAGCTTCAACCGGCACACGTTCTCATTCTGGAAATTTGCTCTTGTCTAAAGTGGTTGGAATTGCCAAGTGCATTGTGGGGAGGGGGGCGTTTTTTGGGGTGGGATTTCCAGAACACTCAAAAGAAATCAATGAGCTTCTTGGGAATCCAGAATAAACTCTTCTGTTGTTCTTTAACTGCAAATTGTTTATTGCGCTAAAGGGGTTTTTTTTTTGTTCTTAAAAACAGACCAGCCAAATTGGATCGTTTTTAGGCAGGGCCCGTCACATCTAGGACAATGATGAGAACAAAATAGTAACCCAGATCAACGATGACAATCCAAGCTGAAGAGATCACATTCTCATCAAAGGCCTGGGCAGGAGAATCGGTGCTCTTCCGCATAAATCTAATGAGAACCATGTAAGAATGAAAGATTTTTCGTAGGTGGGTCAGGGCCAAACTGTCTTGGCCGGTGGGTTGTTTTGTTGCTTCAGGTGAGCAGAAGGCATAAAAGGCCTACTCTTTTCTCGAGCTTTCAAACAAAATTTTGTTACTGGCAATGCCCAAGAACAAATAAATGAATATTTGTTAGTTTGGATTCTCGGTGGCTACCTCAGTGAGGATCACAAGAAAAATGTTAATAGCAGTACAAACACCCACTGGCCAGTGCCTGGGGAGACCAAGGTTCAAATTCTTGTCTGACCTACCTCACAGGGTTGTTGTGAGGATAAAACAGAGGTTATCTTGGGCATGTTGAAACACATGAGCACATGAAGCTGCCTTATGAGAGTCAGCATGGTGCAGTGGTTAAGAGTGGTAGCTTCTCATCTGGCAAGCCAGGTTTGATTCCCTACTCCTCCACGTGCAGCCATCTGGGTGACCTTGGGCCAGTCACAGTCCTGTTAGAGCTGTCCCGATGGAGCAGTTCTGCCAGAGCTCTTCCTGCCTCACCTACCTCACAGCATGTCTGTTGTGGGGAGAGGAAAGGAAGGAGATTGTAAGCCGCTGTGAGACTCCTTCAGGTAGAGAAAAGCGGGGTATAAAAACCAACTCTTCTTCAAAATCAGTATTGTCAATTCAGACCAGCAGTGGCTCTCCAATGTCTCAAGAAGGTTTTGGGACCTTCTACCTGCCTCTTTCAGCTAGAGAGGCTGGGGATTGAACTGGGCACTTTCTACATGCCAAACAGATGCTCTGCCACTGACCCACGGCCCCTCCCCAAGGTCAGGCTCAGAATGTGACCAATAGACTCATCTCCCTCGAAAACAGGCCTGTACAGCTTGTTTTTGTCCCAAAAACTTTGCAGCTAAGGAAAGCCAGAGTTGGTGTGCCCCATTTTTAACCATTGGGCGCAATGCACCATTGCAAGCAGGTTCCATTTTCCAAAAAAGGAGGCACAGGGGCTTGGGCTGGCTCGGGGGGAAGGCTGTCGCACCATTACCTGGATCTCTGGGGTGATAAAGGCGATGTCACCCTCACCTTCCAAGACTCCCAATCAACCTGTGTAGGTTTCCTTAGACAGCACTTCCAGCATGTGACAGAGCAGAGCTCTGAGACCACCGGCCTTCCGACATGCAGCTAGGCCAGCTAATGGGAAGTCATTTCTGTATTTCACCTGTAGTGGTTAACAAAGCCACAAGGTGGCGGTAGCGAACTGCTCACCTGGAATCCCCAAAGTGAGAAGCAACTTGGAGATCTGCCCGGATTCCGCAGGGAGGAGAAACAAACGGAAGAGTCTCGCCACAAGGTGAAGATTTCAGCATTTTATGCTGAGAAACCCAATGGACAAGGCCCACGGATCAGACCCTGGGGTGGGCAGCTTGCGAGAGCTGAGCAATCTACCCCTTACCTTTGGTTTTGGAATGGACCGCTTGAAAGGCATTTGGGGAAGGGGTCTCAAGCAAAATTCTGCCAATTCAGATTTGCATGCAAATACATTCTCCCCCCCCCCCTCCCTTCATTATTCCCAATAATGGATCCTGTTGCATTTTGGCCAAAGGGTAGGATCCTTCCCTCATACAAATGCAATACCTACAGTACAACAAGATAACCACAGGGCTTAACAGAAGTTTTTTTTATTATTATTATTCCCTCTCTCGGAACAGAATGAACAAACTGGGACAGGGAAATGGACAGCCATTGGAATGAAAGAGCATCAGAAGAGCCCTGCAGGAGCAGACCAGTGGTCCAAACAGTGGCCAACCAGTCCCTCTGGACAGCCAAGAACAGGGCCTAGAGCCTTCCCCTGACATTGCCCCCTTGCTCTGGGAATCAGAGGTATAGTGCCTCTGAATATGGAGGTTCCCCTCAGTCACCATAGCTAGTATGGAGCTATCTAATCCCTCTTTAAAGTTGTTTATTCCTGTGCCCATCACAACATCTTCACACTTTAATCACTCTCTGTCCACACCTCCCATAGGCTCATCCAAGCTTCCCATTCTCCCTTATCAAGTTGCTAGCAGAGGAAGAGAAATGCTCAATGAAGATATTAAAAAGGTGATGTAAATTAGATCCTTGATTTAACAGATGCTTGGGTGTGTTGGCTGTACACGTGCCTTTATATATACTGGGGGGTGGGGGGAGATGTCAGAGTGGTAAATGGAACTCTGTTAACTCCTCTGTGTGTGGGGTTTCTGTGCCCAAACATGCAAGGACTGCCCCCGGACTGAAGCCCTCTTTACCGCAAGCATACATGCATCTGTTTATAAGGAAGAGGCAATGTGGATTCATATTACAAGTGCAATAGGAAACCAGTACATGGATAAATGTGGGGTTAAATTACACCTTGAGCCGCATGTGCTTTGAATGTAACATGACAATTACGCAGTGCATGTATTTAACAAGAATCTATGGACTGTACGTGCATTCGGCTGCGATTTGTGAACAGAGCTGGACTTGAATTGCGTGAATCGGATGTGTTTTGGCTCGGAATCGGTGCAGGTACAGCCTCCATCTTTGAGCAAAATGGATTTCAGATCCAGGTGCTGTGGAGCATGTCCTTGGAAATGGTGAGAGAGACTGCAGAAAGACAGTAACAAGTAATTGTTGTGCGTTCCTCAGGGAACATCTAGCTGCAAGTACCGGTAAACTCTGGGCGAGCACCTCCTAAAATCGAGAGACAACTTTCATTAAAGGGAGAGGACAACTTGTCTAAAGGGATCCTTTAACAACAGAAAGACCCTCCAGCCCAATGACCTCAATAATGTTTGACCCTGCATGATATGATGGGTCAAGGGAAAACATGAATTGCTGGGGGGGATTGAACTTAACTGGGTATGATTCTATGTTCTAGTTCAGGGGTAGTCAAACTGCGGCCCTCCAGATGTCCATGGACTACAATTCCCACAAGCCCCTGCCAGCATTCGCTGGCAGGGGCTCGTGGGAATTGTAGTCCATGGACATCTGGAGGGCCGCAGTTTGACTACCTCTGCTCTAGTTCAAGGGCAAGAAGGGGAACTCTCCGTGGTGCTGAAACAGATTCCTAGACGAACCCACGGCATCACCCAGAAAAGCATTCTTTTCGACCCCAGGATCCTCACATCTGTTTCTTACAACATTTCCTTTTGTAAAGAACAGGACAACGTAGGCAGGCAGAAGCAACCAAGCGGTCCCGCAGGTAAGTGGGAACCAGGCCGCATATAGCCTTAAAGGGCAATACCAAAACCTAGTACTCCGAAATATGCTGCACTGACTCGAGGCTGCCCCATGAAATTCTACCTCAAGGGGTTTTCAAGGTAGGCAGAAGTAGCTTGGTCTTGGCCCTTGTGCAACAGCCCCAGTCTCCTTGGTGGTCTTTCATCCGGGCGCCCACCCTGCCTAGCTTCCAAGTGCTGACAAAACCAGGCTAGTCCTGGGCGATTAGGGCAGCTGCAATGGTCAGCATAGCTGTAAAACCTTTTCAAGGTAGACAAATCAAGTAATTGTGTCTCAAGCAGCAGAACTGGAAATAAGCAGAAGGAATTTGGTGGTTTTGATTCGAGCTCCTTACACACCAGCAGGAGTTGCAGGGTATCGACTTTCAGCAATCCACACTTTGTCAGATACCATCTGACAAAGGGAATTTGGACTCGTACAAGCCTATCGCTTTAGTTTTCAGTGGGTCGCTGTGTTGGTCTGAAGTAGCACAATGAAATCAGAATCCAGCAGCACCTTTAAGACCAACAAAGATTTATTCAAGGTGTGATGAGCTTTCGAGTGCAATTCTTACAAAATTTGCGACAGGGTTTAAGTGGTCATGAGTCACTGCCCGCAGAAGCTCATGGAAGCTCCTCTCCTGGCACAAATGTCATTCTTTAAGGTGTCCCTGTGTTCTTGCTCTTTTCTGCTGCTGCGTCTTGACATCCTTTTTCATCTCTAAGGCGCTACTAAACTGGAATCAAACCTGTTCTACCGAAGGCCGACATGGCTACCAACAAAGTCGTCTTCTTTCATGGGCATGCACGCTTTTTTCAGATACAAAAACATATACCCCGCCTACAACTTGGTTGATTTTCAAGTTACCCCAGGACTCAGGCTTGGCTCTGCTGCTTCAGAGCCACACGGCCACTCGCTCAAATCGATCTTACTTTTCGTCTCCCAGATGCTGAAACCAACAAAAAGCACTGGCCGAAGTGCATGACGGGCAGCCTGCGAATCTCCCTGTGGCTTCTGGTTGGTCTCTGTTAGACACAGACTGCCAGGCTGGATGGCCCAGGAGATACAGAGACACCCCCCCCCCAGCCTGCCAACAAGGATGGTCCGTCTGCAGGATGTCTTTCTTGGCTCCCTCCTGTGTAGGGAAGATTCACCTGCAGTTTCTGGGAGCCAGACTCTGCTGCCACGGAGCCCACTTGGGCACAGAGCGAGGGAGAGAATGAACAAGAGAGGCACCTGGTGAGGTTATTAGGAAACCTGGAGTTCAACCTTCTGCAGGGACCGGCTCGTAATTACAGTCATTTTCTCTCTGTGCAATGAGTGTTTCCATCGGAGCTTGGCTGGCTCCCCCTCTCTCCAGCCCTCATCACTCACGAGAAGGGCTCTTGAAAGAGACGGCAGCTCTGCCAGCCCCAGCCCCTCGCCCTCCCTTTCCGAACAGCTGTGGCTTAATTGGGAAGATATCTTGGGCCCGCTCGGCTCGCGGGAGGCGAGGGGTGCTGCCTGCCACCCGTGGCCCACCCACGGCGTTTCCGGAGGCAGAGGCAAAGGGGAAAGGAGGCAGGCTGCTACTCAGCGGTGGGGGCAACTCGGCCTCTGCTCCAGGCCCTGGAGGGCTTCCCAGCTGCAGCAGTTCTATTTTGCAAGACCGACATTCGGTCGCGCTGGAAGCGTGGCCCAGAAATGGGGGCCAGGGCTGGCTGGTTTCTCGGTGGCGCCTTTCAAGCACTTTGGCCTCAGCCAGGGTTGAAAAGTAACCAAGCCAGGCTGAGGAAGCGGGTTGCCAACCTCCCGGTGGGGGCTGGAGATCTCCCGGAATGGCCACTCATCTCTGGACTACAGAGATGACGTATTTGTTTATTCTCTTGGAGAAAAAGGCTGCGTTGGAAGGTGGGCTGCCTGACCGTAGGCGCTATGACCCCAGCATGGGGGAGTGGTTAAGAGTGGCCGATTCCGGTCTGGAGAGCCAAGCTTTCCGCTAAACATCCGGAAGAAGTTCCCGGATGTTAGAGCGGTTCCTCGGGAGGCGGTGGGTTCTCCTTCCTTGGAGGTTTTTAGGCAGAGGCTGGAGAGCCATTTGACAGAGAGGCTGATTCTGTGAACTCAGGCAGCTTGTAAGGAGGTGGGCAGAAGGGGTTATGTCTCTTGTATGCCCAAGGAAATGCCGATCACTACTTTGCAGCCGAGAGGCAAATTCCCACCAGGCCAGACTGGCCAGGGATTTGGAGAGGGGGCATCCTACACTGAGTCATTCATTTTGGTTGTGGAATATTACATAATCTGCCCTCTCTGTGCATGTGCAGAGCGCACCACCATACTTGTAACTATGAGCATCCACCAAACTTCCAGGCAGTGCTGATTTTTTTTTTTTTAAGTCATCCCGGATTCAAGCTTGACAGGAAACCGTAATTTTCTCACTTGGAAGTCCTCCCTGGCTCCTGCCTGCAGAGGCTGCAAGGGCTCCGTGTCGATGGGACTGAACTCTGCTTATGCTCCGTGGCACTCCCCTCCCTTTATCCGTTTGTCTGCTGCAAGGCAAAACTCCACCTGCGGGTCCCGAGGCTGACGTCTGGCCCGATTTATGCTCCGTCTCTCGCCAAGCGTCGGTCTCCGGAACCGCTCCGCTTGGCTCGCCACAGCCTTGGACCGGACCACGCCTGGACGCGGAAGCGAGGCCTGCCTGGGCTCCTTTGCCTCTTTCCTCTCCAGCACAAGCTCTTGCCTGTGTCCTGCGGCACCTTTGTCCGGCGAAACCAGGTGCTGAAGCCGAGGTCCGGTGTGCAGCCCTGGCCCACCCAAAGCCGGCTCGCTTTCTCCCCTTGTCCTTCATTTAGGCAGGAGGCGGCGTGTGGAGAATGGAGGCGCAGGATTCGTGCCCAGGCCCTGATGGAAGGAGGCCTCTCCTCGCTCGCTCCCGCTCTCCCCTGCGTCTCAGATGGCTGCCCACATCTCCATTCGCAGCTGCCACCTCACAACCCTGAACTTAATGAGCCTGCAGGGCACTCGGCTCTCGCTCTACCCCCCCCCCCCTTTTCTATATTTTCCTCTTTCCCCCTAATCACCACCCTGAAATTCCCGGCTGCTGGCAAGAACAGCAAGAATTGCTTTCCCTCTTTAAAAAAAAAACCGAGAGAGAGAGAGAGAGGAGCTGGCAAATGCCTGCCAAGAGAAACTCCGAACGGAGCAGAAGGCAGAGAGATTTGGGAAGCCTTAATGAAGCGCTGCCAGGAATCCAGCCGGCAGCCGGGCGGGGAAAGAAGCCAGCCAAGAGAGAGGCTTGCTTGCAACTCTGTGCTGGGGCCCAGCGAGCAGCTTGCATCTCCAAGGGGGTTAAAGCTCCCCCCCCCCTTTTGCCCTTGTCTCCCAGCAGGGCAAATCTTCAGAGTTGAAAGGGCCAAGAGGTAGGAGACGGCCCCGCAATGAGGCAAGAGATTTGGAGCGCCATTAAGCAGCGCCGAACAGGATCCGGGCTCTGCTGCAAAGCAGAAAGGGTTTTCGATGTGCGCAGGCCGTGTTTTTGCAGAGGGAGAGGGGCCAGCCGCTGGAGATTCAGCAAGAGAGCTTTCGAGATGGAGGGAAGCAGGTTTTAAGCACTTGGAATGCCGAGAAGCGCAACATCACACATCACACCTGGCAGAAGGCTGTCTTACTATGCCCAGAGGCACTCTTCTTCAGCCCCAGCGTTCGAACCCTGCTGGCGATTCAGAAAAGTCAACACTCCTGAAGTCCGCAGCAAACTACAGCCCTGGGGGGGAGAAAGGTCTAGTGGTGAAGCGACAGCTGGTGGGACTGGGGTCTGTGTGCACTCCACGCCCTTCACGGATGGCAGGAGGGGGGAAAGACACCTGGAGAGGGGCTTCCCAGCCAGCCCACAACCAGGCGGGCGATCTCCCCCAGCACAAGGAGGCAAAGGAAGGCCGCACGTCCTCAGAAGTTAAGCAGGGTCAGGATTTGGAAGGGAGATTCTGCAGGGGAAGGCCAGCCCCCTCTGCCTTGACAGCGCATTGCTGGGATCGCAGTGGGTTGGCTGTGACTTGATGGCTCTTTCGGCATACGCAGGAGAAGGCAGCCAGCGATACAAATGTGAAGACTGCCTTTCTGAGTCAGAATCAGAGCCCAGCCCATGGAAACTGCCTCTGAAAGCTCTCATGCGTGGGCTGGTCGGAATAGCCATTCCTTGTACTGACCCTTTAACATGGCGGATCAGCAGACCGATCCTCAGTGAATTTGCCAATGCCTTTTTCCACTGCTGTTTCCATTTTTGTTTTGTGGCGTGGGAGCTGTGGAGAAACTTTCTACAAGCTGCACAAAGTACATCGATAGAATTTTTTTCCCCAGTGCTTTTTTCTAAAATTTCTGCCCAGTAGAACTTCCTCCATTCCCCAGTCATTACCGTTTATCCCCCAGCAAGCTGGGTACTCATTTTACCGACCTCGGAAGGATGGAAGGCTGAGTCAACCTTGAGCCGGCTGCTGGGATTGAACTCCCAGCCCCATGGGCAAAGCTTTCAGACGGCTGCCTTACCACTCTGCGCCACAAGAGGCTCTTTCAAGAACAGTACAGGCGGCCAAAGATTGTGGTGCGAGGAGCAACCAGAGGAAAAAGACCCCACCACTTCCACGATCGGAATTACCCATCAGAAGAACTGTGTGGCTAGATACAGGTCAAATAGTTTTAAATCCCCGCATGCAGAAAGATTGCACCTAAGGAAAAGCCATTCTAGCCATGCCCTAGCGTTCTACCTTTCTGCTTGCGGGGAGGCTCGTTGAAGAAGCCTTTTTGTGAAAGGAGCATTTCCCCTGCTTGCACAATTAACAAGTGCTGCTCATTCTGCTGTCTGGCAGGATCCAATCTAAGCGAGAAGACATCCCTACATTTTACAGCCTCCCTGAGGCATTGTGCAAAGACGCATTTCCTTCTGGCTGCCCGCATCACTTGACAATTGATTTTGCGCTGCTGGGAAGAGAAGCGTGGGGCCTGAGCGGGGCCGGGAGTGGGGGCACCGACTTGGGCCGAGTTTCCAGGAGGGTGGGAAACCAGAGCCCCGGCAGCTCCCCGCAACTGTCTGGCAGCCTCGGAAAGCTGAGCTGGCAAGAGCAGGTGGCTGCCCAGCTGCGCCATTTGGATCCTGCACGCTCATCAATATTCATGAGGCAGCCTAGCCAATCAGCGGCGCTGTCATTAGCGAGCAGCTGGCTGGTGCAAAGAGGTTTGTTGTTGGGGGGGGGGCTTTCTTTCTTCCCTTTTTTTTTTTTTAAGTGAACTTCTTTTGACATTTGGAGAATTTGCCTCTGTAGGGTTTCAGAGGCGCCTTTGCCCGCCCACTGCACCTGCCCGCTTGGCTGGATCTCTTTTAGGCGTGCAGAAAGCCCCAAAGCTAAGCAGCAAGGTAGGGGTGCAATCAAGGAGAGACGGGGCGCCTCGGTGTTGCTGCACCCGTGTCTGGAAATGATCGGCACTGGCAAAGAGGCCTCAGCTACTGCAGCGTTTCTCCTTGACCTGGATATTCCACGGACTTAAGCTCTCTGTCTGGGGCAGGGATGCTCTGTGCTCTCGGGGCTTGGAAGGCATGACAAGAGCAAGAGGGCTTCCAGAGACTTAGCCCCACTGGCGGACCTCCTGATGGCACCTGGGCTCTGGCCACCATGTGACACAGAGTGTTGGCATGATCCAACATGGCTTCTCCTGCGTTCTTCCGTTCTAACCTACTTGAATGGCACCGCAGCATGGGAAAGGCTCCTCCGGACAGGCGAGGTGGGGAAACATTCCATCCCGCCCCCCTGAGAAGAGACCCCCTGTATTTACACCCGTGATCCCCACCGTACCCCCAATAGATTCTCCATAGGGGGCTTCCCAGTTCGCCCTGCCTTCCGATGGCCCCAGCAGGCGGCACCTTTGGGCTCTGTGAGGAGTGCCCGCTACAAACACATTGCCCCTGTTGTAGCAGGAGGTTTGGTTTGAAACCCTCCAGCAGTCATTGCTGCCCCCTGGCAGCCATTTTGAGATTGGTCCCTCCCGCCATCTTAGCAATTCTCCTACCTCGCTCTCTGCCAGATTGTTCTATGGCCCAGAGAGGTCCCTTCTGTGGTTTCTTGCTGGATCCACCATCCTCATTGAGAGGGCGAAATCCCCCAGAGGTCATAGCCCTTTGTCCTTCGGTTGGATTCGAGTCCGACAGCATCTTAGAAACCAACAAGGCTTTCAGGATATAAACTTGGGAGAGTCTGAGCTGACGAACTCTGACTCTCAAAAGTTCATCCCGCCAAAATCTTGCAGGCCTCGGAAAGGCAACTAGACTCAACTTTAACGATTAGGCTGAATTCAAACGGCTGGTGTTGGTCTGAAGCAGCACAACAAAATCAGAGTCCAGTAGCACCAGAGTCCAGTAGCACCTTTAAGACCAACAAAGGTTTATTCAAGGCGTGAGCTTTCGAGTGCAAGCAGAGCTTGCACTCGAAAGCTCACGCCTTGAATAAACCTTTGTTGGTCTTAAAGGTGCTACTGGACTCTGATTTTATTAGGCTGAAGACCAACATGTCTGCCCTCGGAAACTACCGCACCATCCTGCCACGGTTACGGTTACTCTTACGAAAACGCCTCCGTCCCGTGAAATAGAAAAGGGACGGGGTCTCCCCCCCCTCCCCTCCACAACATCCCTTCTCTAGGCACAGCTGTATTTCAAAGAATGGTTCAACTTGCATCGTGTTTATTGAAACCAAGGGGAAGACAAAAGGGTACGGAGGGAGATCCAGCTCTTGGAGTCAGAGCAGGAAGGGCTCGTTCCCCTTTTTAAAAATGACGAGCCAATCTTGCCGCTTGCAGCCGAGATTCACCTGCCGTTTTCAATTTCCCCTTCAAATGCCAAGGGACTAGAAACTTGCCGCCGTTTTTAATTAAACGGGGGTGGGGAGGGGGAGATTGCACAAGTGAGCCCTTTTTCTGTAACAGAGGAGGGTGGGGAAGGAGGGCAGCACCTCTACACAGCCCTTCCCCCAAAACACACACCTGCACTGCCTTTTAGAAAAGAGTCGAACACGGCGATCAACACAGTGAGCAAGCAGTGAGGAGATGCTACAAGGCGATGACTGGGCGGGATTGTCAACGACCCAACTAAAGAAGAAGAGGTGTGAGGGGGTGAAAAGGAAGGCCATTTCACTTCTAGAGTTTCAGGAGGGTTCCTTGGACTCTTCCCCCACAACCAAATCCCGATCTCTTTTCAAATGCTGGACCCACTGAAGCAGCTAAGAGTCTGTCCCCTGCGAGAAGCATCCGGCATGCCAAACAACTGCAAAATAATCTCCTTCCTTTTCTCCCGAGTTAGTATGTTCTTAATCAGACTCCAGAAGAATCATGCACGCTAATGAGCCGGGGAACCCAGATGTGGGCTTGGCGTCCGTGGCCAGCCGGTGGGCTCTCCGGCTCCATACCAGAGGGAAGTCCAACCCCAGGCGAGCAATTGGACACGCCTACAAGGCCGTGCTTGTCTCGGAAGCCCAGCTGTCCTCTACCAGTTATGAAGGCAGGGAAGAGAGAGGGAGGGTGCGACCAGATCCAAAATCAGAGCCTTTCCCTGTCCGGTGGGATTGCTCTGCCGTGCGGGGGGAAAGAAGCGTTCAGCTGGGAAAGCTCCTGCAGGAAGCCAGCTCTCTGATCGGGAAGACTCGCGCCACGGAAAACAGGAGTGCCTCTCGTTTAGAGCGATGCCAGGGTCCCTGGGCACCAGCTGTTCGCTTTTGTGCAGTGAGTGCTCTCGCTGGTCCGAGCCAGATCCAGCCCAGCAGCTCCTCCCCGCTCGGGACTGGCGGGCAACCCAGCCGCCAAGAAAGCATCCGTGAGACGAGGTGCCGCTCCGACTGCAAGCCAGAGGGCCTCTCCCGGGCTTTCACTGCTCCTTGACGCGGTCGGCTGGCGCTATGGGGCCGGCTTGGAGTAGCCCCGCTGAGTGGCACGCCTCTTCTTCGGAATCGGGACTCTCCAGCTGGCTGTCTTCCATGCTGAGGTCGCTCCAGAGCGGGAGGTGCTCGACGCCGCTTCCGGCGAGGCGGCTTCCTCCGTCAAAGCTTGGGTTCGAGGCAGAAAGAAAGGAGAAACCAACGCATTCAGAAGAATATGGGTATTTCTCCAACCCTTCCCGGGTCAACATCCTTGAGTGCCTGAACTGCTGCCCCCCCCCCCAGAAGAGGCCTCCAGAAGCCCCCTGTTCACCCTGGCATGGCGTGGACCTGGGAGACCTGACAGCAAGAACTCCATCACATGAGATGTCAAAGGGAGAGCAGTCCTCCAAGCAAAGAAGGCGGAGGGGGAGAGGAGAAGGGAGAGAATAAGTGAGATGCCTCTCAGGCTGGGCTACCCCAGAAGTGCTGGGAGCCAAGACGACCCAGGCCAACATAACTACAGAGGGACAAGGAAGAGGTCGAGGCAAGAGGGAGGAACACAGAGGGAGAACGGACAGAGAAGGACAGAAAGGACAGCAGCTCCACGGGCCATGTGACAGCCCTCCTGGAAGGCTGCAAGGAAGGGTGACCGCGGAGTTCGAACTAGGACCAGGCAGACTGGGGGACAAATCCCTACTCAACCAACATGATCACTGCAACAGTCACGCAAAGCTTAGCCTACCCTACAGGCTTGTTGTTAGGTTAGCTGGCCAGGTCACCCAGGTCTGACTCAGGGATCCTTTTTATATATATCCATTTCCAGTTTGGCTCAAGAAGGGGTGAACAGAGATATTCTTGACCTGGTTTTGTCCTACCAATAAGCCTCGGGTCTTAGAGGGGGCTGGGAGTTTGGGCTCTCACTTGTGCAGCTCACCTGCCACCCAAATCCCCTCTTGCCAGCGTGGCGGAGCGGCTGTCCTCCTCCTGTGCCCAGCCGCAGTTCGACATGGCATAATGGAGGATGGCATCCGTGACGCTCAGGGCGCCCCGTCCTTGGACGCAGGCTTCAATCTCCGGCACGGAGAGCTGGCTCTGCAGGAAGAGGTGGAGCTGGCTGTCGGAAAGGAGGACGACGTTTTGGACCACCCTGGAACAAGGAGAACATCAGAACGTCAGAAGAGCCCTGCTGGATCATCAGGCCAGTGGTCCATCTGGTCCAGCATCCTGCCTCACACAGTGGCCAACTTCAAGGTGGACATGGTGGTGGTGATGATGATGATGGTGATGATGATGAAGGAGGAGGAGGAGGAGGAGGTGAAGAAGAGTTAGTTCTTATATGTCGCTTTTCTCTACCCAAAGGAGTCTCAAAGCAGCTTACAGTCGCCTTCCCTTTCCTCTCCCCACAACAGACACCCTGTGAGGTGGGTGCGGCTGAGAGAGCCCTGATATTCCTGCTCAGTCATAACAGCTTTATCAGTGCCGTGACTAGCCCAAGGTCACCCAGCTGGCTGCGTGTGGGGGAGCACAGATTCAAACACGACTCCTCAGATCAGAAGTCCTCACTCCTAACCACTACACCAAGCTGAGGCCTTCTCCTGATGTTGCCTCCTGGGTCCAGGATTGAGGCTGATTGCCTTTGAACGTGGAGGTCCCCCTCAGTCACCATGACCAGCAGCCATCAATAGACTCATCCTCCACGAAATAATCCAATCCCCTTTAAAGCCATCTATATCTGTGGCCATCACTACGACCTCTGGCAGCAAATTCCCCCTTTCAATCCCTTGCTGCGTAAAGTGGTATTTCCTTTTGTCCGTCCTGCACCTACTGCCCGTCCAGTTTGGATGCCCCCGAGTTCTAATATTTTAGGCGAGGGAGGAAAGGTTTTCTATGCCAGATGAGTTCAGAACCCAGAGACAGAAGGAAGGTCTTGCTAAACCAAGTAGAGCGTCTTCAAACCCTCAATCATCGGCTCCTCCGTTTTCCGCAAGAGAAACCGGAGTGATAGATGCGCCCTCCTCCCTCCCTGCGTTTTCCACTTACTTCTCCAGGAACTGCTGAAGACCCTGCCGTCGCTTCTCGATGAACTCATCCGTATTGCCAGCAAAGAAAGTGGACTTCCCTGGAAGCTCTGGGACGGGCCTGGGGGGTAGGAGAAGCACAAGGAAAACATCCCACGTGAACAAGCAAGAAGTATCCATGGCTTCTCGGCATAGCCTTGTGCACTACAAAGAGAGCATCTCTTTGAGCGTCTGTCCTTTTTATCAGCCATTTTGTTCCGGTCAGCTTGGTGGGAAGCCTCGCACCCATAGCTTTTCCTCCTGAAATGCTAATAAATGGGAATTGGGGGGCAGGTTTTGATGACCCAACCACGCAGGAAAGCCCATTTTCTCTATATGCCCCAGACCCCAACTGGGGGTCTCATGCACTTGCCGTTTACCTTTCACAAACGCACAGAAATCCATGATTTTCATCATGTCTGTTTTGGCTTTCCCATAACCGAACTGCTAAGATCATGCCGCACAAACTTGCAAAGACTCAGCACCTCTTCTAGTCAACCTGGAGGGCTTTGACCTCAGCCAGGAGTCCCCCAACGCGGTCCCAAGTGGTTTTAGAATGTGAACAGGGCCAGGTGAGGCTTCTGATTGGCCACTGGAGACATGATGGATGTGCAGACTTTTAAAACTGTTGCTTTGGCAGCAGCTACCACTACAGCACAAGCATCTTTGCTGTGCGGCGGAAGGCAAGCTGTGGCGGCCGTTGTGTGGTTGTGCCCACTACGCTGTCTCAGAATTGCAGAGGCGGCAACAGGCTCAAATAGAACAGGGACCAGCATCTAGTCTGGCTTGGCCCTCCAGAATCAGCATTTGCAGAGCAGAATTTTTGCAGCCATGTCGGGATCAGAACTCCCCTGACAGCTGAGTGATGTCAAACTATATTTACAAAACCTCCAGTTTCAAATCTGTTCAAGAGGGATGGGCACGAACCCCATTTTTGTGGTTCGCTTTGTGCCTGAACCACGAACCAATACACCGGCTCTCCAGCGGAAGCAGATAATATTCGCTTGTGAGCCATTTAATTTTTCAACTCTTGCTTTCTGCTCCCCATGTTTTTTTGCGGGGAGCAGAAAGCAGCATTCAAATGGCTCGGAGCCCTTTAAACCAAACAGCTGAAGGGTGGGGAGTCTTCCTGAACAGCCACTGCATCCAAATTCGTGGAAGTTCACGGAAGATCCTCAGCTTGCAACCTCGCATGCACAAGAAGTCTCCCCGTAGTTTTTTTGAGCTTCATGATCGTCTTCGAGATTTATGCAGGGAATAAAAGCAGAGTCACTCAGAAAAAGAAGTTTCTAAGCTTGGGAGAAGCAGAATCTTGACTGTTCCCGACAGTCAGCTTTGGAGTAAAGCAAGCTGTTTAAGAAAAAGAAGGCTGCTGTTTCATACTTACACTAATCCAGCATTCTTCTGCAGCTGTTTCTTCAGCCACACAAACTCCCGGTACCGTCTGCGCACACAAGATGTCTTGGCGGTGAAAGCTTTGCTGTTGGTCTGCATAAAAGACAGGAGGGACATACCTCATATTGCAGGGTCCCCGTCCTCTCTTTCTAACTCTGGCTCCCTCTGCTGGCTGCTATGTTAAAACCAAACCGGTGTTATAAGCACCTGGCTCCAAAGGACAAGGAAGTAGAGCAGAGTAGTCAAACTGCGGCCCTCCAGATGTCCATGGACTACAATACCCAGGAGCCCCCTGCCAGCATTCGCTGGCAGGGGGCTCCTGGGAATTGTAGTCCATGGACATCTGGAGGGCCGCAGTTTGACTGCCCCTGAATTAGAGGCTCTGCTGTATCAGCGCTGTGGTGAGCCCAAGATCACCCAGATGGCTGCATGTGGGGGAGCGGGGCATCAAACCCAGCTCACCAGATTAGAAGTCCGCACTCCTAACCACTCCACCAAGCTGGCTCTCAATATGGCCTGTTTGGTATACTTTTGAGAATCCGTTGCTGTTCTACTTGCATTCCTCCTTTTTTTTTTTTTTTAAGTGGTTTATATATTTTAAAAAAATCTTAAAAATAAGATCTATCCATTCTGAACCCTCCAGAAGAATACAGCATAAATAGATAACGGGCAAATAGAAACTGCAGACCATGTTTTATGACTCTGAACCTTTCTCTAATGGTATTTGTCTCAGATTGATTGTCCCGTGCTTAAGAGGTTTCCTGGGCGTTCTGATCCAGGAATGATGGGGACCCTCAGGTGTCTGCCTCTTCTGCAGCATTCTGCACCGGCAGAAACAAAATCCATCCAAAATCCAATGCCTTAAGACAGGGTGATTTATTTGTAAAATTCGTACTTGTCCTATTGGGAGTTGTTCTATTTTATTCTGCCCCATGGAGGATGGTTCTATTTCCCCCTTTATCTCTGTTGCATCTGTTTTTTTTTTAATGTACTGTGTTTTACCACTGTTCGGGGCTATGACCGTTTAAATAAAGGACGGAGCTGAACGGCAGCATAGTTTTCAGTAGGATAATATGCATCCCCAATAAGAACGGCCATCTAATCAGCCGTGGGAGCTTGCTGGTGACCCTGGGTCAGCCATGCACACACACTCAGTCTAACCTACCTCACAGGGTTGTTGTGCAGATAAAACAGAGACAAGTGCTTTGGGGAGAAAGGCAAGCTATAAATGAATGAATAATTATCCCTTTTTAAAAGCAGTTTATCCATTGTACCTTAGAACCTGTGGCAAAGAGTGCCACAAACCACATGACATCACGTGGGCAGGTAGTTGAGTTCCTGCAATGTCCAGGGGGTTGGACTAGATGACCCTGGAGGTCCCTTCCAACTCTACAATTCTATTCCATGATTCTATGTGGCATACCAAGCCTTAGACATACTTGTTACCCATTTCGATAGATGACCAAGATTTGATATCTTGTTGAAGAGTATTTTTTCTGTGCAATTCATAGAATTTTTGCGCACAAAAGGTGCTCTCCATCATTTTAGTTGCTCTACTGTGACATTCTCCAATTGTCGCACTTCAACTTTCCCATACTTACATGGAGAAATATTTTGTAATCCACATAAGAGTTCCAGGAACCCTCATTCTGGACACGAGGGTCTTGGACACGCACGGTGGTCAGCTCCTAGGAGGAAAGGCAGGAGGGGAAATGAAAGATTATATTCACACATTTATCCCCTCAGTACTGCTCTCCAGTCTTCCGGCAGTCTGTGGGAAGAGAGAGAATCCATCCATCTTGAAGGAGGCAATCCTCAAACACACGAGGAAAAACCTCCCTGGAACCAACCCAAATTTAGGATGCTTTAGGATGCTTATGGCTGATCCTGCATTGAGCAGGGGGTTGGACTAGATGGCCTGTATGGCCCCTTCCGACTCTATGATTCTAGGATTCTATTCAAATTCCTCTAGCCAGAGGACAGCCAGATGCTCCCATGGAAGCTCTCGAACCAAGTATGAAGTCAATGGCCTTTCTTGTTTAGTTTGTCCCTGCCAGGAGTGTTATGTTTCTGCCATTCATTTGTGTTGTTTGTAGAGTGTAGATATAGGAATGCTTATTGATGTGAATTGCTTTTGGTGCCTTTATTGCCCACTCTGGTTTTCCTCTGCTTTCACACCCTCCCCCCAATCCATCTTCTGGGGAAGACAGCATGGTGTCTTTGATATGGACATGCTGATTTCACACTGTCTCATTTGTTTTGGCACTTGAAGTTCTCCGGTGGATTCCCCCAGAAGGGGGGATCTGGGTTCAGGTGGGAGAACCTCCAACTGTATCCCATGAGGCCAGTTCTGGCAGCATTCAGCTTTGGTTTACTCGTTGGCTATTAATAAAATCGTGAATTGGGCAACCTGCAGAAACCTCCCAGTCCCTAGTGCTCAGAAGTATACTGCCTCTGAACATGGAGGTTCCTTTCAGCTGACCCACCATGACTTTGTCCAACTCTAGTTTACAGCTTCTTGTGGTGCAGAGTGGTAAGGCAACAGACATGCTGTCTGAAGCTCTGCCCATGAGGCTGGGAGTTCAATCCCAGCAGCCAGCTCAAGGTCGACTCAGCCTTCCAAGGTTGGTAAAATGAGTACCCAGCTTGCTGGGGGGTAAACGGTAATGACTGAGGAATGCACTGGCAAACCACCCCGTATTGAGTCTGCCATGAAAACGCTAGAGGGCATCACCCCAAGGGTCAGACATGACCTGATGCTTGCACAGGGGATACCTTTACCTTTAGTTTACAGCAGGGGATGTGGAACGGTACAGCATAGACCATTCTTGTCAGTTCTCAAAAAGGTATGTTACAACACAACTACAGCACGAAAAACAGGCGGTTCTGAATAAGTATACCAACAGAAAAAAGAGAACCTGTCCCAGGCTATCAAAATCCGTATACTATAATATTTATACAACACACTTCAATAAGTTATTGAATCAAACATCAAAATGTGTCTTATCTCTATTTTAATAATGAATGAAGCAACCAAAGCAGACTCTAGATTTGTGCCAATTTCAACGTTGACTTTTCATCAGTGGTTGTTTCCTCCTATCATTGTCAAAATTATTTCTAATATTCCAGTATTTTTTCCTATTCTGTATTGCTGACAATACAGAGCTGTCTCTTGATAAAACTCTCCTATCCCTGCAAGCTGAAGACCATGTTATAGTAGGAGTAGAATTTATGCCACGGCTTTGAGGTGGATATATAGTAAAAAGACACGATTGCCAGCATTCTTTGGAGTGGTTGAGAGTGGTGAAGAACCAGGCTAAATTCCCCACTCCTCCACATGAAGCCTGATGGATTGGCCAATCGCAGCTCTCTCAGAGCTCTCTTAGCCCCACCTGCCTATTAAGGTGTGAGGAGAAGAAGGGAATGTGATTTGAGCAGGGGTAGCCAAACTGCGGCCCTCCAGATGTCCATGGACTGCAATTCCCATGAGCCCCTGCCAGTCCATGGACATCTGGAGGGCCACAGTTTGGCTACCCCTGGATTTGAGACTCCTTAGGGTAGAGAAAAATGGGATATTAAAACCCCAATCTCCTTCTACTCTCTGGGGCCTCAGGCAGAGATCTTTGAGATCATCTACTACCAGATCCTTTTAACTGGAAATGCCAGGGACTGAACCTGGGACCTTCTGTGTGCCAAGCAGAGCCACAGCCCCTCCGTCCAAACCAAGGAAAGAGAATGACTGGAGGATGATATTGTGTGGGTGCTCCCAGAAGCCCTGCTTCCAGTTTTGAGACGCAGGACTAAGAAAGAATACCCTTACAGAAGCAGCCTGAGCGACGATATGGCCCAAGCCGTTAATGCAGCCATCTCAGTGACCGGAGAACATGAGACAAAAGATGAGCTGTGCTCTCCATCAGCCACCCGGCAAGCTTAGTTGACCTCTACTTAAGGCCACACCCAGTCTGAATTTCCAGATGCAGCTTCCCATTTCTGATGGGGGAGGAAAGAGACTGAGGTCAGGAAATCAGATCTGCTACAGCCCAACAGCTTACCTCTTGGTCTTGATATCCTAACATCCTACATCCACGGCCCTCTGGGAAGCATCTGTTGGAGAAGGAAAAGGATAAATTAACACAGGCAGGTGCCCTCTTGAAGAGAATGTGGCTCATTCAGTGCTCTTCCGGAGCAATCTTCTTCTGCTCTGTTCACTTTTATAACAGACTATTAAGCAAAACCAAAGCCAGGTTTCGTTTTATGATCTGGGGAACTCAGGTTCAAATCCCCGGTCTGGAATTGGACCGGTTGCTGTTTCTCTGTCTAGTCGTTAGAGTGGTTGTTGTAAGGAGAAAATGGATGAGTTCCTTGGAGAAAAGGCAAGAGAAGAATGCACTAAACAAATAAAGTGCATTGTGGGTCATCATTCTTAGATTATATATATAAATCTTTAAAAAGAGATGTGGTGTTTTTATCCACGAGTCACTGAATCTCTGATTAATCAATCAGCACATTTTTTTTTAATACAAGCATTTTAAAAAGCTAAAGAAGGCAAGAAGTGAGGGAGGGCGGGTGTAATGGTCAGTTCTAGAATAAGGTCACCAAGTTAAGTTTTATGGCAAGTCCCAATCTGAACTCATAGTTTCTCGGTCCAGCACCCTACCAAGGGAACCATGAATACCCCCATAGGAGCTGCAGAAAGGGGCATCTGTAGGACTAATAGGCCTTGTAATTCTTGAATAGGATCCCTTGTAAAGGTAAAGGTAAAGGTATCCCCTGTGCAAGCACCGAGTCATGTCTGACCCTTGGGGTGACGCCCTCCAGCGTTTTCATGGCAGACTCAATACGGGGTGGTTTGCCAGTGCCTTCCCCGGTCATTACCGTTTTACCCCCCAGCAAGCTGGGTCCTCATTTTACCGACCTCGGAAGGATGGAAGGCTGAGTCAACCTTGAGCCGGCTGCTGGGATTGAACTCCCAGCCTCATGGGCAAAGCTTTCAGGCGGCTGCCTTACCACTCTGCACCACAAGAGGCTCATAGGATCCCTTGTAGGCCTGCCAAAAAGTGTGGTAAGTTCATCACTTATGTCTTAGGGAAGTCCAAGGTTGCCACATTGACTTACCACATGATCCAAGTGACTACCTCAAATGTTACCTCAGCTTTAAGAATTTTTAAAACCTATTTACCTCAGCTTCTTTGTCTTTTTTCTGTTCTTTTCTTTTTTTACAAAACATGGCTTACAGCTTGCTTTTCTTCCCAATAAGGACCTAAAGCAGGAAAAACTACCAGCCTCTTCTCCTCCATTTTATCCTCACAATAACAACCCTGTGAGGTAGGTTAGGCTGAGAGAAAGCCCAAAGTCACCCAATAAACTGGCATAACAGAGTGGGGACTCAGACCCAAATATCCTGGATCCTAGCCCTCCACTTTAACGACTACACTGCACTGGCTGGAGCACACACAGAAGCAATTTCCATTGGCATGAAGTTAAATCTAAATTTAAATAATACATCCACATACCTTAGATTATTTAGAAGGAAATCATGTTACGTATGTGGGGGGTCATGTATGCCTGAAAGAAGCCTTGTTAATGCTTGAATCCTAGTTTCATTTACTGCTTAGGTAGGACAAGAGAGAGCCATGTGGGCCTGAAAAAACAGAACAAAGTTTGAGTCCAGGGGTACCTTTAAGACAGACAAACTTTAATTGTGGGGATAAGCCTGTGCTCAGAACTAAACTAAGCTGGTCTTAATGGTGACCCTGCACTCAAAATTGGTTATCTTGCTTGGGTAGGACTACAGCGTTCCTCTAATTTAAAGCAGTAACATTTAAAAGGCACAGCACAGTTTATATTGTGAACTGTTCTAAATGCTTCCTTGTCCCCTGAGGTCAGGGCCAGAGACATACCTAAATAGGTTCCTGCACTCGCTCAATTAGCTCATCTGGCTGGCTAATTGTTTCTGTAGTATTGTTTAAATTAGATTGCAAAGCCCTTGGCAATTCTTATCTGATCCGCTCTCCCTCTTCTTGAGAAGGGCCACCCATCACCATAGTTTTTCTCCCAGGGCGCCAGGAGGAGCATTGTGATGGAGATGAACTTGGATGTACTCTGCTAATTTCTTTTCACACCTCTGAGAGAACAAACATCCCCATACAATCTCCTTGTGGGGGCTAATTTCCGGTTCCTCAAGGCACAGAAAGCATCTGCCACTCCTCTTCAGACTAGCCTGTAAAATAGCTTGGGTCTGAGACATGGGAGAAATGTGCAGGGAGAAATGTGACTCCAGGCTTCCATTTCAGGAGATCCCAGGCAGCTGTAAACACCAATCAGGCGCTCTTCAGAAGTAAACCAGGGAGAAAAGTTGAAGCATTTGGGGCAATGGAGACTATTTATGGGTTAATGCTACGCGAGAGGAATGCTGTGCCTTTTTGCAATTCAAAGGACTCTTCTGGTGAAGGGGGGGGGGACAAAGGGAAAGCCATTTTCAACCCAACTTGTTGAGTTTGTTTTCATTTCTCTCTCATAACATAGGCAGTTGCCTTCCTCGCTTGGACATTTGCCCAGGCTTCTCCTCAAGTTCACAAGAGGGTTGAGGACCGGTCCTTTCTTACCGGAGAACACAGGCTGTTTTATGTTAGAAGAAACGTCCTCTGGCATTCTTCCACGCAAAGTGAAGAGGAAGCTACACAAGAGAGTGTTCTGCAAGCTATGCCCTGAAGGGTCCTCCCAGTTGCAAGAGGGACTGGAGCTGGTATATGTTGATAGATCAAGGCGGGGAGCTGTTTGGGTCTGTCTGCAAAAGAAGAAAAGAGCAAGAGTCCAGGAGAACCTTAAAGGCTAAGAAAACTTGAGACAGGGTAGGAGCTTTTGTGAGTCACTGCCCACTTCTTCATTCTGAAGAATTGAGCAGCGACTCAGGAACATTCATCCCCCGCCACACATTTTTTTCGTCCTTAAGTCGCTCCTGGATTCTTGCTCTTTTCTACTGGTGTACGTTGAGAGCTCAGACATGAATAGCCGAAGCCATTACATCTCCAAAGCTAAGCTGGGTCAGCCCTGGTTATGGTTTGGATGGGAGACCACTGAGGAAGTCCAGGGTCACTATTGCAAGCCACCTGGGAATGTCTCTTGCCTTGAAAATCCCAAGGGGTTGCCATCTGGCACGTTCCATCACCACCACGTATGTTGAGAAGAAGAGTCCCAAATATATCTAGCCCACTGCACAAGGCGGGGCGGGGTGGATCTGGCAAAACAGACCAGAGCAAATACCTCAAGGATCAGTTGCCACTCAAAGTTATACACATGCCTTTTTCTGGAAGGGTAAGCCTGTGGCATTTATTTGCCAGGACAGGCCCATGTCCCAGTCAGTTCAGAAGATAGCTGTTCACTCCAGTAGAACAGAGTTCCCTCTAGCCTGCTCCCTTCAGAGCTTTAAAAAGCCCTTAGAAGCCAGTATTGTAGTGACTAAGATCAGACTAGGATCTGTGAGAGCCAGGTTTGAATCCCCTCACTCTGCCGTGGAAACTTCTGGATGACCTTGGGCCAAGTGACAGGTGCAGAGCCTAATTGACCTACCTTACAGGGTTGTAGGGAGGATAAAATAGAGGAGAGGTGAATGATGTAAGTCACTTGGGGTCCCTATTGGAGAGAAAAGTGAAGCATAAATGAAGCAAATAGGCTACAGAACTAAATAAGTAAAGTAATACATTAAAAACTGGTTAGCCCTTGCCTTGACTGCCCCTCCCCTGAAGAGTTTAGCTCCAAAATCCGTTTCCAAAGTGAACAGCTGAAACAGACAAACAGATGAAAAAGTCTCAAAGAGTTCTTCCAACAGCTGGCGTGATGTAATAGCTGAAATGTCAGGCTAGGAGACCCAAGTTCAACTCCACCCTGTAGCTGGAGGGTTGGAGCAGAGCTGCCTGAAACGCATCCCCTCCAAGACGGAGGTCCTGCGGTTGGGAAGGGCCTCCCCAGCCTGGCCAGGGTGCAACTTAAGATCTCAGCCGGAGCAGGAATTTGGGCATGCCTTTTGACACCTCCCTATCGAGATACCTGCTCCACGCAGCATTTTCCCACCTGCACCAGGCGAGGCTATTAGTGCTCTACCTGTCCCCAGAGGAAGGAAGGAAGGAAGGAAGGAAGGAAGGAAGGAAGGAAGGAAGGAAGGAAGGAAGGAAGGAAGGAAGGAAGGAAGGAAGGAAGGAAGATCAGGCTGAGAGAGAATATGATTGGCCCATGGTCACCCAATGAGTTTACCCCTCCCTTTCCCTCCCATAAACATTTTGGATTGCCAGAAGCAGCCTTCAAGGAAAGAGGTCAGACATTCCAAAAAGGCTCAAGGTCCAGGCGCTTCTCTTACCCACTCTCTTTGCAACAAAGTTGGGAGTCCAGGGGCACCTTTAAGACCAACAAAGTTTAATTCTGGGAATAAGCTTTCAATTTTAAAGATGCCCCTAGAGTCATACTTTTTTCTACTGCTTCAATCCAGCATGGCAGCCCACCCAAATCACTCTCTTCGGTCACTGAACATTGCTGTTGGCTGGTATGCACTTTCTACTACAAACAGGAAGACATGCACAGGCCATCATCCCAATTTTGCCATCTGAAAGAGCGCTAGATCAGGAAAAGGCTAAGAACATGAGCCACATTCAAATCCCAGAACAAGCACAAACTCCCCAAACAAACTCTGGACAACATCTCATTCTCCACTCATACTTAATAAAATGGGGTTTAATAGCCAATTCTATTTAAAATCCTTATAACAGTTTGACTTTTTTTGTACACTTGATATATTATGCAATTACAGACTTTTGTGGTAAAGGATTGGGGTGAATCTACTGAAGGATGTTGCTCTAGCCTGGTTACAGTACTCCACAAATCTCATACCCTTCCTCTACTGACACAGGTGCAAACCCCGGCACCTTCTCCTTGCTCTGTTTATTTATTTTTAATTACAGAGTATAGAATAAATGGTCCGTACAACTAGAGAGCCAGCTTGGTGTAGTGGTTAGGAGTGCAGACTTATAATCTGGCGAGCCGGGTTTGATTCCCTGCTCCCCCACATGTAATCAGCAGAGTGACCTTGGGCTCACCACAGCACTGAGAAAGCTGTTCTGACTGAGCAGTTCTGCCAGAGCCTTCTCAGGGATAGGAAAGGGAAGGCGATGGTAAACCGCTTTGAGACTCCTTCGGGTAGAGAAAAGCAGCATACGAGAACCAACTCTTCTTCTACCCCCACGGGGCTAGGATGAGAGATCCCGAGGTCACCGAATCTTGTGGCAGAGCCAGAATTTGAACTCAAGTCTCCCTGTTCCCATTTCAACACCGACATCGCTGGCAACCAATCAGACTCCAGTTTTGCAAGCTTTTTTACATTTCTGCCAGGCCCGAAAAACAACTACCCTACCCTGAACCCTCATGAAGCTGTCTTATTTGGAATCAGACCAGACCCATGTGGTCTCCAGGAACTAACATCAACTGTCCAAGTTCCCAGCAGGTGCCAGGGAGGAAACCTGGGACCTTTGCATGCAAGGCAAGATGCTCTACCAGGGCACCACTGCCTCCTCCCTCAAAACAGCCTTCCCGCCGTGGAAGAACCCCTGAAATAGCTTTCAGGTTTCGAGGAAGCCCTTCAGAGATGTGGCCGCAGAAGTAAGATGCAGGAGGCAGGCAATCCATTGATTCATCACTGGCCAATTTTCCCTTGTGGAGAAAGAGACAAGGCCTGTCAAAGGGGACTCCAGTGATGTCTGGGGATGTCAGCGGCCATCCAAACTGGGAAAGACTGCGGTACCCAGGCGGAGCTCTCACGTCACCCCAGAATCCCTGCCCCAAGACAATTCCCAGAAATGGGGTGGGGATGGGGCTTAGATGGGGCAGGAAAAGGCCAGGGAAGACGCAGAAGAGCACCCCTGGCAAGCTATTCTTGGGAGTCACTTGTGTTTGCTCCAGAAACAAGGTGCATGTCTCTGCAAGCGTTGCAAAGACGCTCCGAAATGCTCCAGGGACTCGGATCGAGAGAGGAAGGGAGCGGCCTTACCAAGGGCTCCAGCATGCCATCCCGGGTCTCTTCAAACCCTGGCAGGCAGCGGCTCCTCCCAAGGGCTCCCACCCCACTGGCCCACCCACCCAAGTCCCATCCATTGCAACCCAGGAAGCAAAGGAGCGCCCACCAACAGCTGCACAAGGCGCCAGGGAGGGCGTTGGGGGTTTCCTGCCCGCAAATCCTCTACACTGAGCCCCTCCCAGCCTTCCCCAAAGATTGAAGCCCCCTGCCCGCTGCCTCTTTCCTGAGCCAAGCCCTTTCCATCCCGGGTAACCCCTTCCCACGTGCCCTCCCCTCTTCCCCTGCGTCCACCCCCTTCACTTACGGTCCTGGTTGCCTTTAATAGCTTTCCCCCAGCACGCTCCCTTTCGCGGCGGCCCCTTTAAGACTCCCGAAGCCCAGCCGCCTGTCGTGCGCGCTCTCACCCCCCCCCGCCTAGAAACGCAACCCGCGCAGGATGGTGGGAAATGTAGTCCTCCGGCTTAGAATGCGCCGGAGTCGCTCGCGGGGGGCGAACGCGTTTCCGAGCGCTCGAGTTGCCGCCTGCAAATGGCTTGGTGCGGGCGCGAAGAGCCCAGGTTTTTCTTTTTTTCCCTTGGCCCCGAGCAAACTCCAGTAAAGACCCAGTTGTATCCTTCGCCGAATAAGTACCACCATCAAATGTTGCCTCGCAGCATGACATTGCGCTTAAAACAACAACAAAGAGGACGTAAAACCCGCTAAATGGTTATTGTTATTTGTGATGTTGATATTTGTTAGATTGTTATTGTTATACTGATATTGTTCCATGTAAATGTTCTATATGTTTTATGTAAACTGCCCAGAGCCGTAGGGAAGGGCGGTATAAAAATCTAAATAAATAAATAAATAATAAAATCACTAGGATTTTCTCTTAGGAAAACGAACCCAGGACTGAGGCCCTAGAAGACCGATTTCCTCGTGAACATGCGTTCTAAAGTGTGGGTCAAAAGATTCCAGCCTTCAGCAGATTTTGTGCCAGTATGCTTTGTGCATGTTCATATAGGGGCTCCTTTTCACTCAATAAAATTACCATCAACCTGAACACTTCTGGGAAGGGTCATGGCCCTATAGAAGAGCATCTTGGCAGGCAGGACCTCACAGTTTCAAGCACTGGCATCTCCAGTTCAAACGACTGGGTAGCAGGTGATGAGAAAGCTGCTGCTATCAGGCCGACAATACAGACCTTGATAGACCCATGGTCTGATTCAGTTTAAGGCCGCTTTGTGTGTGTTCATGTCTGATTAGGTTTCATGACTACTCAGCAGATTTGAACCTTGGCACCTCTCGTCTGAGATGAAACCAGCGCACTGTGGATCTCCGCACAAGGACCCTTTTGCCAATGTGAAATGTTAATGAAAGATAAGTGGTTAACCTACCGTGATATTCTGGATTTTTCTCAAGGGGAGTGTAAAATGAAATCAAGGGGAAATTTAATAAGAAAAAGAACTGTCAAGAGGGGAGGCGAGGAAGTATTCCACAGTAAAGTGGCTGTGTGCTAAACTGAACACAGGTTTCGGGGGGGAGGGGGTGCTGGGGAGGTCTTGTTCGTGTGTTCAGGACAGAATAAACCCTGAGCCAGTTAGAGGCTTCAGATTTGCAGCACCTCTTACAGGAATGTGAAGCTTCACAAAACTTGCTGGGCATGTAGGAGGGCATACCAGGAAGAGGCGCTGCAAGTAAGTGTATGCAATGTCTATGTTTAGAGTTCCAGAATATTCTGGAGTTCTCTTAACATGTCCCACTGTTTTTTGCGGTAGTACTGTTTGTTTAATGCTCATTCCAGCCTGTTCCAGAGACATTTTTTCCTTAGAAAGGCTTAATAAAAATGCAGGAATTCCACTTTTTAATTTCTAAAATATTGTTCTCAGGTATCTGTAATTCACCCTGCTGTTTTTGCAGTACTTTTGGTTGTTTAATGGTAGTTCTGGCCTGTTCTGGATGTTCCAGAGGCTTTTTGGCCTGGTAAGAATTAATAAAGATGATATGTCTCTTCTTTGTTCTTTCTGTTTTTCTTATTTTTTTTCTTTTTACCTGTATTGAAACCCCTTAATAAATAAATATCCATCCCTGTGAGGCAGCCCCACTTCCCCAAATTCATGAGCTCTCTCAATTGTTGCAGTTGTTCATTGTTTCTAAGTTATGTTGCTGTTGCCTATTAATTGAAATGATTATGTGCTCAATCGTTAAAGTAGTTTAATGTGCATTCTGTTTTATTGGTTCTATGTACACTGCCCTGAGATATCACAGTGAGGGGCGGTATATAATTTGAATGAATGAATGAATGAATGAATGAATGAATGAATGAATGAATGAATGAATGAATGAATGAATGAATGAATGAATGAATGAATGAATGAATTTTAAACCTTATATATGTGGAGATTTTATCTTATGTAACCCACCACGAGACAGCTTTGCTGATAGCAGTGGGTAATAAATCTAATTATGATAATTATGGTTTTTGCATGAGTTACTAAAACTGTCTGTCCTTTCAGGAGCTGCTCTGTTGGTCTATCATCAGTGTTCAGCTTTCCTCCAGAAGTTACATTTCAGAGGGATTACTAGAGGCCTTTGGTATCCACATATGGACGCACGCCAAAATGGCTTCCATACAAAGGGTCATCCTCACATTTCCTTCTCATTGCTTTCGCCCTGTAGTTATTGACATGATGTTTTCTCCATGCTTTTGTTTCTTGTCCACCACTGTGCCATCACTAGTAAGCTTTCTGCAAGGGTAGAGGGAATGGTGGGCAGGAAAAGAAATGGTAACAGTTGGGTAAACCCATTGCAAGAACATGGTATTAAACATTGTTTCTTTTCCTCTCATGAATACTGATGATTCTAATCCACTTTAGAAACAAATTCAAGTCTTAAAAGGAAGGGGGGTTATTGTCTGGCAAAATGGAGCTTTGTACCCTGCAGGATCTATTAAGGGTCTGTAGGCAAAGGGTTTAAGAACATTTCTCTGCTAGTATGCCCCACTGAGTACACTTCAATTGTTTTCTGAGTAGACCTGTTTTGTTATGTGCGAAGTCGTGTCCGACCCATCGCGACCCCATGGACAATGATCCTCCAGGCCTTCCTGTCCTCTACCATACCCCGAAGTCCATTTAAGTTTGCACCTACTGCTTCAGTGACTCCATCCAGCCACCTCATTCTCTGTCGTCTCCTTCTTCTTTTGCCCTCGATCGCTCCCAGCATTAGGCTCTTCTCCAGGGAGTCCTTCCTTCTCATGAGGTGGCCAAAGTATTTGAGTTTAGGATTGCTTAATTGTTAATTAACTAAGAGAATGGCCGGCTGTCACTATGTGATCCGGAGCTGATGTCCGGTTGAATTTAGACTGACCCTGCAATGAGGAGGGGATTGGACTAGATGGCCTGTATGGCCCCTTCCAACTCTAGGATTCTTTGGTTTTAATTAGAATCTGTTGGGACTAGGTACTACATTTTATATTTATTAGCTTTAGTATAAAATAAATAAATAAATGTTGTGAGCAGCCCCTGGCCCTGTCTTGAAGAGAAGCTGTGGATTATACACTGAATAAATAAATCCCTGACTGCCTAACACTTATCGAGAATGCTGTTGGTTGTTAAGACGCTACTAGACTCAGGTTGCGTTCTTAAACACAACGCCTCCAAAAAAAACTACTTCTCCCAGGGAGCAAAGCGGCAGAACGATAACGTTACAAACACCCACCCTACCCCCTCAATGTACCTGGGAGCTGTAGTCTTTTAAAGCACAAGAGGAGGAAGGCGCACGCACAACGGCATCCGGTCCCAGAAGGCCGCGGGCGAAGGGCCTCGGAGGGGAGGGGTTGGAGGCTGGGCGGCGCACGCGTGGTGCGTCTCGGCGGGCCGAGGGGTTGCAGCGCTCTTTTGTTTGGCGGAGGTGGACTGAGCGCGGGAGGCCCGTCGTCCAACCGTCTCTCTCTCGCTCGCTCTATTTCTTTTTAAACTTTCAACCCGGCTGCCTTTGCCCGCTCGCAGCGCGCGCTTCCCGTCCACGCGCCGCGCTTTGCTCTTTGTTGTTGCCGCTTTTCCGCTCGGGCGTTCGTGGTGAGGCTGAAACAGGTAAAAAAAAAAAAAAAAAGCGCCGAAAAAAAGGGGGGGGGGAGAGATGCTGGACCGGAGCGCGCGCGCGCGCGGGCTGGGCAGCCATGTTGGGGGGTGGGCTTAGGCGGGGGGGGCACTGGGGGGGTCCATCATGAGGACAGGAGAATGTGAAAAATTAGGCTTCCTAAAGAGGGTGTGAAACATTAGGAAGGCTTTGGGGGGGGGGCAGAGAGAGGCGAAATGGGGAGGGTCTTCCAGAAGCACAATTTGGGGGGGGCTCTCTTTTATTAATGGGTTCAGGGGTGGGCGGGGCTCACCAGAGGTCCTCCAGGGTTGATTCTCTACTCGGCGTGGTTTTTTGTACCTTAAATCAGGGTTGGACAAACTGTATCCCTCCAGAAGTCCATGGACTACAATTCCCATGAGCCCCTGCCAGCGTTTGTAGTCCATGGACATCTGGAGGGACACAGTTTGCCCACCCCTGCCTTAAATGATCATGCCCACCCCCCCTCCTGCTTAGCTGCAGTGGTTTCTGTGGGCCTCTTGGCCTTGGAGTAACCCCGCCCCCCTTTTTGGCTTTCCAGGACCTGAGGGAGGGGGTCGATAAAAGAAGGGAGTGAGTGGTGCTGGGGGGGGGGGGTAGCTTTGCAAAGGGGTGAAGTGTTAAATGGTCTTTGTTAAGTGGGGTATCAAGGAGGGGGAAGACTTCCAAAGAGTGTGCTGGATGGACATTGTTTTGGGGCTGGGCTTGTTACAGATTTGTTTTTGAAAGCAGAGCCTAGAGGGAATGGGGGGGGGGGGAGTTCTAAGACTAAAAGTGTAAAAAGTGAGGGAGGCTCATTTTGTGATGTGGGTGTACGCACAAATCCTGCTTTTTTATCCCCTAAAAAGTTGGAGTGGATTTACTTGTTTATTTCACATTTCATACATCTTCCTTCCAGGAGTTCAAGGTGGTATAACCCATTTCCCCCTCCTCTGTTTTAGTCTCACAGTCTCAGTAAGTTTTGTGGAAAGTGGAGATTTCAGTCCTGGGCATAAAGCATTTAGTTTCCACTTGGGAGTTATGGGAAGATATAAAATGGGGAGAGAAGATGGTTCAGAGAAGATGGTTCTTGTGACCCAGGCTGAAAGACTTATTGGCATGAGGGCTGAGATTGCAGTGTTAGGGGGCCTGGAGAAGTGTTTTTCAGTAGACTGTGGCATGCTAGGGTTCATTGTTTTGGCAACTGTGCTAGTGGAAGATATCCTAGGCAGGTGTGTATGATAGATGGGTATCATTGAATTGCACAGGTGTCAGTGTACATCAGGACAGGGGTAGCCAAACTGGCTTTCCAGATGTCCATGGACTACAATTACCATGAGCCCATGCCAGCACACCCCTGATTTAAGGAATGGAGTTGGGTGGGAATGCTGGGTGAGTCCAGATATATATACAAATAATAAAGCTACAAGGAATAACTTGGTTGAACTTATTAGAAATGGCAGAGGGTGTGAGTGATGAAGGTGATAGATTAATTATGAATGTAGATATGGTGCCGCTGATGGATGTGCTTGCAAAGAAACCCAGGTTAGCACAATCATGCCAGAGCCCTGATAATGTAGACTTCGTAAAGAATCCCTTGTCCCTTGGTAAATATATTTCAGTTGATGGTAGGTCTGCTCTGTAGGAGGAAGTGGTGTTAAAAGATAACCTGTGGGGGTGCTATTTGGAAAGGGGATAGGCAAGAGCATTGTAGGATGGGCCTCACTTTGGCAACTAAAAGGTTGCATGTAGTCACATGAGGAGGGAATGTTTATTCTTTTTAAATCTTGCTTTTCCCACTCTTGGGAATCTGAAGACCTGCTTGGATAAAGGAAGTGTCTTAAGCCAAGCTGGGTTCCTTCGTGAAACTCTCAATGAATGTTCATGTACCTTACTGTTCCTGGTAGATTCAAATAGATAGTTCAGTAGCACCTTTAAGACCAGCAAAGATTTATTCAAAGTGTGAGCTTTCGAGTGCAAGAATTCTTCCTCAGACTGTGAACTCTCTTCATATGAGGAGAATTTATCGTCTGAGGAAGAGTGCTTGTGCTCAAAAGCTCACACCTTGAATAAATCTTTGTTGGTCTTAAAGGTGCTGATTTTATTGTTCCTCGTAATTTTTATTAGCTGTGTGCATGGGAATCATTCCCCCCTCCCAGCAGTCTTGGCTTCATGGCCTCCACATCTCAGTCTCATCTGTGTTTGTGCAATTCAAAAGTTTGTAGCCAACATTTTGGACTTCAGCTGCTTCGGTGCAAGATGTCCCTTAATTTGTCCATTGCACTCCAGTGCTTCCAGTCACCAGCACTAGCCATATAGCATAAGGAAAAGGTACATAGTATTCATGTGGGTGGAAGACGAGTCTGTTTTTATACTCCACTTTTCTTGACTTACAATTGCCTTTTCTTCCTCTCCATACAACAGGCACCCTGTGAGGTAGGTGGGGCTGAGAGAGCTCTGAGAGAACTGTGGATGGCCCAAGTGTCACTCAATAGGCTGCATATGAAGGACTGGGGAATCAAACTCTGTTCTCCGGATTAGACTCCACTGCTCTGGGCTGCTACACCACAGCTGACCGAAGAGCAGCAGCAGCAGCAAGTGAATGAGGTTATGAATGGGTTGTAACTGGGAGGGGTGCAAAATACATGCAAGAAAGAGGATAGAAATGTTGAGAAGAAAGGGCTATAAAATGGAAACAAAGCACACGGTGTTATTTATTAGTACATTTTTATCCTGCTCTTCCTCCAAAGGCTTCAGGGCAGCGTGCATAGTTCTTATTTTTCGTTCTATCCTCTTTGCAACCCTGTGTGGTAGGCTAGGTTGAACGTTGCCCAGCAAGGTTTGCAGCAAAATGGCCCCTTGGATCTGGGTCCCTCTAGCATTGTCACCCCCACACCAGAGCCCTGTTCCTACATAGGGTTTTTTTTAATGGACCTTTGTTATGGAGGCATCACTCGGCTTGAAATCCTTAGAAGACCAGACCTCTTCACCGTCCAGTTTTAGGTCTGAAAATGAAGTACTGTTGCAAACCTCTTTAGAAAATATCAGGATTCTTTTGGCTGCAAGTGGCCCACAGTTCCACTCTCCTCCTTTGATGCCTTCCCTTGTCCTTTGTACAGGCTTCAGTGTAATTGAGAGGCTTAAACTGAAATCCTGCCATTTCATAAAAGCTGTTGTGATGCCTGGTGAGGAGCCTTGCTTTATCACCCACAGGTACCTTCAGACCCCTATGTGTGAAGCTCTTGGCCTCCCTCCATGAATCCTGACACTTTTTGATTGCTATGGATGTGCTTGCAGAGAAGATGGCAATACCCAAAGGCAATGAGGAGTATCATTATGGGTCAGAAGGCACACTCTGACTCAGCTCTTATGACTTCTGAGTCTCATGGTTTCAAATATTTAGGGTTAGTTGACCATCCAATCTCAGATTAGTAATAGAGTTGGCTGCACTTGAAACCATACTTGATTTGCAGATTTGTCTTCTCTGTCTCCTCAACTTCCCTCTCCCCCAACTCCAGTTGACTTATTAAGAAGTTCAGTGTTGCTGCCATTCAAACCTTCCCTCTCCCCCCCCCCACACACTTTGAAAAAGAGGTTAGGATTATGTTTATGCACTGCATTTGAGGGACTATTTGACTATACTGCCCAAGGAAAGAAAGCCAGATCCTGAAGATGAAGCTCAAAAACTTTGGCCACCCCATTAGAAGGAAGCACTCCCTGGAGAAGAGCCTAATGCTGGGAGCGATTGAGGGCAAAAGAAGAAAGGATGGCAGAGAATGAGGTGGCTGGATGGAGTCACTGAAGCAGTCGGTGCGAGCTTAAATGGACTCCGGGGAATGGTAGAGGACAGGAAGGCCTGGAGGATCATTGTCCGTGGGGTCGCGATGGGTCGGACACAAATTTGCACCTAACAACAACTGCCCAAGGAGCACTGCGCTATGCCAATTCCAACAGGTTGGTGATCCCTGGCCCAAGAGAGGTATGTCTTGCCTCAAATAGGGCCGGAGCATTATTGGTCCTGGCCCCTACCTGGTGGAATGAGCTCTTGAGGGCCCTATTGGAACTGTGGCCTGCAAAATGGAGCTCTTCCACCCAAAGTGTTTGGTTGGGGCCAGTGAACTCTAGCATAAGAACATGGACTCCTGTTTGTATAGATAACTCCCTCCACGAAACCCAAAACTGAAATTAGAACTCTGTTGACATTGCTAAAGAGCAACATGAGCCATCAGTTGGCTTGATTGTTTTTAACAGGTGTTAATTACCATGTTTAATCTTAAAAGTTGCTTTATTGCATTTTTATGAATTGACTCTATCAAAATGTTGGAAACCACTCTGAGCCAGCCACGTGGGAAGGGCGGGAAATAAATGGCACAAATAAATAAATAATGATCTGTCTGTGTTTGTCTCACCCAGTGCTTTCCTGGGTTAGATGCAATGTTAACTTTTGATAGTGGCCTTTGCTTTCTGAGTGATTTGTTTTGTCGGTTACACTGTATTGTAAACTGGCTTCTCTTTGTAAACATTTCCCCACCTATGCATAAGCGCAACACAGCTGCCTTTCCATCCTTGGTAGCTGGAAGTATAAATCTCCTATCTGCCCAATAATGGCTGAGCACTTCATGCATCCGTGGAAGTGAGTCCTGATGCGCAAAAGCTTAGATGTTGTTCCTCCCCAGGCTCCTGTTTGGCTTTGCACACCCTTTAGAAATCTTCCCCCTTCCTCCCCATCCTGCTGCTGTTCCTGGGCCTCTCTCCCTAGCCAACCATCCTTCACTGCAAACGAGCCCCATTTCCTCTGAACCCTGGCTGTGCTTGACGGCCCCTTTTGTCTGCGTTTTATCAGACCCCGACTGAGACCAGCGTCTCCTCCTGCTGAGAGATGCTTTGCCTGCGGGAGACCGGCACAGCTTTCATTTTTCCGGTAGACGCTAACTTTTCATTTCCAGAAATGGCAAGCTGTTTAATCTCCCCTGCTCACTGGGTGCCCTTGTGGGGCCTTTACCTCATCCTCGGTGTGATCCTCATTTCATGCATTCAGACCTCAAGTCTCGCCGTTCTTAAAGGGAGAGAAGCGGGGGCTCCTGCTTGCTTGCTTAGCCGTGAAGAATCAGAGTCAACCACCAACAGAAGAGCTTCACCATACAAGGCTCAACAGCACTAAAATGCCTCTATGTGCAGTGGCCATGTCCAGTTGCAGCAGAGAGATTGGACAGAGCCTCCAGTGTGATCCAGGATGGGGAAATGCATGCGTTCTGTGGTATTGTTGTGTTATGCCTCCCTAGATGTGGAGGAGAAGAGCTATCAAGCAAGGGTTGAACTTCCCTTCTGGTGCCCATTGATGTTAGCGGGCCTTTGGTGCTTCCCGTAGTGCTCTTAAGTTTGCAGTTGCTTATTTGTTTCTCTGTTTAGGTGTCTTCTGACTCCAGTGGGTATCCCAAGCAGCTTACAACGTTGTTCCCTTCCTCTCGACAATCCCCCTGTGACCTAGTGCAGGCCGAGAGTGTGTGTGGCTTCATGACACCGTGAGGATCTCGCACTGTGCACTACACCCCATGCTCTTTTTCCATGTAACTTAAACAGTGAAAGACAAAGTGTAGGGTAGATATAGGAGAAACATTCTGAAATACACGTGGTCTGTCACAGTGGATCAGTGGGAATAAAACTACCAGTGACTTAAATCAGGGGTAGTCAACCTGTGGTCCTCCAGATGTCCATGGACTACAATTCCCATGAGCCCCTGCCAGCAAACACAGGTTGACTACCCCTGACTTAAATAATGAGCCTGTGTGTGTACAGGATGCATTTGGTGAACTACGGTTTGTTATGGCTGTTAATTCCAAGGCGTTGCTATTTGCTTTCTCCTTTTCGTGGTGACAGTTACTGCGCCTGTCTTGGTGCCTGACCCTCTGCTTGCATCTTTTTCTCTCACAGCCTCCCTTTAAGCTGCAAAACTGGCGAGCACAATGGGAAAAAAGCAGAACAAGAAGAAAGTGGAGGAGGTCCTAGAAGAAGAGGAGGAAGAATACGTGGTGGAGAAGGTCCTTGACAGGCGGGTGGTGAAAGGCAAAGTTGAATACCTGCTCAAGTGGAAGGGCTTCTCAGAGTAAGGCTCCTTTTCTTCTCTTTGGGTCTTGCCCTGCATGCTCTCAAATGTGAAAGTTCGCCCACATGGACATGCAAGTCATCTGTGGCTTATCAATAGCTGAGTAGAAGTCTTGGCTGTAGGGCAGGGGTGCCCAATATGGTGCCCACCAGATGCATATAGGACAGGGATAGTCAGACTGCACCCCCCCAGATGTCCATGGACTACAATTCCCATCTGAAGGGCCACAGTTTGACTACCCCTGATATAGGATGTGGGTGGGGCCAGATAGAGCTCTTGCCCAGCAAGACTTCTGATGGGCCACTGGAGATGCAATTGTTTGGGCAGCTTAAAATAACACTTTTTCAGTGGCAGCTGCTTCCACATTCTTAAAATTATCCCTATTCTCCCCCACGCTTAGGCTGCCTCTGTGCCCGTGTGGCTGCAGTGGTCATTTTGTGGCTATGCCCGCCTCCCTGTGTCAGGATTCCAAAGGTGCCTGCAGGTTTCCAGATGTTGGGGGTCTCTACTGTGGAGAATGAAAAAAAATCAGATTCTAGGTGATTACAAAAAGAACAGTTACAGTGAATGCTTCCAGCACAGGTTTGGATTTTGTAACCTGCCCACAGTGATGTCTGTGAGCTGATGACTTAACACGCAGCCGGTTCCTGCCCTCATTTCTCTTTGCCTTTCTCTCATTGCTATAGAATTTAGGGCTTCAGGAAGATTGTGTTCCTGCAGAAGGTTTTGTTTATTATTTTTACATTTATATTCCACCGTTCCTGGCACAACTGGCTCATGGTAGATCACACCAAGCAAAGGAAACAATGGCCATCTAAACCCCCCCCCTTCCCAACTACCTCCCCATAACCCCATCCTTCCAGTGCTGCCAAGAAACCCCAGGTTTTCTTGAAACCCTAGTTGAGAAAGCCTGGAGTCTGCCCCCGCTACAGTCTAGATGACTCTGCGATCTGCTTCCTGATAAGAACACCAACGAGGGAGATGTCACCAATTTTTCGTTGGCTTTCAATCTGTTTGAATGTTTTTAATTCTGATGTATTTATTAAATGTTGTAAACCATCCCGAGACGGTAGGCCTGATAGGTGTGGGTTATAAATCTAGTCTAGTAATAAATAAATAACAATAAAGGTAACAAACGAATGACAAATGTACAGTGTGGCCTCTGAACAAATACATATTTCTCACTTGGGAGGGGCTCTACTGAAAATGAGTCTGTGCTAGATGAGCAGCAATATCTACTCTCCAGAAAGGGTGACCTAGCATGGCAAAGGAATAATCAGGCCTTGCCTCAGAACAGTCTCCTGCTTGTTGAAGCTGCAAATCCAGTGGGCTTGAACAGGTGTATGTAGCCATGGAAGGCTGCTGTGCCATTCTGTTTTCTCTTTTCAGGTGATGCATCTCCTGAGGCCAGGAGTTGGCCGGGAATAACATAGACAACTGAGACCCTAGCAGCGTTGTTCTTTCCCTTTCCTTCCTTTTCCCATCTAGATTCTGTTGCATTCTGTCAGCTTCAGATCAAACTAAGCAACCTTGCCAAGCTTGTAACTTTGATCATGCTTTACGGGGGTGGTCTGCTTTTTCATCTTGGTAATAGTACCTGGCTTCTTATGGAACATAAGTTTAGGTGTAACATTTATTCATACCTCAGGCTTTTAAAAAACACTCATCAGTAGCAGTGAGTGGAAGAATTTCCAGAGTCCATAATGAGGCAGACTGTTTATTTCTGCTAAAGTTCAAGTGATGGATTGGCGTATGCCGAAATGCCAGCCTTTCCATAAGCAGCTTTTAACTGCAAAAAATATTTTTCAGTCCTGTCCAGCTAATAAGAGTTCTGTGGTTGCAGTGAAGATAACACGTGGGAACCGGAGGAGAACCTCGACTGCCCTGACCTCATTGCAGAGTTCCTGCAGTCCCAGAAAACGGCACATGAGAGTGACAAGTCAGAGGGAAGCAAGCGCAAGGCCGAGTCGGATTCTGAGGACAGGGGGGAGGAAAGCAGACCAAAGAAAAAGAAGGAGGAGGTAAGGTGGATTCTCCCCAGCAGTGCCTCAGGGGGGTCTGCTGGTGCCGCGAGGCAGGAATACAGTTGTAAGTGAGGAGGAGCAGAGGTCCATATTAATTTTTTGAAATGAGTTGCACTTCCTTGAATGGCATCACACTTACACTGCAGCAGTACAAAAGAAGCCATCTGCTGTGGATAGTTTCAGCACCAGGTGTGTGTTCTGATCCCCCCTGACGAAGCCTACACAGCAAAACATGTAGGGACTTTATAAGGAGTAGATTTATTTTACAAGCTGGTATTCTTTTTATTTTGTGGTATATGGCTAGGTTCAGCTCACTTGTTTTCTTTATCCTTACAATGCAACCCCTGAAATATTTAACTATTGGTGGCTAACGAAAATAGGCTAAGAAAACAACACGAGAGGCCCCTTCCAAAGAATTCACATTCCCCTCTTCCTTCTGCTGCACTCTCTCCTACCACCCAGTCATCTTTTCTGTTCAGTTCTCAGCATTTCCATCTAGGCAAATAGTTTGCCATAGTGTGGAATAAGATGCTGGCCTGGATGGGCTGCTGTGCTGGTGCATCTCTCCTCCCCACCCACCCCCCGCGCAGATTTACTCCTTTCTCGGCATAATGTTATTTTCCCCAACTTTTACATACATTCTTAGACCTAAACTCATTTTTCTCCTCTACTTTCTTCCCTGTTTTCAGTTGGAACTTTTCCACTTCCCAGTTCATCTTTGATCACCCCTTTGCCTAACTGACTTACCTGGGTTAAAAGTTTAATTTGAGCTGGATCTTTCTGGAACTTAGTTCTGGATCCACTTACAGTGCTGAGCTGTAGCTCTGAAACACTTTCAGGAATGCAGAGTTTTCCAGAACAGCTTGAGCTTGGGCAGTACCTTAATTAAAACAGCCCAGAGCGTACCAACTAGAATAGAATCCCTCTTGTTCCTCCATGAGACTGGCTCCTAAGTTCTTCGAACCTTTTTATATCCTGGGCTGGGAAGTTGCTGTGGCCGTGCTTTCCTCCTGTCCGGTGAAACAAGCAACTATGCAAGGGATCTTCACCACCCCACCCACCTCTGGCACACATACTCAAAAGCATCTATTCTGTGTTCATTCTTCGTAATGGTCTCATGTTGACATAAGGGGTGGATGAGGGCAAAATAGAAAGTCAGAATACTCTTGTCACTCTAAACAATGGTGCACTTGATGTAATCTGTAACATATATAAAACGTGACCGAGGTTGTGGGAAGAGTTCTACAGATTCATCACCTACCTGATAGGGCCCCCGGGGAGTCACTTGCCCCAGAACACCAATCGGGGGTGCATCCCACCCTGGTCTGCCTCTGCCTCTTCTTTGGTCCTCTGGAGCACGGGTAGTCAACCTGTGGTCCTCCAGATGTCCATGGACTATAATTCCCATGAGCCCCTGCCAGCAAACGCTGGCAGGAGCTCATGGGAATTGTAGTCCATGAACATCTGGAGGACCACAGGCTGACTGCTCCTGCTCTAGAGTATCACTCACCCCAGAGGATCAATCCGATGGTTGATGCCCCACCTCCAACCATCTCCATCATCTCCTTCCACCTAGAGGAAAAGCCAACATTCAAGTACACCAACCAAACAGGCTGGGGCAGGTGAGAAGAGGCTGGCCTGCAGACCAGACCCAGGTAGGCCAGTGCGGCCTCTCGGGCTGGCCACCTGCCAGATATCTGAGGGGGGCAGGACCACGGGAAATAATGCCCAGCATCAGGAAGGCAGGCCCCAAAATGCCCACCTGTCCCACTGCATTCCTAGGCCTGCACAGGCTTCAACAGTGCTCATCGGGGTCGAGGGGATGCCTGGCCCCAGCCTCAGTGGGCCTGCAGTGACCTCCACATGTCTCCTTGCTGACAATCTCCCAGCCCCATTCGGTATGAACTGCCACAGTGGGGGAGACCTTCCATGTGGCCACCCTGTCCCATGCAGGGCCATGAGACACTTCCACTTGGCCTCCCAGTCCCAGGCAGGGTCGCAGGATGCTTCTCTGCTGCCCCCCTCCTTGTGGGGTGAGTGCTGGTGCTATCAGGGTAGCGGGGACACTGGTGTGTCCCCTGTCCATGCGCTCACAGCTGCCACATGCTCCCAGTCAACTCCAGATCTGCCCACAGAAGAGTCAGCAGCGGTCTGATGGGTTGCCACCAACTCCCCCCACACACACACACACACGCTGAGACCGGTACGGGGAGGAGGGGGAATACCTGCCTGCTTTAAAGGTGGCTTGCAAGCCAACTCCAGCCCTCGCTATGTGCCCACAGGGAGAGGGAGTAGGGGGCACTGCTGCTGGCGAGTGGGGGCCTGCCAGCTTCTATCGGTGGGGGGTGGGGCTGCCACGTGGGGTGAGGGCCTTGCGCATGCGCCCCACCCCCCTTCCTAGTATCCGGTGCATTCCTGGCTGCACTGGGCATTGCTGCTAGTATGCAATATAAAGCAGAGCTAAGAATTGATACAAATAACCATGGTAGCTTCCCCCAGGGTAAATGCAGGTTCTGTGAGAATGGCTGAATGCTTGCCTGAGGGAAGCATTTCCCTGCCTCGTTCCTGACTTGGACTTGGGCACGCCAGGATCTTAGCAGTGAATTGGGAATGGATTTTTGTGAGGCTGATGTTGATTTTGTTTTGCGGTACCTAGTGATACGAAGTCAAGCTCCATGTCTGTCTGATGTGTTTCTGTCTGTCTGTCTCTCTCTGTGCCTCTAAATAGCAGTGAGCATAAATGTTCCAATTTAGAGCAATCAGTTGCAGTGTTTGATGAGCTGTGTACTTGCATGCTGTCCAAGGCAGAGTTTAATTTTCCCCCATTGTTGTAAGCTGCCTTGAGTGAGGACAGGCTCAGGATTGAGGTTTTCTAAATAAATAATAATATCATTATTCCCTCAGGCTGACAAGCCTCGGGGCTTCGCAAGAGGCTTTGAGCCAGAGCGGATCATTGGTGCCACGGATTCCAGTGGGGAGCTGATGTTTCTGATGAAGTGGTGAGTGTGCCTCTTGGTGTTTGCATTTCCTTTAACAGAAAAGTGGGAGAGTTCTGATGTAAAAATTTGGAAGGCGATGCTACTGTGGGAATCTATAATGATATCACATAGAATTGGACCCACCAGTTTGGCCCTTGATGGGGTACTATGAACAGGTCAGTGAAGGGGCCGGTACAGATTCTCCTGGTTGCAGTATTCTTCTGGTCACTATCTGATGACTTGGTCAGTTTCATGATCTCCCCTTTGTGCTTCCAGGTGAAAGGTTGACCTTTAGTTCTATGATAAAATGACTTGGTCCTGTAGCCTATTCCCATCATCCTTCCATTTCTTTTGAGGTAGGAGGGGCAGTTGGGCATCAGACATTAAGTGGGAGACTGGAGAGGTTTTCCAGATTCAGTATTTTGGTTAGTGATCGCATAGTGCTTAAATACTGCAGCAGAGTGTTTTGTGTTGTTCAGGTCTTTCACGTTGGCTAATCTCATCTTCCTACTAATTGTAGGGTTCTCATTAAGGGTATGCAAGAAAATCCCCAAACCCCAATAATGCTTGGGTTTGGGTATATTGAACCCCCTAAATACTGGTATTTCAAATATTCCTGAATCCCAATGCTGGTATGGTATTCCGATTTGGTTAATATTTGAGAATGCCAAAAAAAATTGCGCTATTATACGCTATGGTGATCATTATAGTCAATGTTCCCCATAGGGTATGATGGAGAATTGATCTAGGAGTATCTGGGCTCAGGTGTGGCCTGTTTTTTTGAGTTCAAGATACCAGATTTGCTAGTGCCACTCTTCAAGTTTGGAAAAGATTGGACTGGGGTCCAATTCTGTGGGCCCCCAAAGAAGATGCCCCCATCCTCTATTGTTTCCAATCGAGAGGTATTTAACCTTTAAAGGGAATGCAGTCACTTTAAAATGTAAATGCCTTTTTTCAAACTAAAGCAGCCTCCAAAGTGTTTAAAGGGCTTGTAATTTTTAAACTTTCTCCAAAGCACAAGTTCACCTGGAAGGTATTTAAAGAGACCCTTTATAAACACACTTCAGATATCTGGTAATCCTGGAAAAAAAAAGATTTTTTATCTTTGGGGGGCCAGCCATTTCAGATAGCCAAAAATATATTTGGCTGAAGTAGTACTCAGAGATTTGTTAGGATATTTTTTCAGTTCAGATTAGCTGAATGTACACCCTTAGTTCTTGTATTTATTTAGTCTTAGATTTATATACCCCCCTTCCTGAAAAACAGGCTCTGGGTGTGTGTCAAGATGCCAGAAGAGAGCTAACTGTTTGCCCGAGTTAGTTTCAGAAGAAGAATTGGTTCTAATATGCCGCTTTTCTCTACCCAAAGGAGTCTCGAAGCGGTTTACAGTCGCTTTCCCTTTCCCCACAACAGACACCCTGTGAGGGAGGTGAGGCTGAGAGAACCCTGATATTACTGAAGAAGAAGAGGAGTTGGTTCTTGTATGCCACTTTTCTCTACCCGAAGGAGTCTCAAAGCAGCTTAGTCGCCTTCCCTGTCCTCTCCCCACAACAGACACCCTGTGAGGTGGGTGAGGCTGAGAGACCCCAGATATTACTGCTCGGTCAGAACAGCTTTATCAGTGCTGTGGGGAGCCCAAGGTCACCCAGCTGGTTGCGCGTGAAGGAGTGCAGAATCTAACCTGGCTCGCCAAATTAGAAGTCCGCACTCATAACCACTACACCAAACTGGCTCAGACTGTATCACTCTATTATATAACTTTGAGCAGACTTCCATTTTGTAGCTGTGCTCCATGCTGGGAGGAGAATGTCAGGATTGTTAGAATCCCTGCCATAAATTAGCCTGAGTTCTTCCATGACAGTTATATTGCTTGGCGCCTGGTTGCTCCAGGCCCTGTAATCATGCTAACTAGTAGAAAGTGAAATATATGTTGTTGTAACTCTTATCACTTGTTGGGGCCTCTCGGCTGGGCCTGGTTTCGCTATCAACCGTGGACAACAGTCAAGGCCATGAGAATGTATCACTGTTTTTAATTGCATGTGTCTCCTCTCTCCTTCTCCCCTCCCTTGGGAACTTTCAAGTTTTGGGCGGGAGAATTGTATTGATAAGAAGAAGCAAATCTGCCTTCAAGTCAGATTTGACTTCGCCAGTCTTGATGTTTGTAGTGCTTCTCAATAAAGCTTTCTTATAATTAAGAAGCTAGTTGTGAGTTCTTTCAACGTCTGACAGAGAAACTGTAGCTGCTATGCTCCTTTCCTACATTGAGAAACATGGCACTATCAGTTACAAAGGCTGAGGAGCATCTCTTCATCTGCTAAGACAGTACTAGCTGTGCTTAAGATCTGTCTCTGTTCAAGCCTCTTTAGACTAAACCAGAGGTGGCCAAATTGGCTCTCCAGATGTCCATGGACTACAATTCCCATGAGCCCCTATCAGCATGGAATTGTAGTCCATGGACATCTGGAGAACCACAATTTGACCACCCCTGGACTAAACGATGCCAGACCATTGTATAATTACCGCTGAAATGTCCAGCAGTGATTGAACTTACATACAAGATAAACAGTGAGTGGCTGGAGTGTTTTAACAGTTCCCACAGCCTGTGTTTTAAGATAAGGAAAACGGCTGGAAATCTTTAAACAAACACTTCAGAGGGACAGGTGTTCCTAGGTGCTGGGACAGCAGCCTCAGACATCCACAGCTGAAAAAATACCATCAATGCATCTTGGGGTCTTTCCACTGAAGTTTTCTCTTCCTTTGCCACTTGGCTCTACAGGAAGAATTCTGATGAAGCTGACCTGGTCCCTGCCAAGGAAGCAAACATCAAGTGCCCACAGGTGGTCATTTCATTCTACGAGGAGAGGCTGACATGGCACTCCTACCCCTCGGAGGACGACGACAAAAAGGAGGACAAGAACTAGCCTTCCTTCCTCTCCATCCCCATCCCTCTTTTGGCCAATTTTTGTATTAAAACATCGAGACTATGGGTTTGAGCATGAAACAAGGAAGCAAAGAGGCTCTTGTCTGGGGGAGGGGGGAAAGGTGACCTCTGTAGAAAACAGGACAGTTTTCTGTGCCTTGCCCAGCTTGGCACAGTAGCACACTCTTTCCTTCCTTCCTTGCTCATGTCCGTGTAGGGAAGGAGAGGAGGATGGGGCGAGTCTTTCCCGGCTGTTACTTGCTTGGGGGGGATGAAGCAGAAACAACTCCATGCAGGACAAAGCCTGGAGCCTGCCAAAAGGAACAGCAGGTTGGGGGGCTGCGTGTTCTCTGAAGACCATCTTGGACTTGCAGCCTTTCTTCCAGATAGTGTTAATGGCATTTTTACGGTTTAGCATGTGTGTAGGCTTCCTTTCTCCTTTTTGCTAATATTGGTGTATCATTGATTGAGGGGGGGGTACTTTCTGATTAATTTGGGATTGGAATTATCCAGGCTCTGGATCCAAACTTGCAGTTCGTAAGAAATCATGTGCCTCTTACTGCAAAGAAAAAGTGAGAGGTTCAGGGCGGGAGGGGGGGTGTCTATCTTAAGTGTTAAAAGTTGAAGAGGTGGCAGTCATGAATGCAGTTAGCCACCAGAATTTTCACATTATTTCCAGAAAAGGAGATGAGGAAGTGTCCTCTTCCCCCCCCCCCTCCCGTACTGGGGGCACTGCTGTTGACAGTGGCCCAGCAAACTTTTCTTATAGTGTTACTAATTCTGTATCATTACTTTTATTCTATGAAGCATTTCTGGGGTGCTGTGTCTTTTGTTTTGGTTTCTTCCCCTCCCCCCCCCCCCCACTCCAAAGTACATATGTGAATTTCAAACTTTCTTTTAAAAAAAAATCTAGGTATTTTAGGGAAGGAAAGCAGGGATGAAATCTACCCCTCTACAGCACAATGTAGATTTCAAACCATTCTGCAAAAGCTATTTTCTGTTCAGACGTGGGGCATTACTAGTTGCTTTCCTTGCCCTGGTCTTCTGCTGATATTTCATTTTTAATCAAATAAGTCTTTGTTTTTACAAATTTTACCTCTGAAGTTTGCTCCACATCCCATTAAACCACCAACTTCTCCTTGGCGGGGTGGTCTGTACGTAGAAATGTATTGTATAAACCTTTTTTAAGATTAAGCATGTGTTTTAGGTTTGTGTGAAAATGTTGTCTAAAACTTAAGTGTTTGGATTTTAACTTCATACTGAACTGTCCTTTTGTCTCAATAAAACTTTAGATTTATAGTCCTGATCCTCCTTTTTCCCTTTCCTCTAATCTAGACACAGTTTCAGGTGTCTCGCAACAGGAGGAGGTCAAAGCAGGTTTGAAGAAAGGGTTGTGATTTTTCCATATTTTTTTCATCCCAGTCCCCAGAGAGATCATTTCCCAACAGAAAGGTTGAACAAGGAAGGGGATGGACAGAGGGAGATGGCACAAGACAATGAGCTCAGCCCTCTTCTGAATGTGCCGGGAGGGGGTGATTTCATTGCCTTGCCCCATGATGCATCAGCCCCCACTGCAGTTATTCCTGTGTGGATCCTGGAATGATCTTTCCAGGGTTCTGAAAGGAGAGCAGGCAGTGTGCGTCATCTGCATGGATGGTAGAACATAAGGAAGTATCATAATTCGTTCTGTCTCTGTAAAGGCACTCGGAAACTGCAATATGGGGTTTGTATGTGGCACCCTTTATTTTGAATTCTCCAGAATCTGTGTACTGTTTTGTGTTCTGTTGGTAATTATATAACTTTCCTTTTGGATGTTGATTTGTGCAGCTACCAAAAATCTTTCTTAAAGCATCAAAGTTGCCCTTAACCCTTGTCCCACCCGCAATATTTTTACGTTGAGAATTGGTTGGGAATTGTTTCTTTATGGACTAGTTCAGTTTCTACCATCGAGGCTGCCTTTGTTTAAAATATGTTATTTCCTTGGTCTTCATGGTATAGTCTTTGGCTGACTTCTGCAAGCTCCCAACATGGGTTTAAAATTTTTCAACTTTGATTTATGTACTTTTGGAAAAGCCAGAAGAACAGCCCAAACTACTGTGCCTCATTCCTTCCAATTGTCAGCCTGCTTAATAGTGTAAATGTTGCAGTTATTTAATGGTCTTTCAACTCTCATAACTTGGTTGGAAGAATGGGTTATACTGGTGGGACTGCACACAAATATATACAGCGAGCAAAGGCTGTGATGCTTATTCCTTAAACTAGGGCTCCCTTGGATTTCTTGATGGACTGGAACGGCTTCTGAAAGGGTGAGAATATTTAATATATTTCTAAAATATTTGTGTGATATGACCATATATAGTTATGTTGACCTCTCTCCTCCCAAAATGGACCATGGTGGGCCTAGAGGGGGATAGGAAGGGGAGGGGCACGTATACAGCTATGCTTCCCAACCATATTCAGCACCATCGCACCACTTTTGGGGCTTGAAGCCTGAGAAACGTTTCAGGAGTTTCTCAATGGTAAAGAAAGGCTGCCTTAAACTAAATGAGAGAAAGGCTGCCTTAAACTAAAACACAAGGTTTGCTCCTTGCAGGGTTTTTAAAGCTTCCTTTAAAGCTACTGTTCTCAGTTCATGGTATATGTTGACAAAACCTTGGAAAGTAATAGAAGGGGGTGGGGAGCAAGGATTGCATGCAATTTTCCAAAGCAGAATGATGGGTTTGCTCAACGGATTTGTCGATGGCATCCCTTCAGAGTCTTCAAGAGGGAACAGTGGAACTCAAAGGGAGTTTGATAGGTCAGTCCTGATGAGCTTCCAACCAGAATAGTAGTGTGGTGGTAGGCATTTTAAGGAATGCAACACTGGACCTGTAGCCAGGGAATTATTATTGGAAAAGTTGGTTCTTATATGCTGCTTTTCTCTACCCGAAGGAGTCTCAAAGTGGCCTTCCCTTCCTCCACAACAGACACCCTGTGAGGGGGGTGAGGCTGAGAGAGCCCTGATATCACTGCTCGGTCAGAACAGCTTTATCAGCGCCAGGGTGAGCCCAAGGTCACCCAGCTGTCTGCATGTGGGTGAGTGCAGAATTGAACCCAGCTCAGATTGGAAGTCTGCACTCCTAACCACTACACCAAACTGGCTAAATTAGAACAGGATTGGGTAATTGCTCTGTCTTCCAGGGGAGGCTATCTCAGCCAGGATTTCATGATGGCCCTGGGTTTCCCCAAACGGGTGGGATTTAATTTTTAATATATTTTCTAAATTTCTTAAAACATTTATCAGGTGATATAACTATATGGTCATGTTGACTTTCCTCCCTCGAGGGAGTGGGAAGGAGAGGGGCCCCAGGAGATGTGTACAATACACTTGGATGGGCAGAAGAGATGGGAAATGTTGGGACTTAATTTGACCACTATCCACATTCTGTGGAGCTTAAATGTTCTAGAATGGACATCCAGGATGCTTGTTTCTACTCCAAGCAGTTGGAGGGGGGAAACCCCCTCAAACGTTCAGTGCCTAAATCACTAATCCTCCAAGGTTATATTACATTTACAATGAGAGATCTCTGAACAGTCCAGTTCTAATGATGGACAGTGTGTTGGGAGGGAATAGATTGGACTAGGCTGCTAGAGATTGTAATTTTTATTGTTTGGTCCAAGAATGGTGGTCAGTAAATTTAAAAATAAAAAGATGTAACTGTCCCTTTGGATAGAAGACAAATCAGTGATCAGTATACCTTCACTGCTCATTGAGGCTGCACAAAGGCTCCCATCTTGTTCTTTAAATTAGGGATTTACTATACTATAGCCAATGAAGCCTTTGTACCTATAAGAAAAAGTCAGTGCATGGACAAATTTATAGTGGTGACCGTGTCAGACTAAAGATCAGGGAGGCCCAGAATCAAAGTTCTTCGAGCTAGGAAGGCAGTTCCATTTTTAAAAAAAAGAAAGACCACAGTGATGTTCAAATAGTGAATAAGCCTTTTTTTATTCTTTTTCATCCTGTGCTTGCTCACTCTCTCCTCTCCCCAACAGATCACAGAAACCATTCAAAATAAAAATTTCTAAAAAGGAACAAAAAATAAATTAACACATGCACACATCAGGGCTCCATCCGAAGCACCCAGCGAACCCCAGCCACAATTCTGACACATTTTGTGCTTCAAGTTTTCATGCTGTCACACACCTTGCAGGCACAAGAGGCTCCACGCTCCCACCTCCCCGTGCTTTCTCTCCAAAACCTCGGCCTTAGAAGGCAAGATCATAGGGAGCTCCAGGTGGCCATATTTGCCCTTTGCCAGATAAACAGCACATCATAAACCCCCTGGATGGTGCTCATCTCAGTGCTACACCCTCTCACAATCACATACACAGGACTGACTGGCTGGGGAGGGAAACCCAAAGCCATTAAGCTCCTCAGGTGCTGGTAAGGTCAATAATACTACCAGCTGTGCTATACTGCAAGTTTTAACAGCTTGGAGGACGGCCTCGAAGCTTGAGGCCAGCCATGTTCAAGGCACTACCTGCACCCTTTGCCTTATTCTCAGGAGAGGGAGAGGTGGTCAGAGTGACACGCCCCCCCCCTCAAAAACAAACAAAACCAAAAAACCAAGGGAAGCCAGCTGTGGAATCACAGAGTGTCCTGTTATGGCAAAATAAGAATTTTCAGCAGCCTTCGTCATCCGGGACAGGGAGACCGCATTTTTCCCTTGCTTTTCCTACATGTATGCTACAAGACCAGTCTACAGTGCAAAGGGGTAGGGAGAGAACAAGACAGCCAACTGCTCTAAAACCCATTCATTAAAATCCAACTACCCTCGGAGAAAGGGGACTCGCTACTGGGAGTGCAACGTTCTCCATAGCAGAAGCCCATTTTAGGGGAAACCAAACCCACTGGGGACCCAACAGCAATGACTCCACCCTACTGAAGAAACCAGGGTTTATACCTACTCCCCCCCCCCCAAAGCAGTTTCTTCAAGCCAACTGGTAGAGAAGATGGCAAACTGGAGCATGCGATGTACTGTGTGCCATCTCAGCTGAATGCATCTCGAAGGCGGTGTCGGCCTGTCACCCATGCTGGTTCCTCCCTGTGGGCAGTGACATGCTTGGTGAGTGTTCAATGGGAAGATGCATCACCTTAGCTGCTCTGTTAACCCATCCCAGCCTTCCAACACTTCTGGCAGGTACTTAAAGGCCAGATTGCACTAGTTCACTCCTTGAATGGAAACTTCTCACTTCCTCCCACAGTCCAAAGGGATGAGGAAACAGCCCCTAACCAAAAACCCTTTCCTACTGCTCTCATCCCCCCTCCCTCCCGAACTTAAGGAAGGGATGCTGGCTAACTGCAGGATAAAACTGAGTTTTTTAAATTGCACCCAACTGATGTCAAAAAAACAGGTTAAGGAAAATAACCCAGGTACCTGACATTTACCTGCATTTTGGGAGTTCAAAAACAAAACGCTCGCTTACACCTGCTTCGTCTTTCCACAAAATACTTGTTCCCCCCTCCCTTATCTTAAGAAGACCCAGCTGTAGCAACTCAACTTTTCTACCCTCCACTGCGACTCACCCCCCCCTCCCACATACACATTTTGCCAGCGATCTCCCCCAACCCACCCCCCAACATTCCACAATGGGTGCCAGGCTGCTGGGGGCGCAGGTCTTTCCCAACATGCTTTGCCATTCTGCCCCCTCCAGACGTGTCGGCCCCCCCGCCCTGCAGTCTGCTCTTATACACTGACTGGCAGCTATCATGGTTTTGAGAAGATATATTGGATAAGAAGGGCGTGAAAGTTCTTTCAGCTTCTTCCGGGCTCAGCCCTTCTCGAGATGTCGTTTCAGCGAGTTTCAAACTCCCCTGCTGCTCATCACCACCTCTCACTTCCTCCTGTCTTTCTGTTTCCTCTCTTGCCGCCTGCCCTGCTGGTCAGCTAAGGAGCGTGGTATTAGGATCATGCTGCCATTGCTGGCGTACTGTAGGGCATACTGATTTGGGGAATAGGGCTGGCCGTTCTCATCCCGCAGGCAGCCGAATACCTCCTGGTAGAGGCTCTGCACCTTCTGCTTCATCTGGCGAAGAGACCTGAGGAATTCCACCTTCTCCCTGAGCAGCTTCGACTTGTCCCTCTGCAAGTCCTCCACGTCCCTTTCCAGGTTGAGGATCGTGTCCAGCTTCCTCTTGCGACAGTTCTGGGCAGCCATCTTGTTCTTCCCCCGCCTCCGGATGTCCCGGATGAGGCTCAGCTGGGCCTCGCTCAGCTGATACTTGGACAGGAGCTCATTGAATTCTTCCACGGGCAGGTTGATGATCTTCTCGTTGGGGAAAGGGATCTTCATGGCTCGGGCGCGGTGCTCGTCTCTGCTCATCTGCTTATCCAGGAAGTCGGCCTGCTTCTCCTTGGCGCTCTTCTTCCCCACGCTGGCTGGTTCGGGCTCCTCGGTTTCCAAGCTCCTCGGGTCCATGTTGTAGGTGTGGTTGTGACCCACATGCTCTAGGTAAGGCAGGTAATGCAGCTGGGAAGGGTTCTGGTAGCTCATGCGACAGAACTTACTGTACTCCGGCTGGTAGCCGACAGCCCCTTCCGTCTCCTCAAAGTCCACGTTTTCAGAGTCTGAGTTGTAGCCTACGGCACCTTCCTCAGAAAAGGAGGAAGAAGCAGAAGAGGACGATGAAGAGCCTTCGGAGCTGCTGAGAGAAGCAGGGCTGTGACTTGAGTCCAAAGACAGCCCCGAGTCTGAATCAAACTCCTCCTCCAGGCGGGAGGCCTGCACTGGGTTGAAGCCTTCCTCGATAGCCAGGTCCATCAAGCTAATCTCATCCAGCATGGCTTCATCTAGGAGCCCCCCTAGAGGATCGGGAAGGTCGGGCTCGGATGTGTCGTTTACAGTGTTGTTCAGCTGAGAAGGGAAAAAGATCCCGCTCAGGTTGGTCGAGCCGAAGGTGGAGGTGAAGCCGGTGGAGTTGTCGGGCACCAGCTGCAACAGAGCTGAGCTGCCGGCGAGCGAAGGGCTCTCGATCTCAGAGCTGAACAGGGAAGGGAAGTCCTGGGTGCAGCTGCCCAGCGATGCCTGATGCAGGCTGACATTCTGATTGATGGGGGTGGAAGGTGCAAGGCTGTAACCGGCTGTCAGGAGGTCTCCGCCTGTGCTGTTGTACAAGTTCTCCGCAGCCGCTGTGCTGTTGACCTCCATACCCTGATAAAAGGAACAGAGATTCTCTCAGAGGTCTCTCTTGCTCTAAATCACATCTATGTCCTTAACCACCAACTAGGATGCACAGCAGTAAGTACACAAAGCAAGCCCTTCCCCACCTGCTCATGGAATCCCAACAGAAAACCTTAGCAGTCCATATTTTAAAACTCATTTTTAAGGCCCATATAAACCTATGGAACTTCTGGGTTCCCCAGGACTCCATCAAGACAGAAGTTACAGATAGCGGGGAAGGAACAGGTCTATTAGGTCACTGCTAACTCATGCCATATGGTGCAACTTCTGACAGCCATGAGACTTTTTTTACTTTAAATCGGGATTTCCAGCAACTTTCTGTATAGTGAACTTTGATTATTCAGTATGCAACAAATATGGGCTAAGAAAAACCCTGGCATCTCAGCTCCCCAACTAGGCGATGGTACTCCGGATCCTCCAAAAGGAAGGACGGCCCAAGCAGTTACAGGCTGCCTTGCTTGTAAACCTGCAAGGTGCTGTATGCCCATGGCTGGCTCCCAACCAGGAAGCCACAGAAAGCTGGAAGAGAAGGGCCCTCCGTGTTTCAGCAGCAGCTTACTGTGCTCCAGGTGTAGAGGAAATCCATCTGCCCCAAAAACACACCCTGAACAATGAAGCTCTACTAGGGACAGTGACGAGACCATATGCCTTTATGTGAGGGATGCTGCATGGTTTGGTGAAGGGCTCCAGCTTGCACAGGTGTCTCTCCTGACCCTAGAGGTTCTCTTCTTTCATTGAGTCCTCTCCTGCAGCAAGCGGCTGGCGCCGTCTCTGTGCTCCTATTACTCAATTTTCTCTCACTTTCTGCCTAAAACAGGACAGGGTCTGGATGGCAAGTTGGGCTGGTGGGAGGTTCTGCCTTTTGGGTACTTTCCAGTCAGCTGTTTTGTGCACCACTCCAGGTGGTGAATAATGTGTCTGGCAGCTGCACCTGTTCTGTACTCCCAGCCTAACATTATCAGGCTGATGTTTGTGGGGAGGTGGTGCAGGGGAAGTCCACTGCACGCTTTCAAGGCTTGAAGCCTATACAGAAAACAACCAAGGCCAATCACAGCGTCAGAGTGAGTTTCTACTGCTGAAAAGACTATTGGTACAAGCAATGTAGAGGAGAGGACAGCAGCAGGGGATCCAGGATATGCAGCTCGGGGAGAGGCAGGCCGGCCAGCCCTCCTCACCTGCGTTTCCATGATAGACATGAGGTCCTGCCACTGCTGCTCCAGATCGAAGGGCAGCGCCGTCTCTGTCAGAAGAGGAGACAGGAGCCCGCTTGGAACAACGGATGGCCCGCTTTCACTAGGCACAGCTTCGGTCAGGCTGGGGGCATCTGCAGCTGGAAACTGAAAACAAAGCAGAGTTTGCTCACCTTGGGAGTGCAGCTATACGAGTCATATCAGTGACAGTCAGCCCAGTCGTTCCTACATACAAAGGGTTTTAAAGCAAGGGGGACAGGGGAGAAGCAGGCACCACAGTCTCCCTCCGCCCCCCCCCCTTTCCCTGTGCTTCATGCAGCAGCAAGCTTTCTTCGCCATTTAGGAAAGCTGCTCACCTAACGAAGCCTGCAGAATACAGAGACGTATGGCAGATGAAATGCTGGGCTTGGCCGCAGCCAGCCCAGGTTCAAATCACAAAGTGACCTTGAACGGTCCCCTGCCCAACTCCCAAGGTTACTACAAGGACATGAGGAGGAGGGGGCTCCACAGGCCTCTAGAAACGGGAAAGCCCTGCGGAAATGACCGTGATGATTCAGCTGCCCATCCCCAAGGGTAAAATGCACACCCACCTCCGAGTTCTCTCCAAAGGGAAATGTGGCCTCCAGCAGCCTAAGGCACTCCTCCAAAGACAAGGCTGTCTGGTCCTCCACACCAGGCACCTGGAAGGCAGCAATTCAACAGCGGCTTTAGCTCGTGGCGGCCCAGCCACAAGGATCCTCTGCCCCAGGCAAGACCTGGGACCTCCTTTCACCCTAGCCTCAAACATGGAACCCATTTAATTTTTCTTTCTACTGTCCATTTTGTGGGTGTGAACTTTTTCTCTTAAGTAACTGCTGATGCAGCCCAGTTCTGAGTCATAATCGAGACCAATGATCTAGGCCAGCCCGTGGCTCAGGAAGCTCCATTTGCTTACTGGTCCTCTTGGCAACACGCAGATGTCTGTTCAATCCCACAAGCAAGATTCTAACCCCTCCTGCAGCACCCTGTGCGTTCTTCCTTGCTCCAATTACACCCAACTGCCTCCTCTGGGCTCAGCCATGCCTGGCCATAGCTCTGCCCAAGGAAATAAATTGCTGTAATCAAAATAAAATCTGTGTGGATGTGAGCAGAAAGGCGGAGATCTTGCCCTTCTTCAAGTGAGCATAAAACATCACATGCAGTCCAACTCCTGTTTTACCCTCACAACCACTAAGTTAAGGTAGGGCAGGCTGAGAGAATGAGAAGGACTCCAGCTCGGCCAGCAAGCAAAGCTTCATAAAAGTGGGGATTTGAACCTTCAAAATGCTCTTCACGTGTTGGCAGCTTTCACAAAGGGTCCATTTGTTAGAGGGCAGGTTTGTCCAAACCCTAGCCTGTCACACCAGAGACCCTGCCTCAGCTGCCAGCAACATTCGGCCAGCACCAACTGCCTGAGGACCCCTGGCCCCCACCTGGTGGGATGAGCTCCCTGAAGGTATCAGGGCCCTTCCTGAACTCCCACAATTCCAAAGGACTTGTAAAAGGAAGCTCCTCCTCCAGGCATTCGACTGAGGCCAACAGACCTAACACCATTCAGCTGCCCCCCTCCCCCGGGGACATCAGACATCCTCCACATCCACGGGTTCTTTTTGAAAGTTCTCTTGCACTGCTAATTGTTACGTTATTGTTGATCGGTTCTTACCGTTACTGTTATGATTATTATTATGGTTATAATGGGCTCCCCTATCTTTTACGTAAACTCCCCTGAGCCTTACAGGAGGGCAGTATAGAAATTAAATAGATAAAATAAACCATAGCAACAAAGGTAACTTGACAACTGGAACCAGGCCAGGCACCTCACCCACTGGCTGAAGATGGTCAAGAGACCCACGCACAGCAAGCTCCAACATCTTACCCTAAAAGCCCAGCAAATCTGGGGGTCATTAATGCACACCCTGAAAGAACAGGAGGGCTAATGTCCCAAAAAGCTGGAATAAAATTTTACTAGGTTTACTAAAAGAGAAAAAAATGGTTTTAAAAAAAGGGAACGGGAGACAGGCCTTTTTTTCAGAGAAAGCCAGAATCCCAGGGGTAAGATTTGGGACCAGCAATAACCCCTAGAAAGGACTAAGGGACCCCTTAGTGCAGAAAATATGGGAAGGGTCACAATCACAGACAAGCCTTCAGCCAAGGTACCAAATGGCACTAACATGTGTATCTGTGCCCAAATGCAGCACAAACCGGGAGAAGCTGCCCTCAGTGCCTGCTTTCTGGACCACACTGGCTCGCAGCCTCTGCAAGGGCTCAGCTTGAGAAGGGAGGGCCCTCGTGAGCATCGCTGCCTGCCCTCCCTTTTCCCCTTGAGAAAAGCCTCTTTTGCTCCAAGGCCAGCCTCAGCACGCAGCTGCAGATTTCTCTTCCCTCCTATTGGGCCGCTGGAGAGAGACCAAACCCCCAAATGAGAAAGACGGCCGGGCCCAACCAAGGGTGGGGTGGTTTTGTTTTTACCTGTGCAGGGAAGCTTTCCCCTGTCTCGCCATCCACTAGCAGGGCCCTGTCGGCAGCGTCGCCCCTTCGGCTCCTCCAGCCATCCCCACACTCCTGCCCGTTGCTGGCTTCTTTGTCCACCTCGTTCTCCTTCTGACGGTGGCTGTAGTCAAAAATCTCACGCCCAGCTCCAAGGTCGATATCCTGTCTCCACAGGATGTCAATTAAATCAATGTCCTAAAAGGGAAGGGGAGGGGGGGGGGAGGGAAACTTTTCTTCAACACTCAACTCCCCCTTGCTCAGAAGCCCCCCCCCAATTCTGAGCACAACCATCAGCAGCCCCTACTCCCAAAGCACCAAGACAACTTCAGCTTTGCCACTCAGTTGACCCCACTCACCTCCAAGTGCCAGCCTTCCTTCGGGGCAGGAGCCTGCCCCGCCTTCCCCTCTCTTTTCCTGGACCAGCCCCGCTGCCGTGGGGCTCCGGGCACCTTCCCCCCACCTACAGCCATTCTGCACTGGGAGCTTGCCAGGGGCGGCTCTGCAAACAGGCTGCTCCGGGGAGCAGATCGCGAACTCCATGAACAGCCACAGAGCTGTCTCCTCCTCGCTGCCCATGCTACGCAGCAGTGCTCTTTCGGCCCAGGCAGGAGGGAGTCTGCAGCTTTAACTGCTCAGACGGCTGGCTGGCTGGCTGGCTGGCTGGCTGGGGAGGGAGGGAGGGCCAATTGTCATTCCAGATTGCTGCTCCATAGCGGGCTTGCATCAGCCTGTGGTGCCATTCTGGGCATTTGCATAAAGGGGTGGGGAATCTCTGCATTTCCAGCCACCTGATGCAACTTGAGAACCCGGCTTTGCCATGCGTGCTGTGCCTTGCCAGCTCGGAGGCTCCAGACAGCAGAGCTGCTTCCCGTCTTAGCTAGCCCTTTCGATGGAACCACTATTTCAAAAAAAAAATCTGAACTGCAAAGTGGTGCCCAACCCTTACCCATTCCAGGCATCCTTTCCCCTCTGGCATTCTTTTTCCTACACCCACCCACCCACCCCCGCAATATCCCACAAATTCTTCCTCTGCAGGACAGGCCTCTCCCAGGGGCTGATCCACCCACCCATCCGCCTGACCAGCAGGCTATATTTATTCATGAATTGCAGGAGCGTGTTCCTCTCATCCTGGCCAGTCCTGAAAACTGCCAACAGTCGTTGTTTAGTGCCACAAGAAAACCTGCAGTCAAGTCTCACAGGCAGTATGAACTTCAGACTCCACCCATTTGCTCCCCATTGAAAACCACTTTATCTTTCCGCCCCAGTCCCCCGTCCTCCTATTCCTGTATCGCAAAGAGAAAGGGAAAGGACTCAGGCATGCCAAATGTACCCACTGAGACATTACTCCAGTTTCTTTCAAGTGAGAATAATACCCCCTCTTTCAGAGCAAGATCACAGATCACAGCAGCATTAGTTAGTTTTCCATCTCCCGCCCCACCCCAGAATTTAACGGTATTCAAGCTACCAATGCCATTTAGAATTATGTAGCTGCCCCTGCCCCAAAACCTAACATCTTTGCCCTGCATGTGTGTAAACCCCACTGCTGCCCTCAATCAGGGGCTCAAGGGCTGCAAATCACCTCCTCTACAAATCTTCTTGGATCTTCTTTTCTGACCCGGGTCTAAAGCAACTTCATCCCTCAAGGCCCAACTTATTTCCTGGCCTAACTGTGCTAAGCACCTGCCTGGATTATTCCATAGCCAATCCTCCCCCCACCATTATTCACCCATGTTAACTAAAGATTATGTACACCCCCACCCCAATTCACTCGTGAGTTGTCTGACCCAGAGTGGCATCTTCCCCGCTTTTGCCTCTCCTCCCTTCTGAACTCGACTTCCATCATCCAAAATTCCCATTCAGACGAAGGACTCCGAGTCAGATGGAAGCTCCATTCAGTTACTCACAGAAGACAACTTATGTCTTGGAACAGAATGACAGCAACGGGGAAGACAGTCTGCACCCCCTGCCCCAGCCACCGTCGCCTGCCCCACCTTCCACGGTATAATGTCCCGGGGCACCTACAGGGACCAAATTCTTCCTCATTTCTATCCCACCTTCTCAGTAGTACATTTCCTTAGCAATGTTCACCTGTCCTAAACCTCTGCACCTTCCTGCATGGAAACCCCTGCCCCAAAACCCTCTCAGCACACATAAATCCTCTGTATAGCAGCACTGCCTCATAATCTGAGCACCCGCACCAAGAAACCTCCAAACACAACGTACTGTGCCCACATCGGTCGCCATTCCCCTTTCTCTCTCAGTCCACCAGTCCTCATCAAGGTACCACGCATCCTTGGCTCACTGCAGACCCTTTGGGGGTCCTGACATCTGGTGGGAGAGACCTGGCCTGGGTCCACCTAAAAGCAAGTGGCAGGCAAGCATGACAGGCATGAAAAGGGTTAAAAAGAAGGGATACCTTTCTCATGTCCCCAGCTGCCACTCCCAGAGCTGTCCACCCAGATCATGGTCTATGTAGAGCGCAGATTCCAGGCAGGCAGAGCTGGGTGACCCAGGCAGGGTGCCGGACAGACATCTCCGGTTTCAGTTAGCAGCTGTGCTTTTTCTTTTCTTTTCTTTTTTTTTTTGGGGGGGGGAGGAAGGCTTGCCAGCTGCCCCTGAGTTGTTTGGAAGCCCCCCTCCCTCCCTTGCCAGCATGTGACCCACAGGTGCTGTGCTAGAGCCGGCCCTCCCCCCCTCCCAAGCATGAGATCCAATCCTCAGCTCTCCTTGGCTTGTCGCTTAGAGAGGAGTTCCGGCGAATCCCCACCCCCTGCTCAATGCCCAAGATGCAGAGATGGAATCCCCACCCCATGTGCCGTGCTGAGGCTGCAGCGAGACTGAGACAACACCCCCACACTCACTCTCTCACACACACACACACACACACACACGCACACTCACACACGCCTGTTACCTAGGCTGCAGCCGGAGCCAATCCCCTCCCCCAGGTCACCGCGGAGGATGCAGAGGGAGTCAGGCTCCGCCCTGTGCCGGTTACCTAGGATGCAACGAGAGCCAATCCCATGCCTCGGGTCCCTGCCGAGGATGCGGGGAACGGGCTCCTCCTTGCGCTCGTCACCTAGGATGCGAAGAGGAGAGCCAATTGCTTCTCCTAGCTTTCGACCCCGCCCAGGTCGCCCTGGGAGCTGCAGCAGCGGCTCGGGCCTCTCTCTCCTTGAGAAGCTCCCACGCCAGAGTGCCCCACCCAAGCCAGGCTGCGACGGTGCAAGAGGAGCGCCGGAAAGAATAAAGCCAACACACTCACCTCGTCTCTACCCCCCCCCCCCCAATCGCATACCCTTGCAGACCGCACCCCTACCCACAATACTGGCTCTTGTCCCCAAAGGTTACAAGCAATTCTCCTCCATCAGCCCAGATTACAGCAGGCAGGAGAGGTCTGGAAGGCCAGGCTTCATCGCCTGCACAGAGGCAGGATGGTGTTTGGGTGTGTGTAAAAAACAACCCATCAGGAACTTTTCATCCGCTGCCATTAAGAATTTGAGCTCAAGGGGCTAGAATTCTGCAAAGGAACGGGGTGGGGAAAAGGAATGCAGGGGTGGGAATGGCGTTTCCTGCCTCCCTCCCTCCCAACGGCAAGCAGGAGATAAAAACACACAGAACTGCCTGCCCTGGTAGCAACTTGGACTGCTTCAATGTGGGCACAGAAAACTAGGCTCCCCCCTGGAGAGTCCGAGAGGGTAAAGATGGGAGCAGATCCAAAGGCGTGTGCAACACACCCATGTGTCCTGCTGTCACCAGGAGACAGCACATAAAGAGGTGAAGCACAAGCCATGACTTAAATCATGGAGCTGAGACCTCCTTGCTTATTGCTGACCCTGGGATGGGATGGAGTGACTGGTGCTGGACCAAAGATGTCTGAAGAACAGATCAGGAAGGAATGTTCACACACACGTTAACCCAGTCAATGGTAATCCAGTCTGGACTACATGCTTTGCCAACTTTCACCTGTGCTATTAGAGAAGGAGGGTAAGAAGGGGGGGGGCACAGAAATACTGAAGCATTGCAAATGAAGAAAACTGCAACATGGACGCATGCAGCAAATCTACTTCTAACTGTTAATTGCTTATTTTGCTTAGGTTCTCCACTTCATGTTACCAAGAGGAATAGGCAAAATCCTAGACTGGATATTTGAACCCAGCATCTGATTCCTAGAAGCTCTGCTTGAAGCACTCTCTCTTCCTTCCCACCCTGACGCTGAAAATTTACGAGGCCACATTGGCCTATCCTTGCAGGTATGGACTATCCTTGCAGACATGAGACACTTAGTTAGCTGTGGCATTTTATGCAGAAAGCTGAGATTGAGAAAATAGTGCACTTGAAGAGCAACACACTTACAGAATAGATGAGCATTCCCCAACATGACAAAAAAAAGGATCTCTGGTTCCCAGGCAAGGTTTTTTGGGCCTCCTAATTACAAGGCTAGGAGAGAAAAGTAAAATCCTACGTATTGTTGCCAGCGCCATATTTTTGGGTTCCGGTGCAACCAGGCACCTGGGATTTCTTCAGTCTTATATGCACAAAGTTTGTCCTAGCATTTCAAGAAGGCAGAAGTATATAAAGTTTTCATTAACCTAACAGCACCATCTACAAGGAATCAGCAATATTCTACAGGGGAGGGAGAGATGCTCACATTCATTGCAGGTATGTTTATAGCAAACCTGGAAAATAGACACAACCCCCCCCCCAACAAAAAAATTCTGCTGCTATCCTTATAGAACAGGGATAGTCAAACTGCGGCCCTCCAGATGTCCATGGACTACAATTCCCAAGAGCCCCTGCCAGCATTTGGAGGGCCGCCATTTGACTACCCCTGTTATAGAATCTCATGGAAAGCTCATCCTCTTTGGGACACCAGTCAAATAGTGAGCTGACTCAGTGCTCAAGTCACTGTGTGGGCAGAGCCTAGAGACCACCACACAAGGATGCTGTACAGGACTTTAAAAAAATGCTACAGCATAGGCACATTTGCTGAAGCAAAACTGGCAACCACTTCACTGAAAGAGTGAAAAGAAATGGAAGCAAACCTTGTTAAGGAGAGAGATCCTCTACTTTGCCCCCTAATATTTTTTTGTGAACCACCACAAGCCAGCAGGGTCTGGGAATGGTGGTCAATAAATGCAACAACAAACAAACTATAAATGAATATGCAGTTACCTGGCTGGGAAAGACTGGGCCTAAAAGTCAGATGTGGAAAACCCAAGAAGAGATCTGAATGTTACCCACAGCAAAAAACTAATACTAAGAAGTCTCCAGGGGGTTTTCTCTGGTGGTAAGTCACACAATTGCAGTGTGGTGTGATGGTTAAAGTGTTGGACTAGGCTCTAGGAAATCCAAGTTTAAATCCTCACCACTGTGCCACAGAAGCCTCATGGCCACCTGAAGCAGCCTTGGACTGAATCAGACCTTTGGCCCATCCAAGTCAGTACTGTCTACTTCAGGGGTAGTCAAACTGCGGCCCTCCAGATGTCCATTGACTACAATTCCCAGGAGCCCCTGCCAGTAAATGCTATTTGCTTACTATTCAGAGTTGTGTGTCCTGGTGCCATTTAAAGTATTAAATATGTCCTAAGGAAGTGCTACATGATGCTGTCACCTCCCAAAGCCTTCAGAAGGCCTCTCAGAAGACAGCTTGGCAAACCCCCCCAGGGTTTCTGGGTTCAGCAGGACAGTCGACAGCCCTACAATTTCAGTCCACAAACTAGAACAGATCTAACTCTACTGCCCATCAGGTTGTGTGAGTGGGCAGCAGAGAGAGAGAAAAAAAAACCCTTCCCATCACCTCTCATAGTTTAAGGGACAGTATGTTCTATATAGCCCATGTTTACAGCCATTGCCTGAAGGACAACCTCCTCTACTTTGGGACTAGTACAGGGGCGGGGACAGGAGAAAAGAGACACAGCAAAGAGTAAGGAGATCTTCCCATATGCTGCCAGCATACTGACAGGCTGGGGGTGGGGCAGGTCACGGTGGGATAATACCAATTCCGGCAACTCTCATCACATGTCGACTGAGCTGGGCATTTATTTTTATCCCCTTGTTGTGGAAATACTGCGAGGACACCCTAATCTGGCGAGCAGGTCTTTCTAGAAGAGCGAGCTACACCAGATCTAAACTGGAAGCAGAAAAAGATACCAAGGGGCATCAAAAGCAAACCCTGGTGCCTTATCAGTCCCCTACCTACAGGGATCTTTAATGAGGGAGAAAAGCTGGGCATCAAGACTGCAGAATCCTGAACACAGGCCAAACTCACCTGATTCTCCACCTGTTGCCAGAGGATAGATACCAATTCGCAACAGCTTAGGTGAACCAGTCCTTAGCAGTTATACCCTCCTTAGCCCACTGACTTCAGTGCAGTTAGAAAAGTAAAATTTTAGGATTGGTCATTAGCAATCTGCAGGGACCCAAGAACAAACTGGACACACAGGAGCTAGCTATGATATGAGAAGAGCATAGAAGTTTAAAAGAAGCTTTTAAAGGATCAGGTGAAGTGGAATCAGGAAAGGGGACACAACAGACCACGCAGGCAGCAAGCTCAACAGAAAGGCTTAGGCGTGCACAGGGCGAGAAGAAACACAAGGATGAAAAGCAAGTAATGACCAGGGACTAGCAGCAGGAAGGAGGATGCCATTTTATCCACAGCACTTGGGGCCAATGGGTCAGGGCAACAAAAGGCAGGTCCAGAATTACGTCAGTTCAGGGGAGGGCAAAGTCAAGAAGCAAGCATTGACGACAGCTGAGGCAAGTGATAGAATGGCCAAAGGCACTCTGCGTAGTCCTGCAGACAGAACGTTCTTCAGACACACAGCAGTCCTCTCTGGTGATCTAAGTCCCTATTCCCACCACCACCACCAGCACAGTGGTCCTGCTTTCATCATAGGAAATATAAAATCTCAACTTCACAGTGGAAAACATCCATCAAAGCACTTATATAGGATTTAACACACCTCCCTTTTATTATGGCCTATTTCTACCATAATTGTCCACCATACAGACTTCCAAGAAAAGAAGCTTCATTTGCAATTTGATGACACTGCATTAAAGACCGAAAGGATAAAAGGTAAAGGTATCCCCTCTGCAAGCACTGGGTCATGTCTGACCCTTGGGGTGACGTCCTCTAGCGTTTTCATGGCAGACTTTGCCAGTGCCTTTCCCAGTCATTCCCGTTTACCCCCCAGCAAGCTAGGATAGTCCAGGTTAAATGGCTTTTCTAGGGCAGAATTTTGTGAACCTTATATACGAAGGGGGGATCATTATCAGTGTTTCAAGGGCAACGTTGAGGGCAGTTGAACGTGCTAGGCTCAACTTTGACCTTAACTATGAGCCCATGGAATACTCTTTTAAGAAGTCACATTCTTTCTGGTACCCCTTTCTATCTGTAATACAAAAATACTAGTCATATTGCCCTAATGTAAAAGGCTGCTGCAAGGATTATTACGTGTTAAGATTAAGAATGGGGAGACCCAGGTTCACATGCCCTTTCTGGCCATGAAGTTCACTGGATGACCTTAAGTCAGTCATACTCTGCCTAACCTATGTCACAGGATCACTGTGGAGGTACAATGGAGGAGGGCAGCATTAGGCATGCTGCCATGAAATCTACGAAAAGACAGGATTAAAAAGTAACAATAGAAATACTCAGATTAGGCCTTCGATGGTTCTTACTGTTTTTGTATCCCTCTCCTGGAGACTGAGGCCAACCAAGGTGTGTATTTACTTAAGTATTTCCTAACACACCTTGGTTGGCCTCAGTCTCCAGGAGAGGGATACAAACAGTAAGAATGATCGAAGGCCTAATTTGAGTCAAGGCTTAGCCTGTGTACATACAGGCCTTGAAGAATGAGCAGAACAGGAGGCAGATACGGACAATTTTTAGACATGTTTTAGTCCCAAGCAACCCTCTTTCAAGTTCCCCAACCAAAGGAAGCATGGATACCAATAGGCACCCATTTTCCTTCTACTGAAACGGCATCTAGGATGGGCAAAACTCAGGGTACTAACAAAATATGAATTTTGGGTATCAAATAAAACTTGGAAAAAGCTTGCCCTTGTTCAGAGTAACCTAACTGTACCCATGTCCAAAACAAGACAGCTCAGCAGATATTCATAAATTAATTCCGGTCATATTATTGCATTGCTCCCAAGAAGCAACATGTGTATTTTGCCTGGTATTAGCAATCAAGTACTCAGTCTAGAGAACAAACAGCAATATTCTGATGCTTCTAAAATGTCATAAGCAAAAGATCTCCCTACGCACAAGCAGAGAGCTGTAATGCAATGTCCCATCTACTTCTCAAAGGCAAAACGCATGACAGCATGCTTTCTGCACTACATATATGGACACATGCCTATCCCTCTTCATCTCAAAATCCCCTTTATGTGCTCCAGAGCTCTTCAGGCAGAAGAAAAAGCTTTTGGCTTTGAAGAAGAAGAAAAAGCTTTTTGCTTTGAGAGAAGACTCGATGCTCCGCATCCGCGGCAAGCACCATCTTGCTTCTCCTCCAGGAGGGATGCAACACAGTGCGGGTGAGGTGCATGCGCACGCAGGCCAAGGGGAACTACAGCAAGAACAAAAGGGTAAATAATCTGGCAGTGAGACTGTTTTAGAAGAAACATTAAAGGACTGAAACTATCACAAGGATAGATAAAGAACTCTAAGGAAGGGGTAGTCAACCTGTGGTTCTCTAGATCAGTGGTCCCCAACCTTTTTTTTCACCGGGGACCGGTCAACGCTTGACAATTTTACTGAGGCCCAGAGGAGGGGTAGTCTTTTGCCAAGCGATGTTGCCGCCTGAGCCCCTGCTCCACTTGCTTTCCCGCTGATGCCTCTGACTTCCCGCCGCCTGCTGGGGGGCGCTGCCAGCAGCAGTTGCACAGTGCCACGCCGAGGGGGAGCCCCAGCCACGGCGGCTGCTGGAGAGCACCAAAGGTGAGCCGGCGGCAGAGTTGGCAGGGCAGCCCCCGAAGCAGCAGTCAGAGAGGAGGATAAGGAGGAGCTGCGGACCCGTACCGGTCCCCGGACCAGGGGTTGGGGACCCCTGCTCTAGATGTCCATTGACTACAATTCCCATGAGCCCCTGCCAGCAAACGCTGGCAGGGGCTCATGGGAATTGTAATCCATGGACATCTGGAGGACCACAGGTTGACTACCCTTGCTCTAAGGAACAGAGGAGCAGAAGAAGAAAACCATTTACTGCAGTTAAGCAGATGTAGGGAAGAACAAGACCCTTCCCACTCCACACATCCACAAAGAACTACTGCCAGGATACAGAAATCAGCTTTGAAAGGATCACTCACTCCTTTGAATAGCAAGTGGAAACAGGTACTTGCATTATTGTGTTTGAATAATCAGGGGCCTGACAAACAGCTCCAACTCCATAACTTTCCCTTATGTTCATTTGACAGAGAGGACCTGCAGCTCAAGCACTTCGGGAAGCCAAGTGTTCCCTCATGCCAGTCCTGCTGGGTCCAGCTGTTATCATCACGTGGTGAAGCCAAAGGCCAAAAGCCTAGTACTACTGATTGACATGATCCCGGGGCAAACCCTGATGGTCTGAGGTTTTATGACGGCAGAGCAGTCTAATAGTAGGGCTGTACCTTTACTGTTGGCCTCAACTGATAATTACAATTATTACAATTAATCCCACAGCAATAGATGCAATTACGACAACTCTAAAAGGTAATTTGCGGCTGTAGCTTTTGGATTTTTCCCCGCCTGGCTAGCCCAGCTACCTGCAGTTTTTAACAAGAAAAAGGAAGAGGGAGTCCCCTCGTAGACAACAGGAGCCTCACCTGCAAATGTGAATAGTGGTGGGCTGCACTGTCAGCTGCAGGATGGGGCACAGACGGTGAGGGAGGGGAGAAAATGCTTTGAGGGCTGCAGTCATACTTACCTCCTACGCTAACTGGTGCTTGGATTAGCCCAAATTCCTCCCTTGCAGTGGATCCGGTCTAAGCCGGCTAGGGTTTGTAGCAGGCTCATTGCATCCAATGGGCAGAGAACAAGTGCTGGGAAACAGGGCTTAAAAAAAAAATCAACATTCAACCCAGCAATGCACTTCAGAATGGAATGAGTTTCCGGGAAGCTAGATGGGCCTGCAAACCCTCAGACATCATCCCGAAATGATCTCATACTGTTTTGCCCTGCATATGCCCGGCTCTTTTATTTTGGAAGCAAAGCATTCATGATCATCCCCCTCAAGGGAGTAGCCAAAAGCTTGGAATGTCATTTCAAAACCTTCACATATGTGCAACTTCCAGAGTGGTGTAGCAGTCAAGAGCATCAGACTACATCTGGGACATGAGGGTTCAAATCCTCGGCCAGCTGCAAAGCTGACTGGATTCCTTTGTCAGTCACACACACTCACCCAAAACTACCTCAAACAATGCTCATCATGAGGAGAAAAGGAGGAAGGAAAGAATCATAATCATTACCTTGACTTCCTAGGAGAAAGGGTGGGATTAAAAAATGCCTAAATATGAAGCTGAAAACGCAGTGGTGTTGGGGACGCCCCTCCCTCAAGAGTCCCACTGCCTGTACAGTTTTAACTTTGGTGACTGAGGGACTCCTATGCTCTGCCACCTGTCTTGCTTTTCTTCACTTTCACAACCGCCCTGTCAAGATAAGCGACTAAAACCCATCTTGTTTACGGGAAACTGAAAGAGAAAGCTCAAACCACAAACTAAATCCCTGGTTAAAGATGCACTCAGTTGCTTCCAGATCCAAATGTATCCTGCCGCTAATCCAAGGGCCACAACAGCTCACCCCCAATGCTCTTTTCATCAAAGTTGTATTACAGCATCCCAGTTTGATGCAAACTCACATTTTTAGCCTCACAATGCTCAGTGGTGAAAACATTTCACCAAAACACACGTTTTCAGCTCCACAATACTCAATGAGATGAGTGTAATAGTAGGATTGAGTTAGAAGAAGAGTTGGTTCTTATATGCCGCTTTTCTCTACCCGAAGGAGGCTCAAAACGGCTTACAGTCGCCTTCCCATTCCTCTCCCCTCAACAGACCCCCTGTGAGGTGGGTGAGGCTGAGAGAGCCCTGAGATTCCTGCTCGGCCAGAACAGCTTTATCAGTGCTATGGCAAGCCCAAGGTCACCCAGCTGGCTGCATGTGGGGGAGTGCAGAATCGAACCCGGCATGCCAGATTAGAAGTCCGCACTCCTAACCACTACACCAAGCTGGCTCTCAGTTAGGCTGAGAAAGGCCTTCATGAACCACCCAGGGAGTTTCACAACTGCAGGGCATGGAACCAAGGTTCCCAACACAGCAATCCAACCAACTGCACTACACTGCCCACAGCCTCTACCATTGCTGTTGTCTTGTTTGGCTTTCATAACAGCCCACACCCCAGTCAACCTCGCTGCCCTAGGACAGTGACAAGAGCACTTACATTAGCAGCACTGGCAAAAACCTGTGCCTGAGATCCCACCTGCCATCACAGCATACAGCCACCATCACACTAGATGGTCCATTGCTTCCGTCTCCATACAGGGTATTTCCATAGACCCTGTCTTTTCTGTCCCACAATACAGACCACCAACTATGTCCCTTCAGCTGTCCTTCAGTAAACAGGGGTGCCACACACCTGCCAGACAACAAACAGAATTAAACAGAGCTCATATTGAACAGGGATGAAGAAAACGGTCAGTGTTAAGCCCTCTTTGAAAGACCATGTCTTGTTCACACCCTAGTGCAAAGCCAGTGCTTAACATGACCAGTACATTGTTTATTTGCCATTTTACTACTTTCCCATGCCCATAAACATTGATACCAATTCCTGTTCTCAAAGTCAGTTCCTGAGGATCCTTGTATTGTTCAGAGAAACTGGCCCATTGTGTGAGGCAGGATGCTGGACTAGAGGGACCACAGGTCTGATTCAGCAGGGCTCTTCTGAGGTTCCTATGAAGGCCTCTGCCTCTCTGCCCTGTTCTTGGCTCTCCAGAGGAACTGGTTGGCCACTGTGTGAGGCCGAATGCTGGACTAGAGGAACCACTGGTCTGACCCAGCAGGACTCTTCTTAAGATCTTATGGGAGAAGGCCTCAACCTCTACGCCCTGTTGTTGGCTGTCCAAAGGACTTGGTTGGCCACTGTGTGAGACAGGATGCTGGACTAGAGGAACCACTGGTCTGATCCTGCAGGGCTCTTCGGAGGTTTTTATGAAGGCCTCTGCCTCTCTGCCCTGTTCTTGGCTCCCCAGGGGAACTGGCTGGCCACCGTATGGAATGCTGGACTAGAAGGGACCATTCGTCTGATCCAGCAGGACTCTTCTGATATTCCCTGAAAGTCGACCATAAGTGCAGTGAATAGGGATTGTGTTCTTTTACGTGCATCATCTCTGCCACGCAAAGGAAAAAACAGAAAAAACGCAAAGGAGAATAAGTATAGTATTAAGTGTCAGTAATTGCCTAGCATACACATACCAATTCATCTCCTTCCTTCCCAATATTTCTGTCCTTGCTGCCTGGGAAAGAGCAAGAAGAATCCAGCTATTCAGGCTCCAAGACTTCTATGAACACTTTCAGTCCTCCAATTTTTTTGCAGCCTTTATCTGAATCTTTTAATTGTCTGCTTGGGTGAAGAAAGGGGAGAATGGCTCTTTGCCAAAAGGCAAGCAAAGTGATTGCGTAGCTATTGCCCCAATCCCAGTGCCTGAATTACGTGCTCTCAGTATTAGTACGGCAGTACAGAGAACACACAAAGCTGGTGTAGCATAATGAGCATCACACAATGGGAAGTCCCCGAGTAAAACTGTACCTGAGACAAACTCACGGGGTAAGCTCAGGAAAGCAGCTATCTACTTCAGCCCTCACGGGGTGATAATACTGGCCTGCCTTGTATTGCTGTAGAAAAGGTTAGAGACAACATGAAGGGCACTGAGCATTTCAAAAAACAAAAGCACAGGAAATACACTGTTATAGAATTATAATGATTTGGTCACTCTAGTTTTGGGTCCCACATGAATGGCAGCCCAAGGGGCAGCCCCAGACCAGAGGGGCCCAGAAACATACCCACTATGCTAAACTAAAAGCTGCTGTGAGGCTTGCCAGATCCTGCTCACTGCCCTGTGCACCAATTCAACATAGATACTACAACATGGATACTTTGATACTATGGCCTCCCCTCCCACTAATACACTAAGAAGTTTATAAGTTTGATCAAATACAGGGTTGATTTTTAGTGTTATGTCTAGGGAGCCCTGCTCTGAGGCGTAAAAACTCATTTAGACCTGTTTTCTCCACATGCAGGAATTTCAGGAGCTGTATACAAACTTCTGCAGCCATTGCTGAACCCCCTTCACAGGCTGCACAGAAAAGTCATTATGGGCACAGACCTTTCTATCTCTCAAAAAAAACTGCTTTATGATCTTCAAACTGCTCACTGTCATGACCTCAAGGTGGCTACTATTTTTTAATGTATGATCAATGGTAACTGATTATTAATATTGGCGTTCTGGAAATAAGAATTTGCAAGCGTGAGAAATTCCAGACCACAATTATCTTCCCCTCATTCCCACAAGGAAGGTGGCAAAGATTCACATCTGAAGAGCCAAACAGGTGGAATTCCACTTCATGTTATGTATTCCCATTTTTCACCTCAAAAAAAATGGAGAAGATGATCTATTATTCTGCTTCCTTCTTCTTTGTAAACACACACATCTTCTCCCTAGAGATATGACTGGTCCGTTCTCAGTTTCTCCTCTACCTACTTTGGTTGCTGGGAAAACCCCACATCCAAAGCAAGTTTCACTTTTAGATTTCCAAGGCCAGCTCTCCAAAACCTTTAGCCTATTTTCTGCAAATAGCGGGGCTGAGAGAACATGACGGGAGCGGAAGGCAATCACAACAGCTGCTTTAACAACCCCCAGCCCGGCCACCACATCTAGTAACGCTATCTGCTTTCAACACAGGAGGCCAGGGATTAAGGGCAGTCAGGAAGCAACTCCATAGGACGAGTCCACTCTGTTTTGGAGCACCCATGTAGACAATCCAGTAATTGAATTCTTTTCCCCCAGCAAAGCACATCTACAGACAAGCCAAACCAGAATGGGCCTTTCACAAAGAAAGCCCTATGGAACAGTGCTTCAGGGAAGAGACTGCAAAGGCATGATGGAGCTGGAAACTAGGGCAGAGCTGCCCTACCTAGTACTGTGTTGAAAGAAGAAGGGGGAAAAAAGTAGAAAGAACTTCTGGAAGTAATCCAGAGCTGAATAAATCACCACTCATTTGATATGTGCAATGAGACAATTGCCCAATGCTACCAATTAAACAGGTGGTGTTATTCACTAAGATGCCTCCTGCCAAGCAAAGACAAAGGCTGAGAACAAAGAAACTGCTTTAACTACAAACCAAGATGTCATCTAACCAGGAGAAAAATTCCTAAAATTCCCTTTTGTTATCCAAACCAATGAGAAGTGTTTAAACCAGGCTACTTTCTCTCATGGTGTCTTTCCTTCTGAAAGTCCAGCCATCCCCTTCTCCCCATCACCCCGGCCGACAGCCAGCACAAAGGAAAGCCACTTACCTCTTTTGTGAGATCTCCATTCATGGGAGGAGCCACTGCACCCAAGTCTTCCAACTCTTCACCAAAGCCTTGCTCTGCTCCACTTTCCCTCACCACATTCTCTGAAACAGTTCCATCTTGCAAGCTGCCACCGTTCTCAAGGACAATGCCTGTGCTGGGCTGGGCGCCGGAGCCTTCAGGATCTCGATGTACCAACCAGGCATTGACTTCTGTGGTGGGCACCTGGAACCGGTCCAAGGCCCTCACCTGGTTAAGAAGCCGGTGAGCTGTGAAATAGTAGTCCAGGTCTACACTTTTGGGATGGATAACATACCCGTCTAAAGTGTTGCGCAGGTTGTGGAACTGCGTCTGAGTGTAAGCTGAGCTCTGGCCCAGAAAGATCTCCCGCAGAGGGGGAAGGTGAGAGTTCAGGTAGGTATCTACGTCCACCCGCACTCCGATCAGGCTGAGGAGGATGGTGAACTGGATGAGTCCTTCTGTGAAATATTTCTTCAAAGAAAGCATTTCTGTAAGAGGAGAAGTAAAGGCATGCAGCAGGGTTTTTTGTAAAAGCCCACACTTTGCCCAGCTAGGTCTCCACACAGTTGTTTAAGGGATTAAAAATATTCAACTGAGTTCAACTTAGTTTAAAATGAAAATGAAAATCAATCAGGTTGCCAGCAAAAGAATTAACACAAAGTCCTCAAAATCTCCAGAAGCAAAAAAGGCTGTCTTCTCATCAGAACTCCTGCCCGTTCTGGAGTTCTCTACCTCCTCAGAACTACAAACTGTTTTGTAACCAAGCCGAGGCAGTCGTATATAAGCCCACGTGACTTACTGTCTCACAGAGTTCACATACAGCAACTTCCTTGAGTCTTTCTTGTTTCCCACACCAACTACAAGACGGGACAAGTCTGCTGGAACAGCTGCAGCTTCACTTTCTTTCCCCTCCCTCTTCCTCCTCCGGCTCTGAGAAGCTTTCCTGGAGGAGCAGTTAGAGTCCAAGATTCCCAAGGAGGGAAAGGTTCAGAGACTCTTCCACTGCTTGCAGCAGATTTCGTCAGACACTGAAACACATCAAACAAATGAAGGGGATAAGATGCAGGAGACACCCCCTTTTGTGCACTGTTCAGCATTGGCTCTCATCATCATTTATGGGTCGCAGGGAACCCCCTCCTGCACAGCCTTCACCTAGCTCAAACAACAAACATAGGTGGCATCAAAAAAAGTCAATGTTAAATTTGGGTCAGGGTTTTCCCAGTGCTCCCACCATGTTCCCTTCTCAGTTCAAAGCAAAACCAACGTTTCTGTCCTGCTGGGTCACCTCCACAGTACGTTCTGCTCCCCTTCCCTCCTCAAGAAAATGTAGCAAAGTGCCAACCGGTCCAAATTGCAAGAACGCTGGCGCCTGCCTGCCGCCCTCTTCAGCCCTCCTGCCTCCTCTACCTGCTGACAGCTTGCACTCAAAGCATGCTGATGAAGCCTTTCATGCAGCGTGACCTTCTGATCAGTTTACAATGAGGGCAAGCGCTGGGGTCAGATGCTGGCTTCAGAGGACTGAGAAGCTATTCAACCACACAAGGAGTGTCTGTGGACACTTCTCCCCAAGGTGCAGGTGGCTTGATGTGACCTAAAGGCAAACCCAACCCCTCTCCAACAAGGGGAGTATTCTAAATAAATCTTTAAAGCACCCTTTCCATTCAAAACTTTTAACAGCTTTTGCAACCACTTATCAGGAAATATCAGGTTATTTATTTGTTAAAAACCTGCCTCTTTTTAGGGGCTGACTGCTAGACTTTTGAATTTCCCACATTATTGCAGTTAATAGGCACAGAACTGTTTGCTGCTGACAGCTCTACTGGTTTCAAAGGCTCCTGAAACAGGAAATCCCCCATCACAGTTTTAGTTACCATTCCTTGCCAAGTTCACAGCGCACATGTAGTACACATGTTATGATTAGTAACTTGGGAAGGGTGCGCGTAGAATGCTAGCAGACTACTGCCCAACTAGCAGACTTATTTACCCAGGCTTTTTTTGGAAAGAGAGCTGACCTCTTTCACCTCCCTGTTCCCCTCAACTTAGCTTCTAGTCTTCAGATGTCTGTACAGTGCCAGCATGAGCACTGGAGACCATACTGAGAGGGCTGGACAGGCAATAAAGCACGTATCCTTTCTTCCCATACAGGCACATACATAAGCCCAAGAAGCCAATGCCTAGCAAATCCCTGATATTTTGAGGCTGCCCGGAAGTTATAAAGTAAAAGCCACTGAAGTTCTATCAACAATCTGTATGACAAGAAAAACTAGCTTTTGTAAAAGCTCTATTCAACAACTGCATGTACAGAATTTTACCTACATCAAAATACCAAACCTAACCACCACAGTAGTGCCACAGAATGCATCAGGACTAAATTACCACAGCCAGCTGAAAGTGTGAACAAAAACAAAATTCCTCTGAACTGTAGGTAAAGCCTCAAGCAGAAAGATTATGGCTTCTGAACCTCCCTGTCTTGTTTTTTTGAAAGTCAGTGTTTCAACACAACTTTTGCCCCAATTAACTCGACACCATCCATCCTGATCCAGCTGCTGTTGCCATCAGCAACAAGTGGCATACAAGAGGTTGCACAATTCATACCTTAACTCTCTGAAAAGCGATCATGTATTCAACCTCACTCACCAACCGTTTTTGGCCTTCAAGCCTTTACCTCTTGCCTCTTTCCCTTTCCACAAGTGGGACGTAACTCTCAAGTTGCTTAAGCAAAGACAAGACTAGGAATACCAGAATCCCCTACTATGTATTTGTTTGTTTGGCATGCCCACTTGTCAAATCTAACTTTGTCACTGGGACTTTTGGGGGCTCATATTTCACACTGCCTCTTTTAAAACCCTCTCAAAATGCATCCAAGTGGCAAGGGAGAGAACATGCAGAACTCCCCTAAGGCTAGACACGACCACAAAGTCCTTTTGCAGACCAGCATGGGGCCGATCCTATTTATACAACATCACAAGGAAACACAAAAACTTCCATGATTGACACTTACAGACCCCACAGGCAACCCCCCCCCCAAATTCCCATTCTCAAACAAGCAATGGTCACTTATCTGTTTAGATATTTATTAAATTTTCTTAGCTCTTTCACACACACATAAAAGGGACTATCACCAATCTACTCTTCACCATTGATTTCTTTGTCCCCTCCCTTTCCTATGAATCAATGTCTTCCCTACCCCAGCAGTCCTCCTATACTTCCTCTGAATACCCCTACCTCCCAGCTAGCTCACCTGAACCAAAAAGCAGCAACCTCTAAACCAATTACACCTCTGCACTTATCGTTAACATGGCTAAGATGCAGTTTGCAGGAGCTGCATTTGTACAGCATAATTGTTTGTGTATGTGTGTGTGGGGGGGGGGGGATTCTATACACCTGTGGTGGCAGGGAAACAAACAGGAGGTAATCGCCATTAAGAATGAATTCACCCAGAGTAACAGCATCACATTACATACCTCACTGATTTCAAACATTTTGTATCCTGCCGACCATCCTCCCTAAGTCCACAAAGCACCCTATGCACTTCCCAACTGTTTATCTATATCATCCGCCTCGTTGCGGCCCGGAAATAAAGGCTCCAAAGTTGAGCTCCTCCACACATCCTTAACCCCTGTAGCTTCTGCCCTGCCTTCCTGACCCCTTTCAGCCCCTCCTTTTTGTTCCTTCGCTTGTCCCTTTGCTGCACACAGTCCCTTTCCACCCTAAGCCTTAGCTCCCCACATGCCTTCAGACCTCCCACCTCTTGGACGGTTACACTCGCGTCTACTCTCCCCCCCCCCCCCCCGCTGTTTTCACTTTGGGGGATTCCCCCCAACCTTCCCTTTCGCAGCCCCACTTTCCTGTTCACGGCCCCACCACACCTCACCTCATTGCCCACAACTCTGGACTGCTTTCCACCCACACCCTGCCTAGCAGCAGCACTGGCCCCTTCTCTGCCACCCCCCCTCTCCCCTCACCCACCCCCCTTAGGCCCTTCCCCTCCCACAGCCCCCTCCCACCTGTAGCCCCCTCCCCATTTCCTCATCGCTCTCCCCCAGTTCCCCCCCACCCCACGCGCCTCTGCTTAGCTCCTCCCCCTCGCCTTCCCACAGGCCCCCGCTGCCCCTCGCTGCCTTTCCTACCGTTTCTCTCTTCAGACCCCGCCGCCGACTCCTCGCCGTTTGCCTTCGGGCGGCCTTACCCCAGCGCCGGTCCTCCCGAAGCCCAAACAGGCGCCGCCGCCTTGCCCCCACCCTTCTCCCCACCTCCGCGGGGCTTCGGCCAATCCGCTCTCAGGACGGAGGCTAGTGAGAGCCCCTCGGCCCAATGGCGGGACGAACGCGGTCTTCCTGCCGACACGCCTCACGGCGAATGACAGACGGAGCGGCCAATCAGGGCATCGAGTGAGTAACAAAAAAAAAAAGAGAGAGAGAGAATGAGGATAGTCGCTGAGGCAAGAAATGCTGGTGTGTGGGGGCGAAAGCCAATCGGTGGGATGGAGCAGCGGCCGGCCCTTGGGCTGACTGACAGGACAAGTTGGCCTATCTGTGAAGCGCTCTCTAGGCCGCACCCCAAAACGCTCTTTGAGCGATGAGCTTCTTAGCCAATCGTCAGACAGCAAATGCACAACGCGATTCATTCCCTTACTCTATTGTCTTTGGGGCGCTTTGACACTCGGGGCCGAGGCTTCCGTAGCCAGCCCTTGCCCCTCCCCCACCAGGCCCAATACGTCATCGGTCTAACTGCCTTCCTGGCCGGCCGCTTCTCTCGTGCAAGGGGGGGGGGGGAGCCAGATTGCCATTGTTGCCATTGGCAACCGACCGAAGGCCTTTCGACCTTCCTGAACCGGAGTGTTGATAAGGCCGCACTCGCGCACCGAACACAGTGCAGGATTACACCCTCCCACCAGGGTTACTATCAAAACGTGAAGCTGTTTGCTTTAAAAAAACAAACACACACACACTTTCAAACGGATTGCTCCCCCCTCCCTCCTAAATTTAAATTATCTTGTGCAATGCTCCATAATAAACTTGGCTTCCAGAGCTGTCATTGGAGAAGGAAGGGTTGCCTGTGCAGAAATGCAGATGATAATGCCTATTGTTTGGGTCACATTCACCTCAATGCACAATAGAGACAGAGCCTCCCCAAAACTGCAAATGCACCCAAAATATAAACCTACGGGCATTCTGCATTTGGCAGCGTTTGCCCCAATATTGCCAATATTGGCACTGACAGATAGCAGGAACTCGGTTGAGCTTTCCCCAGTTAGAACCTTTTTGTTGGTAGAATAATGGGTGTGAGATAGTGGATGAAGGAATAAGGAACAAGTTCCTTCCTGTTAAGCCCCTGGACATCTCCCGCCATTACAATTGATCTCCAGGCAACACAGATCAGTTCCTCTGGAGAAAACAGCTACCTTGCAGGGTGGACTCTGGCATGATACCCTGCTGTGCTCCCTCCTGAGGCTCCTCTCCCCAGATCTCCAGATCCTAACAGATCTGGCAGTCCCATACCCCACCCATCCTAATCATCTCTCTCTGGAAGCGGCTAGATCACTTTAGGAAAGCCCCTTCCTCTGCCTCAGTTTCTAATTTATAATATGGGGATGATGATAATACTGTTGGTACATCTAACTTTACAGAGTGGGAATGTCTTGCTTCTCCACCCTGTGTCTAATCACTGTCACACAGGATAGCAGCTGGGCTAGTTTCAACCTGACCCATCTGTATTTTTAAGTACTTACTGTTTTGGAAGGTTGTCCTGAAAATTAGGGAGTATACTGTTATAAATGTATATAAATCTAAGTCAAGTCATGTATGCATCCAAAGTAAAATGAGTTTCATAAGGTTGCCTTATTAGTCTTCTTTAGCCGAGATCCAACAAAAAAAAGTCAAAGGGTTGGATCCTATGTGCTTTCCTCAGCAGTGAAAGGCGGAGGGTGGGCCTCTTTTGACACATAAAAAGGAAAACTGATTTATATAGTAGTAAAAGTTCTCTAGCCCCCCGTTGGAGGTTGGCAATCCTAAAGCTGTAGTGCAAGGAGGGAGACAGAGAGACAGAGAGAGAGCCAACTGTGCCAGATGCAGGGGGTGTTACACTCCATGGCCAGAAGGCCAACATGATCCAGTGTGGCTGATCCAAGATAGTGTGTGCAAAAGTTTATAGCTCCTGCATACATGAACCAGTGAGGTGGGGCAGCTACTTCCACTACTGAGACCCAATTCAATCATATTAAAACTGCATTTGACCTCCAGTTCAGCAGCTCCCTCCTTAAAAGACTCTGTTAGCAACTCTTCTGCAACATGAATCCCTCTCTTCCTTAGACAACAGCCTATCTTGCTGTTCTGAGCTGGCCATGGGCCCAGAAGCAAACTGAATGTGAGCTCTCTGCAATGCATTTGTCCATAATCAATAACCAACGCATGGACTTTAAAACAGTCTTCTTATCCATGGGGAGCAACATGAGGCATTCAAACTGTTCTCTTCCAGCACAGTACAAAATCTGTACAGAGAAACACATTTCTGTCTGCAGATTTACCAGAAGTATGTTAAAAACTCCTCTAACCTGAGTGTCCAGAGCTCCTGAAGGTCTCTTTTTGTCTGTTTAAAAAAATCCACTGCTCCCATTCTGCCCTGCTTCTCCTTAGGGTGGGAATGCTTCCCCAGAACCACCTATGTTGATTCCCTTTCTCTTTTTATTGATTTATTTACTTACTTCATTTTGATCCTGCCTGTCTCCCCGATGGGGATCGAAAGCTGTTTACATCTTTCTCCCCACCTCCATTTGAGTCTCACCACTTCCCCCTGAGTAGGCGTGCCAACCTCCAGGTGTCACCTGGTGATCTCCCACAATCATAACTGATTTTCTGGTGATCCAAGATCAGCAGAAAACATTTGGAGGCTTGTCTCCACAGCATTATCCCCTGCTGAAATCCCTCCCCCCCCCTCCCAAATCCCCCCAAATCTCCATGTATTTTCCAGCCCAGAGCTGGCAACCCTACCTGTGAAGCAGGTTAGGACAAATGTGTGACTGGCCCACGGTACCCCAGTGAATTCTCATGGCAGAGCAGGTCTTCCAGATCTAACACTCTAACCACTGCACCACACTGGCTTTGCACCTTCAGATCGCTCCACCCAGACTGTCACGAGATATAAAAACCTGTTTCCATTTGACAGGGCTGTCACTGGGTCTTCTTCAGCGTCACTTAAGTCCTGTATACAATATCCGCCTCCGAAGAGCGGAGGCAGTCAAAGATTATCTAACAATTCTTTCCTTTGACATCAAGAAGTGGTGTAATCTTAATTGCTATTTGTCAGCACTCGTTCAGTCATAAAGTATGTACCAATTCACCCTTCAGCCCTAACCCTGACCAACACACCCTGCTATTGGGAGGTTTTGACCTGCCCATGTCTTTCTGTTAGAAGATGTCCTCCACCCTTGCAAAGACATAAAAAAGCCAGGTGAACTGAGAAACCACTTGGCCTGTTCTTGGTTTTATATTTAGAACAAAATATAAGGGAGCAAGGCTCCTCACAGTTTGTTTTAGAACCACTATGAACCCCTTTTTCACACACACACAGCTAAATTTGAACCCGCGGCTCAGAAGAACTCAGAATGAGATTGCACAAGAATTAAGAAATATTTCTGTAGTAAGGTTGTATCAAGATCCTGTTGTCACATGTTCTTGCCATGATGTTTTCATGACCTGGGTTGCATTTACTCGTATCTGTCTTGTGTTTGTCCTGTGTGTTAATGTACCATTTATACACTGTCTTATTTTGCTGTGCTTGAATAGGGGCTGTTGGATAATGTGAAGCTTGTTATTTTAACTTTTCATCCCTGGGGAGGTTCGCACTCCAAGTTGCCTCGTATGTGCCTCTTGGTTATCTCTTGGCCTTGGGTGGCAGGGATCTGGCTCTTGGTATGTCTTGGGCATTTCGTTTAATCGCTTTCGCTTTGACAGGCTTGTGGCATGAGAACAGGGAATGATAGCACCTAGCTTTTTGGCATCAAAGGGTACTTTGGGTAGCCTTATAGGTAGGCAGACTTGTTCTAACTTTGGCTTCAGCAAAGAATAACATGCCTGTTTTGCTCTTCCTTCAACCAAGATTCTGGTTTTTTGGGAAGTTGATGGGGCACTGACAGGCTGCCAGCTCTGGGTTAAAATCATAGAATCAGAGAGTAGGAAGGAACCCTCTGGGTCATCTAGTCCAACCCCCTGCACTATGCAGGACACTCCCAACCCTATCACTCATCCACTGTAATCTGCCACCCCCTTGAATCTTCACAGAATCAGCCTCTCAGTCAGATGGCTATCCAGCCTCTGTTTAAAAATTTCCAAAGACGGTGAACCCACTAGCTCCCTAGGAAACCTGTTGGGGTTGGGATATTCCTGGAGATTTGGGGGGTGGAATCTGGAGAGGAAGGGGTTTAAGGAGGGGAGCTACATCAGCAGCATATAATGCCATGAAATCCACTCTCCAAAGCAACTATTTTTTCCAGGGAAATTGATCTTGGTCATCTGGAAATTAATGGCAATAGCGGTAGAACTCCAGGTGTTACCTGGATAGGTGGCAACCATATTCTGCAGCCATGTGTCTTTCCCTCAGTGTTGAATAAGCACAACTGGCAAATTCACGCCACTCCTTCATAAACAAAATGGTTCTAATTAGGAGTTAAATTTTGGCAGAAATGAATTAATGTAAGAAATTAAGTTTAGTACAGCTTCTATTTGGCATTTAATGCAAAACAGCCTATGTATTTGAAAGCAAAAGTCATGGGTATATTTGGGAAGAAATCCTGCTGAGCCTTTTATTTTATTCACATATATTTTTCTTCTCTTTCCTTCAAAGAGCTCTTGTTGGCATATACAAATCCCCCGCCCCCCATCCATGTCGAGACTAGATTGAACACACAAAGTCAGACCTCGGGTTCAAATCCTAAGTCTTCAAGAGCAAAGCTTTTTCCATCCAGATCAATTACTAAGATGTTTGCATCCTGTCCTTTCCAGAAAGACTATAGCAGGTTTCAAAATAAAAGTACCTGGGGTACAGAAAAATCCAAAAGTTAGTAATTAGAGGACAAACTCATCTAGAATGCTCCAAACAACCAACTCCAGGACAAAATCAAAGCACTGCAGCTGGGAATTCAAAGTGCTGAAAAACCTTGTGGGTTTTTTTATGTGTTCCAAAGCATGCCAAAAGAATAATAATGGTTTAGCCAACCTTGTTATAAGCAATTTCAAGCCGTCATTTCCAGTTAACAATGTGACAGTAAGAATACAGTGACCATCCAGCAACTGCCATATGTCCCATGCATACCAACTGCAAACTGAAAATCAGTGTTTATGGAATATCCTAGAAGCTGTTATGTGCAAAGGTGCATGTGAGATTGTGGCATTTCTTGCGTCATCAGATATACTTAAGGAGGTAGTTTGCTTCATGATGTGTTATGTAAAACAGCAGCTGCATAAACATGGGCAAAGCCAGTTTGACAAGGCAGCTAGCTGAGGTTGGCTGGAAAGGGAGATGCTCCACTGAAATGTTCTGGAAACCCCTGAAGGGTGCCTCCAGACATCATCTTATATCACACCTCGTGCCAGCACCACCCCCAGACGGCTCCGCTGTATTGCCTTGCGTCCATTCTTTTGCACCAGTCTGAAACTCAAATAAAAGAACATCTCTATGCCATCCACATTCCCAGCATGCCTTGCAGGTTTTGAATTGGCTCCTTCCATACAGACTTACTCCGCATTGCTTCCAAACCGAAGTTTTCATCTTGTTTCTGGGTTTTCCTCTGCTTCAGTATATATGCTCTTTTCCAAGTCTGTTTTGGTACAAAGATCACAGCTAAAGCTTATTTGTATCAATATGGATACGAAGGGGCAGATTTTTTCAGGACCAGCCCAGATTGGTACCATTTTCCTGACCTCAGTCCCTCATTCTCCCCTCATATAGGATTGCCAACCTCTGGGTAGGAAATAAGAAAAAGAAAAAAATCTCTGTGATTTAGAAATGAAGTAATACAGTGGTAGTTACGTCCCTGTACAACATTCTTTTATAGACAGCCAAGAGAGGATTACCTTCTATAATACAAAACCACCCATCATAAGAAAATAACTTATTCTTTAATGCAATGAGAAATACCTGGAGATCTTGGACTGAGTTCTTTCCTGAAGGATGGCGGCGAAACAGGTTTCAAAGCAAAAGCACCCAGGCCAGAGATAATCATATTGGCCAGTAGCCACCTTACAGGGCTGTTGGAAACATTATTGAGATCATGCATCTATGACATTTCAAATATCTGAAAGGTGCTATAAAAATGGCAAAGGGTCAGTATCCTATTACTGAGCCATGTTCTTTAAAAGAGCCATTACACTGGGTAGCTGTGTTATTCCACAATAGAATAGCGAGTTTCTAGTAAAATAGCACTGTAGAGCTAGACAAGATTTTTATGAATAGGAGGAATGGACTCAGATACTCGTTCCAGCAGTGTCTGATTAAAGAAGCTTTGACTCTCAAAAGCTTATCCTCTGAAAATGTTTTGACCCGATGCTACTTAGGGCTGCCAGCTCTGAGTTGGGGAATTCCTGGAGATTTTAGGGGTTGAGCCTCAGGAGCTAGAGTTTTGGGAAGGGGTGGGGCTTCTGTGGGGGTAATGTCCACCTTCCAAAGCAGCTGTTTTCCCCAGGGACACTGATCTCTGTTATCTAGAGGCTAGTTGTAATTCCAGGAGATAGAATCATAGAAGTGTAGAGTTGGAAGGGAACATACAGACCAACCCCCTGCCGAATGCATCCAAGATAAATATCTGTCCAACTGCTGCTTGAAGACTGTCAGTGAGGGGGAACTCCAGCCTCCACCTTATTTAATTTTCTTGGATTTCTATACCGCCCTCCCATAAGGCCCCTGAAGACTGGAGATCAACTGGACTCCAATCTAGCAATTTTATTAGAGCAATTTCAGTGTCTTACCAGCTCCTTCCCCTACCCTCCAACGGGTGAAGCTCTAGTGTGTCCGGAAACGTTACTGAGTGTGGGGTGAAAAAGCTTCCAATAGCAGTTTTCCAGTTTTTGTAAACGTGCTGCAATGTAAACAGTTTCCAGACGGAACTAAAATAAAATCCCAACGTTGCGATGCCTAAATTTAGATCTTTTGAGTTAGAAATTTGGATTGTGCTTTCATTTGCAGCTGAGCTTAAAACAAAAACAAAAACCTGTCTCCAGCGTCGCTCGGCTCGCAATAATTGCCAGCTCGTGAAAAATTAGTCTCTGGGTGACTCCTTAAAATAAGATTAACCACAAACCTAGTTAATTCAGGGAGCATTTGCGGCGTTAATCTAGTCTGTTTGCTCATCAAGCGTCACGCACTTCAGACACTTCCTTCAAAGAGGTTCAGAATGAAATCCAAAAATAACTCCCGTCCCATGACACCCTGGCTGAGGCTTGGCAAGGATATAAAATACGTTCTGTACTGCAGGGAAATATATAGATTGCTGGAGAGAATGTCCTGGCCGAGGTTTGTTTTTGCACGGATTCTGCTAACTAGCAGAGGTGACAAACGGGAGAGTCAAACCTTAGTACCACAGGGGGTTTTGGGAGAAGACATCAGCCTGTGAACACAAGGGACAAAGAGTTTTGAGCTGCAAAAGAACATCCCCTGCCCCCAAACCAGTCAAATCCCAGAACCTTGGCCAGTATTTGGATGGGAGACCTCCATGGAACACTAAAGTCATGACGTGGAGGCAGTCAACAGCAAACCAATTTCGGACGTCTCTTTCCCGACTGCCGGACAAACCTAGGATCTCTTGGCTAAACAACACACAAGCCATCCAGTAAATAAATTAAACACTTGCTAGGGCCAAGCCTGCGTAATTTCTGAGATCTGACAAGACAGGGCTAGGCTGGGCTATCTAGGGCCTAGTCTGCACACAATAGATAATGCACTTTCAATGCACTTTAGAAGTAGATTTTCCTGTTCTGCACTGGAAAATCCAGCTGCCAAAGCACATTGAAAGTGCATTATCCTTTGTGTGCAGACTAGGCCTAGGTCAGACCACCTGAAAGAAGAGCCCAGCTTTATTCCAGCCCAAAGCCCCATGTGCCATCTTCATTCTCATTACTTAGTGGCTCCCTTTGAATCACACTGCTTGGCTTCTTCTTACCATACCCACTAATTGCTGGGAAATTGATAAAGAAGACTGCTGCTCCCATTATGGGAAACTGGTTTGCCCAGACTGGGTGCCAGAGCACCTGACAAAAACCCTAAAAAACAACACAAGCGTGAATTGGGGCGTAGGTTGAAAGGTTGCCCAAAATTGCAGCGGGGTGCAGCCGTTGCGTTAAGAAAGGAACCGCACACTCTGTGCTTGCTTCGTGTCGCCCTCCCGACCTGGACGGTCCCTCCCGGCCTTGAAATCTGTCCCCCAAGCAAGTTCTGCAACTTCAGCCTGGTCTGAAAGCACGGTGCGGAAAGCAAACCTGAGAAACCTGCTCAGACTGAAGAGGTATTTAAATATAGGCATTCCTTCAGAGAACAGTTCTTGGGAAGCTGTCTCGATTCCATACTGATGAAAAAGGGGTTAGAGGCATTTTTCTTAATACTGTTCCCTGGCAGTGAAAGCTAGTTCTGAACTTCAGCTGGTTGCAAATAACAAAGTAACGTCCAGAATCGATTTTGTCACTTCCCAGGTAAATGTGTCTCTTGGGTTATCAACCAAGGAGCATTTCACCGGGCCAACTGGTAAAACACCCTTTACCAATCTGGTAAAAAGCTGCCACACAGCTGATGGGGTGGAATGAAAAGCACATAAACGCCAGATACTGGACAATCCCGACAAGGGTTGCCATGTGTCAGAGGAGACGACTTGGCAGCACTGTTTCGTCCCAATGGGGACCCAACACAACATGCAATGTCATCCTCCCTCTCTCGAATTTTATCCACACAGCAACAACCCTGCGAGATAGGCTAGGCTGAAAGTATGTGACCAGCCCAAGGTTACCCAGCAAGCTTCCAGGGCAAACTGGGCATTTGAATCTGGCCCTCCCAGTTAAACCCAGCACCCGCCAACACCTTTTCTAACGCCCACCACTGGTTTTTAGGGAGCGGGTGGGGCCAGGTACGGCCTTTGCACAGCAAGGCTTCCGATTGACCACTGGAGATCTGATTGGCTATGCAAAGATTTTTACTAGAAGAAGAGTTGGGCTTTATACCCGGCTTTCCACTACTCAACGGAGTCTCAAAGCGGCTTACGATCGCCTTCCTGCAGCAGATTCCCTGTGAGGTAGGTGAGGCTGAGAGAGCTCTGACAGGACTGCTTGATCAGAAAAGCTCTATCAGGGCTGTGACGAACCCAAGGTCCCCTATATACAGAAGAGCAGGGAATCACCCGGGCTTGCCAGATTAGAAGCCACTGCTCTTAACCGTTCTACCATGCTGGGACACCCATTTCAGTCCAGCTTCCAATCTGGCCATGTGGAGGAGCAGGGAATCAAAGCCGACTCCCCAGATTAGAGCCTGCCGCTTTTAACCACTACCAAAAGCAGGCGCCAAGAGCATGTAAGTGTTTTGTTGGCAGGGGCTTCCACCACAGCATAAGGATCCATGCTGTCTGACTGAAGTTAAGCTGTGGCCATCATTTTGCGGCCGGCTCCACCTCCTTTGGCAGGCATCTCTTGTCTGTGCCCACCATGGTAAGTCAAAATTCCAAGTGTGGCCACAGGTCCCAAAGGCTGGGGGCCCCTGCTCTAACAACTACACCACACTGCCTCCACCTCTGGTTTGCTAGTTTGTTTCCAGCTCCAGGTCTATGGTTAAGGCCAGTGCAGGGCGAAGATCTGGGCAACCCCCTCCCCTCCCAGGAAGACCTCCCATTTGCTTTTGGAACATCATGGACGATGACCAGCTGCAATAGCCCCTTTGCCGCCCCGGCAGAAGGCATAACGTTACGGGGAAGGGCTGGTTTTTACTGCCATGCTGTATTGTGTAATGTATTTTAATGGGGTTTTTAGTGGGGTTTTATAGTGTAACCCGCCACGAGCCGGCATGCTGAGAGTGGCGGGAAACCAATCTAATAATTAGTAAATATTTAATAAATAAATAAGTTGTCAGTTCTCTCCAACGTTGGCCACCCAAATACCCTTAGCACAGGTATGCAAGGCCTGTGCGGATCAGCCATTGTCTCCTCATTTTCGCCTTTTGCCAAAGTACAATCGGAATTCAGCTGAAGAATCCAAGTTAATTAACTGCCCCCCACTCCCTCCATACACTAATTAAAACCTTTCCACCAGTCAAGACTGGAGAGCATCGACATTTAGAACACTTCTTGTGGGTGTTTAGTATTCCCCACCACAGAAGCAATTAGTAGCGAAACATCTGGCCCCTCTTCAGATGAACTAGGCATCATTAACATGTTCATTAGACGTCCAAATGATGGAGGGGCTGCTCTTTGTTGGACTGGAACGGTTCCAAAGACACAGGGGCTATGGATAGATGGAGAACGTGGCTTCAACCCAATGACCTAAATATATGAGCTAGATTTATAGTTGTGTGGTGGAGACTGGAACCCAGGGCAATTAGGGAGTCCGTACACACGCACGCGCTCACACGGTAAGTAGACTCACAGTTTAATTGCCAGCCGGAGGGGACTCCGACACCCATGCTGAGGTCTCCTCAGCTGGCTCCGTTCAGGACTTCATGTCCGCCGTGGCAACGATGGGACCATCCCAGCTTGCGTTGGGCCCTACACATAAGAAGGGTCATATGGGGAGTTCCTGCCCCAGACTGGTCTCTGGTGGTATTGTAAAAGGCCCTAATCTTTGTACTCCTGGGATCTTTGTACTCCTCCCTTATGCTCCTCAGAGGAGACTACACTCCAGCACAAAAACAATCTCAAGATCCCTGGCCCCAGAGAAGCTTCAGCCAGAGCCAGTGCTTTTTCTGCCCTAAACCCGGCCTGGAGGAACGTTTTTCCGTGTGAGATCAGGGCTATTCCATACACATTGGATAATGCACTTTCAATGCACTTTAGATTATCCAGTTCTGCACAGGAAATTCATGCTGCAAAGGGGTGGAAAGAGCAACGTTCTCATGAGACAGCCAGGTACCAGTGAAGGGAAAACTCCCTTTTGTATACTGTTGACACACTTACAATGTTTTAAAAATGCTGCCCTATATTTTTGCTAGCATCTTAACATGTGGTGCTGGCTTCTATTCAGCTGTGGATCCTTCCCCCATACCCAGCTCTTTGACTGCTTTTTTTTTTTAGAAGACTCGCTAACAGGGTTATGCTCTTCCAAATCTAGAATAACTTTTTGTCATCAGGTTGGCCTGTATTTTAAGTTTGACAGCGTGCTTTACTGCAGGGGTAGTCAACCTGTGGTCCTCCAGATGTTCATGGACTACAATTCCCATGAGCCCCCTGCCAGCAAAAGCTGGCAGGGGGCTCATGGGAATTGTAGTCCATGAACATCTGGAGGACCACAGGTTGACTACCCCTGCTTTACTGTATGCTATTATCTGGGCTGCTTTGGATCGAACGTTCCAGGGCAATCCTATGTAATGATATTCCTGTCAAAGCTCGATGGTTTTAGACAGCAGCCGTTCTGAATAAGATTGGATTGTCTGTCCTCTAATCCAGAAAGCCCGTGAAAATGGCACAGGATTCACATTCATTTTGTTACTTATTTATTAACTTCATTGACACGCCATCTTTCTCTCTGGTGGAGACCCCTAGTGGCTTCCATTCTTCCCTTTTCCATTTCATCCGAACAACCCCCCTGTACAGTAGGACAGGCTGGAAAAGTGCAAATGGTCCAAGGTTGCAAATTCCCAAGGCAGAGTGGTGGCAATTTGAACCGGCATACCGCACTCTGCGCAGCTAGGAGTCTTAGATCGCCAATGTCCTGTGTGCTAGGGACTGAGGTGTGAACCCAGAGTTTTGTTGTCCTAAACTAGAATAGCGCCCATGGGCATCATGGTACCACCAAGTGTTTTTAGAACGTTGGCAGCGTCAGGTGACACTTTGCCCAGCAAGACTTCTGATTGGCCACTGGAGATCTGATCAGTTGTGCAGATTTTTAAAACGTTGGTTTGGCCGCACCTGCCACCACAGCACAAGGATCTGCATGGTGTGACTGCAAAAGAGCCATGGCAGCCGTCTTGTGGCTGCCCACACCTCCTGCTAGGAGTCCACTGTAACATTTCCAAGACATACTGGCTGCAGTCCTAAAAGCCCTTCCCCTAGGGGCAAGTCCCACAGGATAACATGGAACTGACGACTAGGAAGATCCCTTTAGGATTGCTCCCACTGTTGAGTACTGTGCTTGTAGAAAATAATCTCAAAACTAGAATCTGATGTGAAACTGCTGAGTGAGCAACCATGAAGAAATTCGGCACTGCTCCCTTTCCCCCAGGTTTGAACAGGAATTTGGATTTCCTCACCCACTGCAGGTGCTAACCGTTTGGCGTGACACACCTTCCACAGACCTCAACTAGTTCTGCGGAGCCTGTTTTGCACAGCACCGGCCTCGATTCGATCTGAGTTTTCCGTTAATTCAGCTCTGCCTGTCTATCTGAAGCTGGGAGGGGTCCTCCTCACCCCCCCCCCTAAAAGAGAATGATTTCTCTTGGGTTCTTGATTCAGAGCGGCCCTCTCTTTGTAACATCTCCCCGTCCCTTCACTTCCGTCGCTTCAGTTATGGAAGTTCACATCCCACCTTGGAAGAAGAGAGCTCCGATTCAGGAAAACTTTCCGGGTGGATCAATTGGGTTAGGCCCTAAAGCAGGGGTAGCCAACCTGTGGTCCTCCAGATGTTCATGGACTACAATTCCCATGAGCCCCAGGGGCTCATGGGAATTGTGGTCCATGAACATCTGGAGGACCACAGGTTGGCTACCCCTGCCCTAAAGAACCCCTGGACACCCGTTTAACGTCTGCTGCCACCAACTAACCCCACCCCTCCAGAACGATGGCCTTCACTCCAGTTCCCTCACATCAGCTCCTATTTTTAGCAGCTGCTGGGGCGGAAACACTCTCGAGGGGAAGGCAGGACTCCGCAGGGGCACACTGCTGTGCCTCTTAACGGAGCAATAAGACAACCGGTTCTGGGAAACGCTCGTAAAGCGTTTTGTACACCGGAGGAGGGTGCCGTGAGGGCGACGCATCTGCGCACGTCCCAAAAACGTTCCTGTTCTCCCAGAACTATGTCGAGTTTCCCTTTAAGCAAAGCAAACAAAACAAAACAAAACAAAAAACACCCTCTTGCCATGCTGCAAAAACACTGGAGGGCAGCTTTTTTTTGTCAGCCAACTTCGATGAAGGGAACTGTGGCTCTCTGCAGGGTTGCCAACTCCGGCTCGGGAAAAATCTGGATCTTTTGGGGGGGGGGAGATGAGAGGGGAGGGGGCCGGCCTCCTTGGGGGACAAGGCGACACCCTCCGAAGCAGCAGAACCGACCCGTCGCCTGGAGAGCGGCCGGAACAGCCCGAGATCTCCAGGCACGGTTGCCACCTCCAGGGCGGGAGGTTTGGGGCTGGAGCCTGGGACCGCAGGGGGGCAGCCTCCACCGCAGCCATTTTCTCAGGGGGAAGGGCTCCCGGGAGCCTGGCCTGGCCAACCCTCCCAGCCCGTCCCGAAGCGGCTGCCGGATCCACCCGCGGCGTCTGCGCGGGCCTCCGCCTGGGTGGGGAAGGGAGCGCGCCGCAGCCCACCCAGCGCCCGCGCGGGGCGGAGCAGCCCTGGTCGGCCGGATCCCCGCTGGGCCGCTGGAGCGCGATGCACAAGGCGGAGGCCCGGCCACGTCAGCACGAGCCCCCGGGGGCCACAGGCGGCGCATCGGGCCCGGCGCCCCCCGCAGCCCTGGAGAGCCCCGCGGGGATGACGCTGGTAGGAGCGGGCGGGCGGGCGGGGAGGACGCAACTTTCTTCCACGCTCCCCTCCAAACTTCTTCCAACTCCGGCAAGAGCGAGCCGAACGTGGCCGGCGCAGGCGCCGCGGAGAAGCTCGGCAGGGACAGCGCCAGGCCGGTTGCCAACCAACCTGGAGGGGGGAATGGAGACCTGCCGGGGCCACTTGGGCCAGGTCCCGTTCTTGACTCGCGCGCCGTGAAACGGGCCCGCTGTTCCCACGCATTCAGCCTCTCTGCCCGGGGGAGGGGTTGCCCCCTCCTCTCCAGGCTGGTGGCAACCCTGCGCACAGGGGCCAAAAGCCCCGGGCGCCTCGGAAAGGGGACTGGTTGGATAAGAGAAGGTAATCTGTCTCTCTATCCCCCCCTCCCTCCGCCCTCCCCTGCAGAGCCTAGTTGGAGCAGGGAGGTACAAGAGAAAGGAAGGTCATTAGAAGAAGATCCCCTGCCAAAGTTAGGGCAAAATGGATGGGGGCTGGAAGATGAAAATATCTTTATTGATCTGTTATTATCAGACATCAGACTGGGATGGTGATCGTGTTAATAATCATTAAAAAGTGCTGGACATCTGGCCCTTCCATTTAAGAAAATTCCTATCTAGCTGGTAGAAAACTGTCGCTTCAGGAACAAAGCCTGCCTAGACCCCTGGATTTACCCCCTCTATGCCCCCTCCACTATGCCCCCTCCAAAGGTCATTAAGATCATCAGGTCAAAACCTGCTTAGGATCTCCAGTCCAAAGGAGGTGAAACTGGCCTCTTCAGCTTTGGCCCCAGCCTGGTGGGATGCTCTCCTGACCTGTTCTGCCAAGCCTACATTCGGGGCCCTAATGGATCTGCAAAAAGTGCTACAAAAGGAGAGGGGACTGGCCACTAAAGATCAGACAACCCCCCCCCCCATAAAAACTGAACAAGTTGTGGGCTGCAGAAGGCGATGGTTTTATGGTGTCTATAGCTGATTTTATAATTTTATTGACACTGGAATCTATGTTGCTACCTGCCCTAAGCATTAGGAAGGGTGGGTGATAAAAATTAAGATGATGATGATGATTATTACTATTACTATTACTATTATTATTATTATTATTATTATTATTATTATTATTTACCTTTGTCCTCAGCCCTCTCGCTTTCTGTAGGGTGGTATTTTTTTTCTTATGTTTTCACCATCTTAGCCCTTGTCTGCAAGCAGAGGTCATGCCGGCCAGCAGGGCTGGCATCAGAATTCTCTGCTCCGGACACACCACTTCTAGCACGGCTCCAACCAAACTCATGGCAAAGAGCCACTGGGATCATGGCTGTGGGCAGCGGTGAGCGTGGGCAGTGGGAGAGAGCCAAGGCTGGCAGGTAGAGGACGCCCAGGTAGGCGGGTGGGGTAAAGGAAAGGAAGGTATGGGTGGGGCCTGGTGGCGGCTAGAAACCTGACACTGGCACCAAAACCAAACACAAAACACATTAACAAAGTCAGAGCCTGTTCTCTGAAGCCCCAGTTTGAGGGGCACCAGGCGTCTGGTGGGCACTGGCTCTGCTCTGCTCGCTCCCAGCCGTCAGCAACAGGCATCCCCTCCAAAGCCTGTGCCACTGCTGGCCAGGTCCAAGGCAGGGGTTGTCCTACCTCGCAGGGTTATAAGGAGGAGACAGGGAGACTGGTTGTATGCTGCTCTGGCATTCCTATGGAAAATGTTCTGACTATTGTGGGTATATCCTCGCTACTTGTTTTACAGTTGCCAACGAAAAGGCCTAAATATATACGTTTAATTTTATTAGCCACCTGCCACTTACTTCCAACAGCTGGATATGTTGGAAGGCTTAAAGGCATTCCCTGGATGGAAAGGAAGTGTTCTTGTGCTTCTGCAGGGGCTCCTGGGAACTGTAGTTCATGGGCATCTGGAGAGACACCCCTGTTCGAAAGCAACAGAAAATGTTGTTACATTGTCCTCTATTTGTCGGGGTTGTTGTTACATTGTCCCCTATTTGTCGTGGGCAAGTGTTGCACCGGTAGTGACTCCATTTAAATTAGGAGCAGCACAAGTACCATGGTGGGCCAGTAAATCCTTCTGCACCAGCATCACATTAAAAACGTTGATGTCCAAAGTGGTGGTCAGTAAGGCCAAGATGACACAAGGGGAGAAGCACATGGGTTTTTGGTAAACATATTTATTTATATCTTTTGCTCCCGGTCTTTCAACCCCATGGGTTCTCAACACAGCCTACATTGCTCTGGTCTCTTCTGTCATTTCTTCACAGCCACCCCGTGTAGTAGCTTAAGCTAGATGTGTCACTGGACAAAGGTCACCCCGCAAGTAAACCACACTGACTCTCACAGGTGGCAATCTGAACAAAGTTTGAGTTCAGTGGTACCTTTAAGACCCATAAAGTTGCATTCTGGGTTTAAGTGTCATTGTGCAAGTCATAACGGCAAATCTATAGTTTGTAATGCAAATCAGATTTCCTAACTGGGTGATATGTTTTAGGAATGGCAATAGGGCAAACCTCCAGGGGAATCTGCCAAATGGATATTCTTCCCCTGCATTCTCCCTCTGTCCTGGTTCCTTCAATTAAGTCTCCAGCAATTGCCACGAGCACAAAAGGGCTTTCCCCCAAATCTTCCCTGGCAGCAGCAGCAGCATCACTTTCTGGCTTGCCTAGTCCTGACACCTGTAAAGAAAATGATCTCTTGTTGTTATCCCCAGGAACCATCCCTCTACACCGTCAAGGCGATTTTCATCTTGGACAGCTTTGGGCAAAGGCTTTTGGCCAAGGTCAGTGCTGCCTGTGGCTTTGTTGGTGGTCCAGTTTGGTTTCTATAAGATGTCGAGAGAGCTGCAACTACCACTTGAAAATTGGGGGATGCCAGATCTCTTTTTAGGGCTGCACGCCACTTGCTGAAAGTGAGACACACAGTGCATCAGAGATAGAGAAATGTGTCGTTTACAAACAATAAGTTTGTAAATGTTTACAAACGTTCCTTCTTTGGAAAAATCAGCACAGCTTATCTGTGGCACCTGGATGACATAATAGACACCTGGGCTCCAGGCTACCAGAGGGGCTGCCTCCTTCCCTGTCTGCTGACCTATTGCCAGAGGTCATCTGGGGAGGTTGAGCTGTCGGAGCCCGCAAGGGTCAACAGGTGCCTGCTTGAGGTAGCCTGTTTCCCAAATCTTGGTAGCCTCTTCCCCGAATTTTTGGAACTCCTTACTCCAAGAGTAGCCCCTGGCCCCTATCAAAAGGCCACTCAGAAAGAGCTTTAAAACTCTTTTAGAATGCCTTTTAAAATTAATTCCTATTCCGGTATTTCAGTCGTGGCTACTTTTGGGAAGTTTTTAAATTTCTCATCTTTATGATCTTACTAGTAGCAAAGTCCTTTCGCCCTCCAACGTTACACCTTTGCTCCTGTAGAGCACGGAGGGCCAACTGGACTGGGCAGCCCCTCTGAGCTATCCTGGCAGCCAGGGGGGTTGGGAACATGGGGGAGGATGCCCAGACAGTCTTCTTACCCTCCTGGTGGCAAGGAGGCTGGGGAGTGCTGCTGTGGTGCAATGTGGCCATCCCCATCTCCCCATCTGACCGCCTGCCATCTTTTCCTCCTCTGCCAGGAAGCAGCATGGAGGACAAGGAGCAGGGGGGCGGGGAAGAGCCTTTGATTGGCCCTCAGTGCCATCACTTTACTAGGGAGATGTTCCCCAGTGAGGGCCAATCAGAGGCTTGGTATGTCGTCGGAAGGATGGTCATCTTTTTATGTGGTATGATGCAAAGTACAAGGGAACATAAGAACTGCCCAACTGGAACTGATCAGAGGAAAGACACCAAAGTGGCAGCCTTCCCTTCTGAAATGTTCCCAGCAACTGGTATTTAGAGATATACAGCCACTGGATAGGGAGGTTCTATTTAACTGGCTTGGCAAATATCCACTGCTAGACCTAACTTCGACAAACATAGTTCTTCAACAGACTGTACTAAATTTCACATCCAGGGGCTTTTTAGCTTGAGCAAAGACGAGAATGGATATTAGCTGTAAAAGAAAAGGATGGTTGCAGCAATAGGGCATTCCTAAATTTATTTGTAAATCATTTGTAGGGGGTGGGGGAGTCAATGCAATGTCAATGCTCAGGTAGATATTCTCCATTCAGAAATTATAAAGTTTTTTTTTTCCAAATAAAAACTGAAATTGTTAGAAAAATGCAGCTCAGTGCAGCTCCAGCTTGAACAAAGTTGCTTCTTGGTTGTGCATTATCTGCCCACTCCTGAGCTGCCTCCTCCTCTAAGACATTCTTGCCGGTCTGTCCACAGTACTACGATGGCACGTTTCCATCTCCAAAAGAACAGAAGCTCTTTGAGAAAAATGTCTTCAACAAAACGCACAAGACTGACAGTGAGTATCCAGCCATTCGGGGTGGAAAGAGACTGGCTGGTCTGAACCCGGCCTTCGGAGCCATGCTGCCCAGCCCTCTGGTCCAAGCTTGTCCTCCTGCTCCTCCTGTTCCTTTTTCCAAACTCAGCCATTCAAAATGGCGGTTCTGAAGAAACAAAGGTCCAGGCGATAAAGGGGAAGGCAGAGAGAGGAGGAGGAGGAAACAGGAACCTGGGCACCAGTGACAAAGGGGCCCAATCTGAGGCCCCTTGGAGGAAGCTGGGGGAGAGAATTAGAGTTGCCAACCTCCTGGCGGCGGCTGGAGCTCTCCTGCACCAAAACCTTCCTGACAAGTTGCCAGCGGCCTATAGGGGCTTGTTGACCTTCAAAAAGGCTACCGTACCCAGAGAGCATAAAGGATCCTCAGAGCTGAATGACAGTCCACTACAGCTTAAAAACCCAATTAAAGGTCAGGGACTGTGGGAGCAAGGGATCTCAGGGGATTACAACTCATCTCCAAGTGACAGAGATCAGTTCTCCCGAAGAAAACAGCCACTTTGGAAGATGGACTCTATGGCGGGGGTAGTCAAACTGCGGCCCTCCAGATGTCAATGGACTACAATTCCCATGAGCCCCTGCCAGCAAATGCTGGCAGGGGCTCATGGGAATTGTAGTCCATGGACATCTGGAGGACCGCATTATGCCCCACTGAAGACCCTCCCCTCCCCAACTTCACACTCAAAATCTCCACATATTTTCCCCTCTGGAGCTGGCAGCCATAGGGAGAACTCAGGCTGAGACTCTACCACCTTCTCAAAGCAGCACAGTTGAGCAAATCTGCCTGCCAAACCCCAGCAGGCAGAACAGGAATAAAACCCTTTTCTTGACACATCCCATCCGACAGGTTTGCCTTTCCAGTCGCTACAGGGATGCAAGACAGCAGCCACGAGTGGGAGGGGCTCAAGCACATCAGTTTCCTCTTTTGTCCCCTACTCTCTCCAAGAGAGAGCTGCAGGGATCTGCCACGCCCAGCGGCTGGAGAGCTGTAGGAGGGTTACCTGGGCAAAGAGGGCTTGGTCAAGCTGTGTGCAGCCTCCCACTGCCTCCGCCTGGAAGTCATTTTTTAACTGGTCCCTCTAGCTGCCTCTCGACTAACAGTTCAGCTTTTATATTTTAGCTCCGTGCCATGAAAAGCTTCCACTGCACTTTTATGTCCCATGGGACAGCACGAATGACACTTGGTAATCATAGTCAGAAACCATTTGCATAGGGTTGCCAACTCTGGGTTGGGAAACCCCTGGAGATTTGGGGGGTGGAGCCTGAGAAGGGCAGAGTCTGGAGAGGGGAGGGGCTTCAGTGGGTTCTAATGTCCAACTTCTGGAGGGGCCATGTCCTCCAGGGGAACTGCTCTCTGCAGCTTTGGGATCGGTTGTAATCCCAGGAGATCTCCCACCTACCAGCTGGAGGCTGGCAACCTTACTCCCACAGTCTCTGGCCTTAGTTAAAGTGGTTCAGCTGTATTGGGCCGAGCCTTTCAGTTCCGGGGGAGCTCTGTGCTCCCTGAGATTGGTAACCCTCTGAAGGTAAACAAGTCCTGACAATCTCTGCCTGCAGCCAGAGAGAAAAGTTTTGGTGTACCCACTTAAAAGGCCAGCTGGGGACAGAGTTAGCATTTTAAAAACGAAAGGGTGTACACATGCAGAAGGAGTGCAGCTGCCCTAATAATGTTCTCCCTTTCTTATTCCCTCCTCAGGTGAAATTGCTTTTTTGGAAGGCCTGACTATTGTCTATAAAAGTAGCATTGACCTCTTTTTGTACGTAGTGGGGAGCTCCCAGGAAAACGAGGTAAGCTTTCCTTTGAGGAACGGGTTTCTCACAAGGAGGGAGAGCCCGAATTGGCAGGGAAGCCTGGATTCTCACTCACCCCCACGTCAGTCTAGTACCCGTTCTCAAGCTTCCTTCCTGTTTTGTCGGATCATTGTTTTCACAGGATTTTTCTTTTAAAAGGGGGGGCTGATTTCCCCCCTTAACGGAGGTTACTTTATACATGAATCTCCAGACTTTTCAAGCCTCCGGGCATCTTTCGAATTTTGACATGGCATGGTGGCCACAATCAACAAAATGGCTGTCCCAGTGAAGATCCTTGAGTTGGGGTAGCAGTTGCTGCCAAAGGAACATGGATAAACATCTGCCCAGCCAGTGGCCAAAAAGACATCTAGATGGGCAAAAACTCCACCTGGCCCGGCTCGCTTTCCAAAAACACTCATGAAGATGTCGCCCTGCTTTATGGAATTTGGATCATGTCCATCAGATTCCATGACCTATCTTGTTTCTATGTTTCCAGATTTAAATCGGGGCCTAATTGGGTAAGGACAGGGCTCTGTTGGTATTTTGTCAAGGGCGTAGTCCGCAGTCAGGCCAAGATATGTGCTCAGCAGAAATGATGCACTGCTTTGTTTGCTTGGGGGGAGGGCTGTGGCTCTGGGTCAGAGCATCTGCTTTGCATGCAGAAGATGCAGAAGGTTCCAGGTTCAATCCCCGGCATCTCCAACTGACAGGAATAAGTCCGTTGGTGTTGTGAAAGACCTCTGCCTGAGACTGTGGGGGCCGCTGTGAGTCACCGTAGACCAGTCTTTAGGACTCTGATATGGTGTGGTGGAACCAGACACAAAATGGCCACCACAGAATGGCTACTGCAGGATGCAGAGCCAGCCACAAAATGGCTTCTGCAGCTCACCTTCGATCACAGAGTGAAGATCCTTTTGTTATGATGGCAGCTGCTGCCAAAGCAATGTTTTAGAAACCCTGCCTCAGGCTTCTTCAGACAGGGTTTCAGGAAACCCTGGAGTTGTTTGAGGGCCCTGGAAGGGTTTCCCAAATGGGTGGAGTTAATTAATTTTTTATATTTTAAAAAAAATATGTTAAACATTTATCGAGCAATATGACCATATATGGCCATGTCGACCTGCCCTCCCCTCCCAAAATGGCCAATGATGGGTCTGGAGGGGGTGGGAAGGGGAGGAGCCCCAGGTGGGCATGTCCACAGCTCTGCTTCCCAACCATGTTCTGCTCAATTGCATCACCTCTGGGGTTTCTCAAAGCCTGAAGAATGTTTCAGGGGGTTTCTCAACAGTGAAAACGTTGAGAAAGGCTGTCCTATTGAGCAATTGAATCTCCAGTGCTCATTCAGCAGCTTTGCCCCATATGACCCCAGCTGCTTTCTAAAGAGACCTGGTCAGCTCCTGGAAAGGGGTCTGCAAGCACCATGGGACCCCTGGCACAGACAGTTGACCCTGATGGACCCAAACTCTGGCTTGGTGTAAGGCAGCCTCAGGAGTTCATGCATGCTGGTCTTCCTTCCTTGACCCTGCTTTCTTTTCCCACAGCTGATGCTGATGTCGGTTCTCAGCTGTCTCTTTGAATCCCTCAGTCACCTGCTACGGTAAGGTTTCCTAATTCCGGAGGAGATCAAAGGCAGTGGGTTAGATCCAAGGGGTTCTCTGTGGCAGAGTGGGGATTCGAACCCGAGTCTCCCAGAATCTAGTCGGACATTCTAACCACTGCTCAACACTGCTGCCCTAAGGATACATCTTGGTTCCAAAAGGGTAGTTAGTCTGTGGCAGCCAAACCAAACAGAAGCAGCCTTGAAGCGCCTTAAAAATAAACAGAATTCATGAATCTCTGACTCACGAAACCTTTTCTGAAATAAATGTGCTTTTACCAGGGGTAGTCAAACTGCAGCCCTCCAGATGTCCATGGACTACAATTCCCAGAAGCCCCTGCCAGCATTCGCTGGCAGGGGGCTCCTGGGAATTGTAGTCCATGGACATCTGGAGGGCTGCAGTTTGACTACCCCTGGCTTTTACGGTGATGTTGGGGGCGTTTGAACGTGATGGTTTGACCCGGCTGCTTTCCTCAAAAATCCTTACAACTGTGACTTTGATCGGGGGGCAGATAATTCTCTCATCAGGAATCTGAGTTCCCTTTTCACAGAACTGTGGTTCCCAGGGTTCTGTGACGAAGAAGGGATTCCTTCAGCCGGTTTAAGCCTGCGGCAGTGTCGATATGTCCTCTGTGTGTCTCCAACATCTTCTGTTTTGCATCTAGAAAAAACGTGGAGAAACGGACCCTGCTGGAGAACATGGATGGGGTGCTCCTCGTGGTGGATGAGATCGTCGACGGAGGGTGAGCCCCAAGCAGACAGAGAGAGAATATTGAACTGAGTGGACAGAGAAAGAAACCATCAATAGAGAATCTGCTTATAACAAACGGTTCAAATCCTGTATGGCAGTATTCTTCCAGAGCTTTTATCCGGGGCAGGCAAATTTGTCTGGTCTCAGAAAACTGCTTAACACATGTGGACACACATGAAGCTGCCTTATTCTGAATCAGGACATTGGTCCCCGAAATTCAGTATTGTCTACTGACTTCGGCAGCTGCTAGCCAGGGTCTTTGGTAAAGGTCTTTCCCATCACCCACCACCGGATCCATTAACTGGGGATGCCTGGGATTGAACCTGCAACCTTCTGCATACCAAGCAGATACTCTACCATTGAGCCACAGCCCCTCCCCAAACACCACCCTCAGCGGGGTGTCTGCTGAGGGTCACTCAAATCTGATTGCTAAAGCAGTCAGCGATATGGAGGGTAAAGCATCACTCAGACGGCTACACCAAATCACATTAAGAAATCCTGTTACACAGTAATCTCACGGTAATGGGTCCGGTTTAAAACATGACCTCAGTGAATGAAAGGCATGTTTTTTCCCCAAAACAAACTGTTATTTCATCTGAACTGGATCGCTTTCCTGCTTTTTGAAATCCTTTGAGACTTGGGCCTAGCTGTAATTCCTCAATTGGGCAAGATAGTTACGAGTCTCAGCATGAACAGCAGGCTATAAATATATTGATGAAATGAATAAATATAATATGAAAGGTTACAGCATCCAGGAGCTTTGCTGCAGAGAGAAGAGCCTTCCACATTTCTGTTTTGAAAGGTCGTCTCGTGCTTCTGCAGTCCAACCAGGGAGCGCTCAGAAGAAAAGGGGCAATAGGGGTTGCCCCGACCAAAATGTTGCTTAAAGAAATGATTAAGGACAGTGGTCTATGCTGCCATGTGGGGTATATTCTAAGTAGGACCCTGTTTATGTAATTTCTGTACCGCTTAGCGTGTGATGTGAATCGTTGCACTGTGCTTTATTTATTTTATTTGATTTATTTGATTTCTATACCGCCCTTCCATATGGCTCAGGGCGGTTTACATACAACATGGGGGATACATGGAACGAATTTATATATAACATAAACAAATACAACAACAACAATAATCTAAATAACACAATTTAAGTGATCTTAAACGATATAATAGGAACGGAACTTAGCTAAGGCCCTTAAAGAGGACTAACTAGTTCAGGCCATGGAGAGGATGTCTGAGTTGGGACCTGTAATCGCCTAATGCACTGATTATAAAACATCCCATAATTCATTATTGTGCTGTCCCAAATCCCTGGGAGAAAGGCGGACTATAAATAACATAAATAAATAAACCAAGATTGGCACTTTAAAAAAATCTAATGCAATAAAAGGCCCAGCTTCTGTGACGTCACGCGCGCTAGCCAGTGGGTGCTCGTCACATTTGAGTGGCCAGTCTAAGCAGCATGAATTTAAAGATATCAGTTATCATTTATCTTAACAGCCACAAAATAATGTGGTTTGACCGCTGGGGGGAAATGTCGTTTCCCTGTAGAAGAATAGCTTCCTTCAGGGGAGGCATCTGGCTTTTGCAAGACAGCTGAATAGCAACTGTATGTATATTGGACAACAAGAAGAAAAATATCCCAAAGCTATTTAAAGTCCTGTCGAGTCTTATACACTGGGTTCTTCATTGCTGGAGATATAGAAGGGTATTCTTTCTCCCTGAGATGTTTAATGTCTCTTTCTCCCTTTTCTTTGAATTGTAGTGTGATTCTCGAATGCGATCCCCAACAAGTTGTGCAGAACATGAATTTCAGGGTGAGCAGTCTCCCTTTCCCTGCATCTCCCTTGCGTCATCCTTCCGCTTGAGCTGGCTGTTTAATCTCTTCCCCGAAACTCTTTCCATCCCAGATGGTCCCGGAGCCGGCAGCTTACGGCTTCGTTCTGTTTGATTACATCACGGGTAACTCGGAACAGAAAGAGATTCTCCCCGAGAAGTTGTACAAATAATGAAACGCTGGTGAGGAGTAAGACAGCTCCCCTTTTTAAGCATGTGCCCGCTGATGTGGTGTGGCATGCTGTGGGCCGGGTGGAAAATGCCCCTGTCCCTTTATCCTTGGCTCCCCCCCCCCTTAGTTCAGCTTGCCTTTTACATAACTTTCTGGCAGCGGTCCCCAACACGGTGCCCACGGGTGCCATGACACCTTGCCGATACCTTTTCTGTAGCCCGGCAGGTGGTTTTAGGAAGTGGCCAGGGCCAGGTTTCTGACTGGCCATTGGAAACTTGATTGGCTGGACAGATTTTTAAAACTGTTGGCAGCAGCTGCCGCCACATGACAAACATTTTCACTGGGTGACTGAAGGGAAGCTGCGGCATCCGTTCTGCGGCCAGCTCCACCTCCTGCCGCAGCTGTTTTGTGGCTGCACCCCCCGCGCTGTGTTCGAAGTCCAGCATGGCCTAAAAGGTTGGGGACCCCTGCTTTAGGGCCCTCTTAGGGGCTTGGTCTGAAGCATGCGTGTGTGAGTGTTGACAGAGAGGCTTACACGTAAAGTCAATTAAGTCAGCGCAGAGACCGAAAAGTCCTGGCTGCTTTGATCCCAAAAGAACCATTTAGGGAGAGGGATTTCAAGCCCCCTCACCCCCCCTCGACAGGACTGCATCCATACATCATTGGATATTGCACCATCCCTACGCTGTAGCAATCATTTTCAACTGGATCAGCTTGTTCGGGCTGGGTAATCCATATACAAATGACCACCATTGTGCCCAGCTAGCGCAATCCCCAATAACGCGCGGAGGCTCCCTACGAATTTATCAGGAACGTCTCCGTCGCTGACAGCTCTCAGTGGTGTCCAAACTGGATGAGGTATTAGAGATCCATATTCCTAATCGATTTGTGACTTTGGAGTTCTGTTTAGGGGACCCGGCGGAGGGAATCAGGTCCCTGGTGTGTCTCACTTTCCATATAACATCACTTTCCTCCCATGCTGGTTTTCTGAGGCAAATCGTACACACACACACACACACACACACACACACCAACTGCTGTTTGGCCAGGTTGTATGAGCATAGTCCTTTTCCGATATTTGAGTTTTGGCTCTCCAACCATGGGCAATAAGAGCCCAGGAAGACCTCTCCTGGATCAGACCAGCAGTCCACAGTGGTCAACCGGTACTCTGGAAGGCCCACAACAGGGCATAGAGTCTGAGGCCTTCTCCTGGAGTTGCCTCCTGGCTCTGGGATTCAAGGGTCTGCTCTAGTCATCACGCCCAGTAAGCCCTGGCAGACCTATCCTCCTTGGGTCATAGAAGCCAGACATAGAGGAGAAGGAAAAAATTACACAAGAAAATGCCCCTCCCTCCAAAAAAAGGAGAGGGAAGGGGAAAAAATTGGACTAGGATCGTGCACGGCGGCATCCTAATCGGTCAATCTAGGCCGACGCAGCTAGCGCCACGCCGTGGGAGGGGGGAAGGGGAGGCCCGGGCGCCAGCGCGTAACTCAGCGCACACATCCAGGTGCCGCCGGAAGGGTTTCCTGGATGGGTAGGAGTTCATTAATTTTTCATATATTTTTTTTTCAATTTGGGCCTGGAGAGGGGGGAAGGGGAAGGTCCCCGGGTGGGCATGTCCAGTTGGGCTCCTTCGGTGACTTGAGCCTCCATTGTAAGGGAGGCATCAAGAGTCCTGCCCCAAGTCCTGGCTGAGTGCGAGATCTTCAATCTATTGCACTCCATCCAGGCTGGGCAAGCGCACTTCCTAATCCGGCCCCTTCCTACCAAACCACAGGACCTCCGTCTTGGAGATGTTCCCCATGGGAGCTCACGCCATCCGGGATCCTCCCAGCAGATGCAGCCGCCATTTTGTTCAAATACGGCAGTGAATGTATCTTCGCCTATTGCTCTGTCCAAAAAGAACATGGGAGTATGGAGGGCACATGTTTGCAAGGACAGTGTTGCTCTGTTCATGCAAAATGGCAAATGAGGAGGATCATGAGTGGCACGTATCCCCATTGTATCCAGCTGGAACAGCAAAATCAAATGTCTGGAAAAGGCTTACAGCAAGACCATCAAGACCTGAACTGGAAAAACAGTGCAGAATAATTTTTTTTAAAACCCTCCTCCTTTTCTGCTCCCTGCTGTGCCACACCCTCCCCTCCCCTCCCAGCCGCTATGTATAGAAAGATCTGAATCCAGAGGCTCTGCTTACCAATCGCCCCAGCTGCTGCCCTGAACGTGTATTGTAATAAACCATTAACGTGGTCTCCGAAATAGCTCCAACGTCTCCGGTTTCAAAAACTGAAACCAAGCACAAAGTAAAGTTTGACGAGCGCTGCGGACATTTCTGGGGTTGTTACGGAGCATCAGAAAACATAGCGTGCGCACCAAATACGTACTCTTAACCAGTTAGGCTCAGGTGGCGCATGGAAGTTGTGGCTGTTGTGGGGAATTGCAATCTGACAGCAGTGGCAGGTCCCTTATGGGAATTTGCTTCCACAGCACCGCAGGGACCTGGTTTGGAGGGGTGGTGGGCATATGGCCTTCCTTCCAACCCAAAACTGCCCTGGGGGGGCATTATTCGTCCCACTGGATAGCCGCGCGTACAAGTATCCAGTGAAATGCATCCAAGAGGAAATCTGGCTGTGAATTTTGTCTCCCTCACTTGTGGTCTGGATTTGCCCACCGGATGGATTCCTCATCCCCAGCCATGTACCCCATAACACAGTTGCTTAAGCCCTCCAGTGATCCGTCCACCATGGCTTCTGGCCTCATTTTGTGATCTGTGGCAGGGGTAGTCAACCTGTGGTCCTCCAGATGTTCATGGACTACAATTCCCATGAGCCCCTGCCAGCATTCGCTGGCAGGGGCTCATGGGAATTGTAGTCCATGAACATCTGGAGGACCACAGGTTGACTACCCCTGATCTGTGGGACTGCTGCTGGTGAGAGGAGATGAGGGTGAATGTTCAGTGCCGAAAAGCAGGTAGACAATTGTAGGCAATGCAGATCACGGCGAAGAATTCTCAAGGCAGTAGCTTGGACTGTTTCCTCCAAAGAAGCCGGGGAGTTGTCTGCATTGCTTCCGTCTCCTTCCTGTTATCCTCACAACAGCTCTGTCTATTCCGTATATGCAGCCAGTGTATATTCTGTACTCTACGGGTCTGTCCTGAAATGTGAAGAGTGTGGGGGAGGGTTTCCCAGCAGGCCGTGGGTGCTTCAGTTTTGAAGGGCTGGGTTGACAAAACAATGAAAACCAGGCCATGTCATGAAGCGCTGTGGAATGTTTCTCCACTAACACTGTGGCAGGATGAAAAAGCCTACTGGGAGCCTACAGGCTGTTTTGTTTTTTTAAACCCGGCTTTTTTATTTAGAATCATAGAATCATAGAGCTGGAAGGGACCTCGTGGGTCATCTAGTCCAACCCCCTGCACTATGCAGGACACTCACAACCCAATCCCTCATCTGGTGACGGGGAACTGACTTCCTCCCATAAGAACCACCGAGGGGCACAGTTGTGTTTATAAATGTGGAGAGAGGGGAGATAGATCATGCAATCATAGAATCATAGAGATGGAAGGGACCTCGTGGGTCATCTAGTCCAACCCCCTGCACTGTGCAGGACACTCACATCCCAATCGCTCATCCACTGTCACCTGCCACCCCCTTGAACCTTCACAGAATCAGAATCAGATTTTTAAACTGTTGGCAACAGCTTTTGCCACGTCACGAACATTTTCACTGTGTGGCTGAAGGGAAGCTGCGGCATCCATTCTGCGGCCGGCTCTACCTCCTGCCGCAGCTGTTTTGTGGCTGTTTTGTGGCTGCACCCCCCACGCTTGTGCAGATGCTGTTCCCGGATGAACTACGCTTTTGCGGTTGCACGCAAGCACTATTTGTGTGGGTTTGCGAATGACTAGAGTTGGTATGACCAATTGGTATCCCTTCCTTCTCCTGAGAGTTCTCTAAACACCAACGTACAACAGGAGCTGTCCTCCTAGCTTATGTCTGTGAAAGATGAGTTTGCTGGGATCTACCAATTAGAATCACAGCCTTGGAGGGGAACTCATGTTTGTTCTGTTTTCTGTTTCCCATATTTGAGTAGGATTCCTGCATTTTAAGGTCAGTCCTTTAGGACTCCTCAGCTTAGCCCCAGTCCCTAAATCTTCCCAACTAGCTAACCTTCATCAGCTCTTCCTACTGCTATCTGCATTTATTTTATTTACCCAATTTATATGCTGCACTTTTTATATGCTCAGGGCGGCTTACGACATCCATACTGAAGATCTCAAGCATCTGTACATTAAAAACAAACCTGCCTCCTAAGACCATTTCCATGGGAACAAGTCCGATGATTGCATAAACTGGGATTTACTTGTGAGCAGACCTGCTTGGGATTATCCTTCTTTCCTTCTGTTTTTAGGTGGATGACAGCCCGTTATCAGAGCACAGTGTCACTCAGGTAAGCCTCCTCGAACCATCTAAAGTTCCCCAAAATGGTGTGTGAGGGGGGGACAGGGCAGGAGCAGAGCTGTTCTGACGTGACACGCTACCTACTGCTTACGGAGTCTGATTGGAGTGAGGGCCCCGCTTTCCTGCCCTCGCTCTGTAGCACTGCAAATATTCATCCCTGTTTTGCTTGAAATGGGGGTACATTTTCTCGGGGGGGGGATTTTCTTTTTTCTTTTCTGTTTTGCAAAATGAATCTATTCCCTGTTATGGCTTTTGCTGCAAAGAAACCCGGGAATCCTGGGGGACTACAGCTCATCTCCAGACTACAGAGATCAGCTCCCCTGGAGGAAATGGATGGAGGGTAACCCCCCCCCCGACACACACACACACATACACACCCCACCAAGGTCTCTGCCCTCCTCAGGCTCCAATCCCAGATCTCCAGGCATTCTCCAACCTGGAAACAGCAAGCCCCTGCTAGCAGGGAGGGGGGGCACGCCTGACATCCTTATCCCCATCACAGAACTACAGTTCCCAGAATTCCCTGGGATAAGAGAGGACTGTTTAACCCCGTTTAAGTCAGTAGCTTCCGGAAAGTGCCGTCAGCAGATTCCACACACCCAGGAGACGGTACTGTGGGTTGCCTAGCAACTGCATCCGGACTTTGCATAGGCCCAGCACAATAGCTGGCCATAATGCTGGAGATGTGTGGGGAGGCCAGAGACAAGGAGACGGCAATGAGAAGAAAGGCTGCCCCCTACAGGGCAAGGACCTGGGTCAGGTTTTCTTCCCACGTGAACCAAAAGATTTTGCTCGTAGAAGGATGCAGACTGATTCACGGGACAAGCAATCCAGGCTGCGTCTTGAAGCACCTGGCGGTCCCAAAGAAACCAGCAAAACTTAAAAATGGTTTAATGTGGCATGAATCGCCAGCGAACCTGAAAGAGTGGTTCGGAAGCTCACGCCTTGAATAAATCTTTGTTGGTCTTCAAGGTGCCACTGGACCCTGATTTTATTCTGAAAGAAAGGAAGTTGTGTTTGCATCCTGCCTGTCTTTCAAGGCGCTCCAAGGGGCTTGCTGGGTTTCCCCTTTCAACAGCCACTCTTCTGAAATGGTCTCCAGCCTCATTCTGAGAGGGGAAGGTGTTCCTGCACACAGGGGGCCTTGGTGGCAGTGGAAGCGTGCCGTCACATTGCAGCTGACTCATGGCGACCCCGTAGGACAGCGTGACCAGCCTGTGGCTCTCCCAATGCCCGTGGACTACAATTCCCATGAGACCCTGCCACCTGGCAGGGGCTCATGGGAATTGTCGTCCATGGGCATCAGGAAAGCCACAGGCTGGTCACCCATGCTAGGGGTTTTCAAGACAAGAGATGTTCAGAGGTATTTTACCATTGCCTGCCTCTGAGCCCATACAAATACCAGCCAGGGCCGACTCTGTTTTGCTAGCCTTGGGCTATCCAGGGCAGGGCAGGGCAGGGCACCTTAGGACTAACCCACCTTTGGTGGAGATCTCAGCTGGCAGCCGATGGCCTAGACTGTAAGATAAGATGCTAAAGGCCGTGGAGCTTCCTCCAGCAAGCGAAAACATTAAGGATCAGGGTTTATTGTGGCGCTGCCTCTTCAAAATACGAGTCAAGCATATGAGGTCAACACTTTTAAGTATTAGCCAGGGTCTTTTTTTTAAAATAAGGATTCTCTCCTTGGAAGGCCTTGCTCAAAGGGATTAAAATAAACATAGGGGGAGAATAATATGGGAAGGGCGTCATGGAGGTGCGTGTGTATTCATTCCACAGGCTGACCCTTTTCAAGGTTTCTTCATCTTGAACCCACATTGCCACCTAGTGGTTGAGAAGGAGAGAGCCAGGCCACTTTTTCCTTTAACTAATGAAGTCTCTTCGCTCCCTTTCCAAAAAACAGAGGCCTTTGATTACGTTCTGGTTTGGGGGACTCAGTTCATGCGAGGATTCGCAGCAGCCCTTTTTTGTAGTAGTGAGTGAAGGCAAGTGAAGAATACAGTGCCTCTGAGACTGTGCGGAGTACCTTTCCCTCATTGCAACAACCACACATTTGTGATTCTACTTAAAAAAAAAAACTTATTCAGGTTGTGTTTTGCCTTGATTCAATGGAAGAAAGAGTCATGAAGTTGTGGGAGGCATGAGGACAAAACACTTGTGAGGGAAGGAAATTCTGATTTTGACCTTTGTCTCCCTCCTTTTTCCTCCTTCATTTCTTCATAGGTTCTGCAGTCGGCCAAAGAGCAAATCAAGTGGTCCTTATTAAAATAAACGTCCATAACCAAAGACTTTGTGTGGGAGAATTGTCATTTACAGCTGTCACTTCAGCCTTTCCTGTGTGGCTCTGAAGGAAGGGGGAGATCTTTTTGTGGAATACAAGATGGCCGCCCCTTGGCATCTGGGAGAACATCAGCCAACTGGTGCCTTGGAAGCTGGCAAAAAGGAAAATCTGGCTTTCTCGGTTCTCAGATAATTGTCTTTGGGACAACGTTCCGGAATGTTTTGGGATCTTTCCCCCAGGTTCACAGCCCGTCTGGACGTCTTTATGGGCAGATCTTTCAGCTTCTCCATGATTCCTTGGAGGACTGGACGAAAGACAGTTCTGTGGGGGTCAACAGCAAGGGGACTAATATGAGCAGTCTGTCACACCCTGGTAACCGCGCTAAGTAACATTTCCAAGATGGAGTTTTTCCACCACGCATTAAACCATTTCTGCCCCTTTTCTCACTATTGGTGACCCCCCAAGTGGCATACATTATTAATTTCTCCATTCCTCTCTGTTAGGCTACGGTTAACATGTATCACTGACCCACAGGGGAGAGGAAGGGAAGGGAAGGGAAGCAAGCCGCTTGGAGACTGCCTTGGGGAGTGAAAAGCAGGGTATAGAATCATAGAATCATAGAGTTGGAAGGGACCTCCTGGATCATCTAGTCCACTATGCAGGACACTCACAACCCTCTTGCTCATCCACTGTCACCTGCCACCCCCTTGAGCAGGGGTAGTCAAACTGCGGCCCTCCAGATGTCCACGGATTACAATTCCCAGGAGCCCCTGCCAGCATTCGCTGGCAGGGGCTCCTGGGAATTGTAGTCCATGGACATCTGGAGTGCCGCAGTTTGACTACCCCTGCCCTTGAGCCTTCACAGAATCAGCCTCTCCATCAGATGGCTGTCTAGCCTCTGCTTAAAAATGTCCAAAGATGGAGAACCCAACTCTTCTACTGACACAGGAGTAGGACCCATCCAGAAGGATGTCCCCCTTTGCCTGTCCTGATCAGCTTCCTCCCTTGTGTGTCTGCCCCATAGGGTGGGATTGGGTGGCATTCTCACCTGCCCCTTGCCCAGAAGCCAGCGGGATGCCATCTGTCTTGGAAGGGTTCCCAAATGGGTCCCAAACTACCGGCCACCTGACACTGCTTCTCCTTAAATAAGATTCTTTCAGGGGGCGCCTGACGCTTGGCTTATGCCCTGCACCATCAGCTGTAAGGTTTGGCCTCACTATTTAGAATATGGTTGGGTAAAGATGGGAATGGGGAATTCCGCATTTGCTCTACATTAGAACCTCACAGCCCAGCAGATGTGCAAACTTCCTTCTGTGTGACCACACGCTCCAGGCATGTAAATACCCCAAAGGGGACTGAGAGGCCCCCGAAAGCTCTTTTGATTCCGAAATCAGAGGGAAGTTAAATAAAGCCATCAAAAGGCACAGAAACTGAGGGGGGGGGGGAGAAGGAATAACAGATGTAAAATTCTGCAATACTGTTTTGCTTTTCCAACAACCGGGGGATAATTTATAACCAGGAACAGGTGCTAGGAGAAAGCCTTCCTGGTAGCCAGACTTCCTAACCCCAGATGTGCACAGCCCGTGATGCGAGGAACATGTCTTGCATATGGTCTCTGCAGCCAAATCTCTTGAGATATATTCATTTCAAGACCAGTGTTTAGATTAACTCTTTTGTGACTGCAGCTGTGAGTAACAATGTGACGCCCTCCATCTATCTGTCCATCCTGTTATCAAGTCACAGTGGGGTTTTCAAGGCAAGAGAAGCCCAGAGGGGGCTTGCCATTGCCTGCCTCCCTGCCCCAGCGGTGGTGTTCCTTGGAAGAGGCCTCCCATCCAAATACTGACCTGGGCTGATCCTGCGTAGCTTCTGAGATCTGGCTTTACCAGACTAACCTGGGCTGTCCAGATCGGGACCGGAAACTATTCGTCCCTTTTCCATGTTACATTTTTTAAAAACGCCGCTTATAAAGAGCCACTCCTCTTTCTCTCCACAGTGGCGCGAACACCTGTTCTAAGTTGTTGCCCTCTGCCTCCTATACAAACATAACACAACAAATATATATTTTTGAGCTAGCCTTCTTTTTTTGCTCCCCCCTGCAGGGGTGAGACAGGCAGCAACTAGAGGCAGGGCTTTTTTCGATGTTGGCACCTTGCGTTTGGAATGCCCTCCCCCTTAAGGCCCACACCACACCTTTTCTACTGTCCTTTAGATCAGGGGTAGTCAACCTGTGGTCCTCCAGATGTTCATGGACTACAATTCCCATGAGCCCCTGCCAGCATGCTGGCAGGGGCTCATGGGAATTGTAGTCCATGAACATCTGGAGGACCACAGGTTGACTACCCCTGCTTTAGATGCCAGGCCAAAACATTTCTTCTTACCCAGGCTTTTAACTAAGGAGTTCCATCTTTTTAAAAAGGTGTCTTATAGTCCACTGCTAGGTTGAAGGCAGTTATTTTAGATTGCTCAAACACCGAGCCACTGAAAATAATACCCCACCCCCCCCACCCCGCAAAAAAAAAAAAACTTGTTTTTTGCTCTTGGCTTTGTACTTAATGGCTTGTTTTGGTTGTTTTGTGTTTAATGGCTTGTTTGGTTTTGTCGTCTTGTTGAGCTGCCTCCAGCAGGTCTCTGCAGAACCGGCGTGCACATTATCAAAATTAAGAAATAAAATAAAACAATTTAAATGCATACAATCAGACTCGAGAGAACGGATGCTAGCGAGGGAACGGGAACAAAATGCACCTCCTCCTTCAGCACCAGGGCCTTTTGAGGAAGATTAGGAATAGAATGGGAACACGGTTGGTACACAGACCAATTTAGAGACCAAGTTGGCGCAAAACGGGAAGAAAAGAGAGGAAAGCTGCAAATGGCGGGGGCTGAATACAGAGAGGGGGCTGTGAAGACAGGAAGGGGGCAAATCAGAAACACGGAAACTCTGCCTGCTCCCATCTTTTCAAAAATTGTGTCCTCACTAATACCTTTCCCCTCGATGCTGGTCGAAATTTCTTCTCCAACGAATGCACTTTTGAAATTCTTCTTTGTCCACTACATAGGGAAGGCTTGTGGTCTCTCTCGCGAAGACACAGCATGTGGCCTTGCCCACCCGCACCCACCCAAATCCTCAAACCCAGCCATGCAATGTATATTATTACAATGTGTATTTGTGATCCTGGGCAGGGAGGTGGCATGCCATAGGCCGGACTCCACAGATCTCAGAAGCTGAGGGAGAGTATGCATTTGCAATCCTGCATCGCCACCTCATGGCTCTTTGTGGTAATGCAGTATCTTATCTCTTCTCTGTATCTATGGCAGCGTGCATGCCCAAGGAAGCTGATAGTTTTGTTAGGTGAAGCCTTGTTCTGCCGCTTCAGACCGACATGACAACCCATCTGAATCTCTCTTATATCTAGATGGAGGAGGAGGAGTTGGTGTTTATATGCTATTTTACAGTCCTGATATTAAGAAGAAGAATTGGTTCTTGTATGCTGCTTTTCTCTACCCGAAGGAGTCTCAAAGTGGCTTCCAGTTGCCTTCCCTTCCTCTCCCCACAACAGACACCCTGTGAGGTGGGTGAGGCTGAGAGAGCCCTGATATTACTGAAGAAGAGTTGGTTCTTATATGCTGCTTTTTCTCTACCCGGAGGAGTCTCAAAGTGGCTTACAGTCGCCTTCCCTTTCCTCTCCCCACAACAGACGGCCTGTGAAGTGAGTGAGGCTGAGAGAGCCCTAATA